>NC_136498.1:34917727-35077727 GCF_053919585.1 Euprymna scolopes | reverse complement strand
TGTCTTTTTTTTTCTGTAGAGTAGAAAATTTGATACATCCATCAGACGAGTTTGCTTAAATACAAAAACAGTTATAAAGTGAATAACAATATATCAACACAAAAAAAGAGTTAGTGAGAAGACGAAATGCGAATCGCTTATAAAATAGCGATTATACAGATACAAATAACATAAATACCAAAAAGAAATAAACTTACGGGAAAAAATAATTCATATTAAACTTAATTAAATTTAGATTTTTCACAAAAATGTGTAGTCCAGTTTTTCTCCTACTTGAACTGATTCTAACTTCTCCTTTCACGGATGTACTCTACGTGTATATATTAAAATCTTCTTTTCTAACTAACATCTGCAACGTAGCACAAATAATCTCACTTCATATCATCACGTATTCCCCTGATACTTATTAAACCTAAAATTGTTAACAGAGGGGTTTAAATATGTGCTGATATATATATATATATATATATATATATATATATATATATATATATATATATATATATATATATACATTCCATATTCCAAAATTCTAAGCCCTATTCATATTTTTTTTCATCAGCACTCATTCTGTATTTCATTTTCCAGTATTACACAACCTCTTAACTTCGAATAACAAACCTTAGAATAGTAATTGTCTACATTACTTGGACGTACCTCGCAGTCCATAAAGTAACAAATAAATATCGCATCATTATTACGGTTTCTCACTGGGTAGTGACCATCCACTTGCAGCTCTTTGATTGCATCTTCTTTCCTTCCTCATAGTACTTGCTGGGTGTACATAATATCACCTACGGTCAATGTCGGTTGATTATTCCAGCCACCCTATAAGCCATAGTTAGCAAATACCTTGTTTTACTATCTTTCCACAAAACTTAACGAGTTTTCGTCCGATGGCATCTCTCCCCCCCTCTCTCTCTCTCTCTCTGTCTATCTTTCTCACTGTCTCCTCTTTCGTATGACTTACACTTAGGGATTTTCATTTCTCTAAGCAATCCACCTTATCAATAACTAAATTGATTTGGAGGTCAAAATAGAAAATATCTGCTTACAGAAGCTCTTGTTGTCACCCGTCCTAATTCCACAAGATTACGTCTATTGTAACGTTTGACTCGGACTTCGAAGCATTGATATCTTATAAACTTCAGTACAGATCGTTAAAAAACGTTACACTTCCCAGACTATAATCTTACATTCTCAGACCTCTAAGTTAAATAATATAACCGTTAACTATCTTTTCTTGTCGGCGTGTGTTATTTCTCGCAATACGTCTGCCTAGTTCTGCAGAATACAATATTAGGATCTTGCCACATACATACTCCACAGAAAGACTATATATAATAATTTTGTTGTAATATAATTTTCGTTTGGGACTAGATTTCATTAGTGAATTGTTTTGTATTGAAGGTCTTTTTTTTTATTCCATTCTACATGTTTTCTTCTCTTCTACCGTAGAAGAATTACACACAAAATGTCTCCACTTTCCATAATAAATACCCGCGTTGTACACTATACTCGCATAGTATCTCTAAATGTCTCCTAATATTGTTATCTTCAGCCAGATCTTCGGATCACAACCGCATGAAAACATGCGGAGTCCTATACTTAAAGCTCCATTAATTTTGCTTCCCTTTAATTGGATCGGAAATATTCACGAAAATCTAAAATATACGTAGACTCATTAGCTGGGCCTCGAGAACAACTGCCTAAAAATACAATTATTATCACCACGTAATGCACTCCTCCTCATCCCTTTTAATTTCTAGACTTTTGCTGACCGATATTTAAAATCTTACTATATATCCCTAGTTTTTTTTTTTAATTTAAATAACCGGATTCGACTTCAATTAACAAGAAAATAGATCGATAAATCACGATTACATATCCATATATCTTATAACAGTTTATATGCATTACAAAGCATCCTAAAGTCAATTAATGAAAAGACAACGCAAAGCATGTGTAACGAAACCCAATCCTAAATCTGAGAAACATTGTATTTTTTATTAGCGAACAACTTCGTATGTTTTTCCTTTTTTCGAATAAGGCTGGAAATTTCAAAGTAGAAAAAAACAGAAAACATTCAGAATTTGTTGGGGTTTTTTTTGCTTAAACAAAAGAGTTTTTCATTAAAATTATTTTAGGCATCGAAAAACAATAGAGCTTGTCAACTTTGTGATGAGTTCTGCGTATGATTGACAGTTTAACAAAGTAATCTTCGAATACTTCTAACAAAACGGTACAATTTCGATTTGACAGCAAGAAAATTATTATAAAAATTCAATCATTTGAAAAATATTTTTCTGTTTACGCTTTTCAGATTTTCCTGGTGTATTGACTAAATTGTGGCATATTGCTTTTTTTTTCATTTTTACTTTTTTAAATCCTATTTATTTCATGTGTGTGTGTGTGTGTGTGTGTGTTATTTCAACTCTTTTTATTTACTTTCTGCATGGGTGTGTGTTTCTTTTATTTGCTTTTAAGTACCGTTATGTGTTCAATCTCTTTTTCCTTCCACATTGTTTATTTTATCTTTTCATTGATAGTTGTGTGTGCCATTCTCGTTTTTTATCTTTACATTTATGTTGTGTGGATATATTTTTTTCCACTTATGGTGCAGATAAATAATATCACGTTAATACACAGCACTTTCCTTATTCACCGCCATTTAATTTTAAGGTTTAACTGAGGAGCATTTGCAGTTGAGACGTATTGTAACGCTGGCGACGTGAACAGTAAATACTGGTATTCCGCTACCTCTTATCCAAAAGACACAATCTTCAAGAGGAAGTATTTTCCTGATAGCGCGCTAAAATTTCAGAACACGTTCTACGAGTTAGCGCCATTTTGTCAAAATCTCCTTTAAGTCAAACACTTTTCAAGGTACAGTACATGAATTATAGAGCAAATAGCAGCAATACTTGATGTTACTATCGGTTGAATGAATATTGACTAATTTTTCACACTCCCGTATATTTATTTTCATGCAAATCAGTGGAGTCACGCACATTTAAATCAAATCTGCTTTGGTTTTAGGTCCATAGCGATGCATCGGGCGGAATGTTTACATGCATCTTGCAGTTACATTGTCCGCAACACATTGTAGACTATATTGCACTGTAGTGAAACTAACGTTAATTATGTATTATTATTTCGAATACGATAGTGCAATTAAGGTTTTAAATGCGAAGTCAAGTATGTTGCCCCATTTGTGTTCTAAACAGAAATATATATTTCTTACGCACTTCTATTATATCAAAGAACATAATGTTCATTTTATATAATTGGCCTTATTATTTGTTCGGTTACAATGATGTGGATTCTAGTTTAAATTGAAAAATGTCAAGTATTCTGGTGTGATTGTTCTTGAACCCGAAGTATTCATTTCGAACGCATCCCTATCATATCCAAAAACTTATTGTGGATTTTATAAACCGGCCATTTTGGCTTTAGTAATAAAACTTCTAAAAGACACCTGTGATTATAGATTGTGCAAGGGATAAACTTTAGTCAAAATCGACTGCTCTATTTCATCGGTTTATTTCGATTATCGAGTGTAGATATTTATCGAAGATATTCCGATACGAAACTTATCCAGGAACACAACAAGACACATAGAGCATCTTCATGTGAAATTTCATAAAAACCTACCCAATCGTTTTCGATTATATAAGGATCTAACTCACACACAACTGTACACAATTCCTTTATATCATAGTGTATATATATATATGTATATATATATATATATATATATATATATATATATATATATATATATATATATATATATATATATATATATATCCGCAGATCATTGTATAATGATAAGACGAGTCTGGAAGACGTTAAAAACGTTTTAAAAAGAAATGTTTAAAATTCAACAGGATTTCACGCAGTTATCGGTGGTCGAATGGATTGGGTTCTTGCTTAGAGAGACGGAGATGGCTACTGTTGCCGGGCTCGGATCTATCGACCGTTGATAATTCCATAAAGGATGAAACACTACTATTTGTGACTATTTAGTAATTATTATAGTAAATAACTATATATATATATATATATATATATATATATATATATATATATATTACTTCGTTTCCCATTTTTCCGGCAACTGTCGAATTTACTAAACAGCCCCTAAAATATATCCTTGATTAACTTGTTATTTACAAATGCAAGAGTATATAAAAATCTTAAAAAACAATTACTTTCCTTCTCCCTCTTCTTCTTCCTTTGCTTCTTCGTCTTCTTCTCTAAGGACTACTACTATAACAATAATAATGAAAATGCTAGTTATGGATAAATCATGAGAGGACATATCTAAAAATAAACACTTGATTGTAATATAACTTAAAAAATAAACATGACAAAATGGTATTTAAAATTTTACTTGATCAAATCGTTGTTCAAAGCATCACCATTGTAATGCGAATTACTATTTAACAAAATACATACAAAACATACCCAAGATAAACATGTTATGAAATTTAGATACATTGGGAAACTCAGTTTCACGAAAGTAAAAATTTTGCTTAACAATCAAACATGCATATGTCATTCACATTATAATCATAAGATATATACTATAATAAAGGGTATTACGTGCATATATTTATTAAACAAAATATAGATTTGGGTTAATCAGGAAAATTAATGCCCATTTCAAACTCATGAATCATCGGATTAATTTTTTACAATGAAATAATATCGAACAAACTTCTAACCGTTCCTCATCTCATATAAGATACGTGAGATTATCAAAATAGATATTTATATTTTAAAAGAACACACCTACTATGTGTTATGCTTTGATGTCATAGAATATATTGGTAGTTTATATATACCAGATCACTGGAAGGATCTACAATAATACATATTTTGGAAATGAGGCAATATTCGAGTAAACAGACACACTGTTTCATTAATTTCATGAACTTATATTTTCAATGAAAGTTGTTATAGAAACGAATTAAAAATAAAGATGGTCATTTTGGATGTGAAATATTGGAATTATTATTTTACAGTTGGAAAATAAAAACCAGACACATACTCCTGCATTTCTCCTCGGCCTCCGCCCCACCATCCTACTACTACTATTAATTCTACTACTGCAATTAATAATATGAACTGTCCATTTCAACAGCGAACTAAGAATTATCGAAACTGGTTGAGCTATTTAGAAAGCTGTTGTAAATAATATTTTAAGGTACAATATATTTCAATAAGTTAATAACATGCAACGAATAGTTAATTGAATAGTTGATTATGCCATTAACACGGAAGTGAAGATCCAAAGGCCAAATAAAGAAAATAACTCATAATTTTGATCTTCAGTGGAAAGTCACAAAATATTCTGTGATCAACACGGTCTATTGACCAGGAAATTCCAAGCAAATACAACTGCAATTTTCATTGTAATTATAAACGGCTCTTGCGCAAACCCTGCGTGATTTGGGAAAATCATCAATTGATGGAAAAAAAAAACCCTAGAAACGTACGGAATGAATTGCCATTTCGCGGTCGTTTAGGGTGCGTTCGATGTGAATTCGTGAAGAAAATAATAAGCATTTTTCTTAGCGCTTGCTGTGAATATATATATATATATATATATATATATATATATATATATATATATATATATATATATAACCAAATAGGAAAGCAATAACAAAAAGTACAGAAAAAAAACTATTTTTTATCTGAGGATGTCGAGGAATGATGATGTCGTACTACTTAAACTGATTATTCGATACGAGAAAAATATCCAGTTGGCAATTTCTCACGCAGGCAAATGAATTCTTTATGTGAGGACAGTACACCGCAGTAATTTCTTCCTTTTTTTTGTAAGAACAGCTCAGATAAAGCTTACGCAAAAAGTATAGCACAGATTCCTCCGGGACGTTTCTTAATTAGAATGATATGTTTTCTTTTTAAAGTATGCATTTATACAATCATAATGCTCGACCAGCCGTTACACATGTTAGAACTTGCACTTATTAAAATACCAGGAGTTCTTATTTATCACACTGTTAGAATAAACGGCATAGTCATGCTTCTCGCTAGACCACGTAAGTAACGATGAGCGTCGCTAGTACCAGATGAGTGACTATTTCGGAAAGCTAGGTCCTGTATCTACTGCCCCCACCCTTTGACATTACATGTTGGTATCTGGGGGTTTGTTACATTCACGTTGGGAGAGGCACCCCTGAATCAAGACGGAAAGCAACAGAAAACTACTGTTTTTACTTGTCCTCCCGACATTTATATAGTTCTACAATTTTGAAAACCGTAATCGTGGACGCTCTTACAACGGCAGAGACGTTGCATGCATGGAAAAATAAAACATGTTCTCATGCTTGGCATATGGCGATATACGGATGTCCTAAAATTTAAATTCCTGCAAAGCTAATTCGAATTTGAGTTCTCATGGAAAATCCCAATATATATATTATTTATTACATAACTGGGAGCTTACGCTTGTAACCTTATTTTTACACATCTGTGTCTACATCTTCTAACAACGACAGACTGTTTCCCCCCAAGAAAATTTAACGAGCAATCCTGAAAAATTCTCAGCGCTTCTTACTACTTAAATAGCTATTTAATCATAAGATATTATTTCAGAATAAACAACGGAAAATATTTCTTGAGAGACAAAATGTATTAGAACGGTGTGAAAATTTTATTGCAGTGGGTATCTAGCGTATTAAATGAAGTGTTTCTTTTATAACGTAACAAAAACTAGCTTAGAGCTTCAAGATTAATCTATTACCACAACTACTATAATCATGACCACCTCCGCTACAAAAACTACTATAATCATCACCACTTCCGCTACAACAATTACTATAATCATGACCACCTCCGCTACAACAAATACTATAATCATCACCACCTCCGCTACAACAAATACTATAATTATCACCACCTCCACTAAAACAAATACTAGAATCATCACCACCTCCGCTACAACAAATGCTATAATCATCACCACCTCCGTTACAACAAATAATATAATCATCACCACCTCCGGGACAACAAATACGGACAATCTTGTATATAATATTTTGATTGCAGAAATCCCCGTCTGCACAAAAGTACCATAGGTTTGCAACAACAGATGTCACACAAAAAATTAAGTATATCTAGATCATTGGGCACCATCACATGTAACTTTAAAACGCCATTTTACACACATAAATCCTACATTATATGCTAGGAGCAAAACTATCACGATCACAACAATTTTTAGAGAAGACAGTTCCTATATTCCCCTTTAAATAACAACTCCTACCGCCCCCGTTCATAACCGGGAGGGGTTCTGCACTTTCGACAGATCTGGGGTTGCACATTTGTTTACTGGTTTCTATACAGGTAGACATGCCATGATCTTTCCATTTATAATTCCAAAATAATAAATTCTACCTTTTACATTCCGCAAAATCCCATTGGCTGATAGCCGACAATTCTTTCCTTTCAGAATCTAAATCTTATTACAAAAACTAATGCTCCATAAATGTTTAAATCGGGCGCGCATGTGTACGTTGGAGTACGTCCACCCGCGTGTGTTTGTGTGTGTGTGTGCGCGATACAAATCAATCTAACACTTTCGTCATAAATTAAGCCACGGCAACACTGCTACTACTACTACTACTACTACTACTAATAATAATAATAATAATAATAAAGATGAAGATGTAGAAGGAAACTGAAAATATAATTTCAGTAAAATGATAAACATTGTGCACTACATTCTATGAATAACCATAAAAATCTAAATATAAAACAACAATAAAAAGTAATCATATTTTATAAGTAGAATTTAGGTTTTTCAAATAAAACGACCAATCATTATTGTTATTTGCATGGCAGCAGTACTGTTACAAAATGTGGACGTTTTTAGGAAGGCTAGGTGATGTATGTGCCGTGTCGTAGAAATTTTTTGGTTGATAACTGGGGATGCGTTTCCCTCGCGGGGATGGATACCACCCCGAATCAAAACGGAAAGCGACGGAAAACTACCATCTTTACATATCTTCCTGAGGGCACCAAAGCTTCACGAATTGAAGAGTCGTGGTCGCATACAAGAACAGGGGCACTGCCTCTATGCGGTACTTTTATTGGTAGATGTATTATCTTAACTGCTAGCTTAAGATTATAAGTATTTACTTACTCTTAGTTTTACATGAGTAATTAATTTTAATCGTATACATCACGAAAACAACCAGATGGATTTTTAGAAGTACAATTATAGCAGAATTATTCAGACTTTTATTTTATTTTTTGCAAAATTACATAATTGGTGCTATATAATTTGCTATTTTACAGAGCAGTTAATTATTGATGTATTATTGGTATGTCTTATCAGACCTCTAGAATATGTAGCTGATTCTTTTGATTTTTCTAGAGGGCCAGGTTACATTGGCCCTTACCAATCCTTTTATAAACATAAACCTATGATCTGACTGACGCTGCTGCACCTGCGTTTGGTTATGGTGTGAGTTAGTGTAAGATTATCGGATTTTCTTTCATAACTAACCTTGCCATTTAGTTGTGATTGTTTTATAGCCATGTCTATATTACATTTATGTTATTAAGTGTTGTACTATTTAATATTATTGATGGTTGATCGATTTGATATGCGCGTGTTTGATTTAAACGGGAATTGAAACTATGCATTTGTCTTGTTTCTACTTTTCCCCATTCATACAAGCATGTAAAAGATTTATGCTGCTATGATTGGTAAGGTATACTAATTTATCGCATATAATATATTTCTGCCAACCCTCTTAAAAGACTCAAGCAATTGTCCATGTCTTTCTTTGACCCGCAACAATACTACCATCTACTATTTGACTTTTTGATACAAGTATTTTTAGTGGTTGCTATCACTTTTGTCTGCATGGGTTTGTGAATACATATTTTCATAAAGTAAATGTCTGCTATACGTTTTATAATCCCAGATCCACTTTCTTCCTATAACATGTAAGCGCATGTTTAAACAAATAATGTTGTTCAGTATACTAACACAATTATGCAATGTTTTGTGCTCCTTTTGCAGTCGTAATGCCGTGCTATAGAGCCCTGTCAGTTTGTATCAAAAATAATAATTCTATTTGTCCTGGATATCAGATATTATGATATATTTAATTTTTTTCTGATGCTTTTTGTGTTGCGGGGATACCAGTTACATAGCATTCTTTCTTTTTTTATTTACCATTTAAGTAAATTTTATCTGTCATTATATTTGTTAAACTTATAGACTTACAAGGCTTCCGTTTTATCGTCTTATACTTACTTTAACTCCTATACATTTCTCGTCCAAATCTAAGGTATTTTTATATTGGGTTGATGCTTTCGTCGCGCTAATCGACATTATTATACGACCTACTATGTATTAATGATATATTGGCCTTTTAATAATTACAAGTTACCTTCAAGAAATTTGAACCACGAGGATATATTATCGTAATGCGTATCACAACAGAAATATTAATATTCGTCCGTTTGTCTTAATCTTCGGAGAACCAAGAGTAATAGGTTTAGAAACAATAGCAATAGTAGAGCCTCTGTATGTCTGTGGCTCACGTCTTTATTTGTTTTTGTCTTTGTCCTTGAAAATTCCATGCCTATCAAGTTCATACAAAAAAGAAGTGATTACAATGTTTGTTTAATATATTACCACACAGGTTAGTCAAAATAATGTAATTATATAAAACGCCAGTTATGATGCTGATTTGCTTTTGTAGCTTTCTATATAAGCACTGAACAAAATACCTACTAGCACTATATGAACATTTTTAATTGACCCCTTGAATATCTAGAAGTAAAAAAGCAAATATAAAACCATATGCAAGAAGAATTTGTCCGAGAATTACAGTATTTTGGAATCTAGTGTCATTACATTCCACATAAACACAAACCCACACACATTATATATATATATATATATATATATATATATATATATATATATATATATATATACAGAGAGAGATAGAGTGAGAGATAGAGAGAGAGAGAGATGGTGTTTAAATTGACTATGTCATCATATACCAGAGTATGGTTTCATAAATATTAAAGCTTAGTCTGTTAGGCTATGGGCCAGAAGCTAAAATAAGGTCTTAAGTTTTGATTTGATGGAGATTTTATTCATATCAGAAAGTTTCAATTATTTTCAGGAGTATTTATCATGCCGTTTTCAAATCTGCATCGATTTTCGCACTGGTTCAGAAATAGGGAGATAATACAGGGTGTTTCATTTACGGAAAAACCCCATTTTCATGATCTATTTTATGTGAAGTAAAATTTAAATAAGTTGTTAACAGATTTAAGTGTATTAACAAGACGTTGATAATTCTATTCTCTTATATAGTGTGTTTATTAATTAAATTAGGGATTTCCAGAAAATAAAATCATTTATGTAAAACCGTATGTGAACACCTTGTTTTATTTTGTCGTATCAGTTTCTTAAATAGATAATATATTCATACAATAATGCACTTTACATTATTTTGATAAAAAAACATGAAAATCATTTATATATGTTTCCAAATGTCGCCTTTTAAAAATTATAGCTTGAATAACTGTTTTTAAAAAATGGGGATGTTTTTAAACGCTTGTTCGCTTCGCATAATGGCATAGTTTAGTAAATTTTTTGATGGACATTACGAATTTTTTGTTGAAACAAACTCACGCTGTATTTCTGGTGATTGAATGCATTTCCTTTATTTGGGAGAGGCAGTTACTTATTGATGTAATTTTGTTACACACGCACATGTACGTAATGATCAGATTCATATTGACTATATATACTAGATAATATGGTAATAAGGGTATTTTTACATGTGTTAGAAAAATTGTTATGAAGCAATACTTTTAGAAAAGGAATTGAAAAAAATAATGTATTGCTCTCCAATCCTGAAAGATTATCTTATCATTCGCCATCTGAGGAGAGAGTCTTATATCTCATTGAACTGCTGCGTTTAATGACTTTTAAAAATTACATAAAAACAATCTACACACTGGCAAAGGTCAGTACAAGGCAGTGTTTGACAATCACAAGTCCCAAGCCTGGTGTCACAGCTCGTCTTTTTAGAGTAACACTTTACTAATGTGATTAATATTGATGGAGTTTTTAGAAAGCTGTTCCAAGCAGTAGTTTATTTTAACATTTCTACCCCCATAGTTTGTTGGAGAAGGAGCATTAATATTAATGTGAAGACATCGCCGCCAAGTCTCAGCGTAGTAATTTGCTCTTTCTTAATGTAATCGTAAGGTATTTTGAGAATCTGGTAAAGTATTTTCACATTTTCCAGTCATATGAAAAATATTAAAATGGCCAGTATTTACAGGAGAGAAAATTTTTGGTCAAAACAGAACACACAAATGTTTCTAGTAGCTGAAACAAATTGTCAGGCAGGTGCGAGTGTGAATGTTTGAAGAAATCGCCCTGTTTGTTCATTTCCTTTAAACGGCTGAGAGTGTCACATCCAGTAAATACATGCAAGGAAGTGAAGCACTTTAAATAGCAAGTCCGTATTTCTTTGAAAATAATTTAATAGAGATCAAACAAGTTCATCGCCTGGTATTATTTGCAATATAGTAATCAGAGTTTAAATCATTTTCTTGGGCTAGGAAAAGACTAAAAACATCCGTATCTGGAAGCTAAATTATGATGGAAGAGAAAGCAGTTGGCGCATATTTTGCTTTTCGTGGTCGGTTAATTCTGGCAAAGTTTCAGTGATTATTTCATTTGTGTCAATGTGAGGACACAGCATGGAACATCCTTGGCTAAATGAAGCAATCATTTTTTTTTAATGAATGTCTTCTGCTGGCAATTTCTTTCAATGCATCAACATAAATAAAATTAGAGATGCTTTGTTGTCACCAGACATGAGGAAGTTTCGAAAATGTACCGGTGTTTTTTTTGTTGTTGTTTTTTTTCGTTCAGAACATAAGGGCTTAATCAAACGACGGCTTTTATTCAGATTATTTAACACTCATTTGATTGAACTTATCACTTACAAAGTCGCCCTTTGATTACATATTAAAAGAGGCAAGACTAAATGCATATCTACAATATATAAATGCTTAACTCACCAAACCATTGATGAAACATAGCCATCGAGCTTTTGCATCACTGCCAGTCCATCTAAAATCAGTGCTGAATTTTGGGAATTATTATTAATTTTCATGTCAGGAATGTTTACAATAAAATAAGGAAATAATGCAGTTTTGTTGGTACGCTGCAAGAACCATCAATGTTACTTAGGCTGGTTGGGAATTCTGGCAGATGATGTGAAAACCTTTTCCCCATGTAAACTTTTCAGGTCTTGATACTAAAAGAAGCCTAATGAGAAGATCTTGAACTGCTTTCAGGAAATCTGCTTTTTCCTTGCGCTTTTGTTGCGGATGCTTTATTATGGAGATAACATAAAGGTTTATCTTCATTGATTTTATTTGTGCATTCAACTCCGCATTTTTTCAAAACCAGTCATTGTTGAACAAACTCATTAGAAATATTACAACCTTGTTCATGTGCTGTCAAAATGTCACCTTTAATTTCAAATAATGCTACTTGGCCTAATGAAGTATTTATAGATTTTTTTTCATAATATGCAAATGGATTTTGAATAGATTAAACTGTCTGCATGACACTCTGAATATCTGCATCATTATTTTGATATCAGGAACTACTCAAGTTTCTTTTTATTGTGGCAGTTCGCTCATTTTCCAACCATTTCAGTAAAGTGTTTAGAGTTTTGAAAGATAACATTCAACGATGAACAGCATAGGGCTTATTTGATTATCCGATCTGCCCATCTCTAGTCTTGCCATCTCTATTCATAACTTATTCGATTGTTTGATCTAATGCCGTCAGACTACAACATCTCCAGCAAAAAGACGCTTAGCTATTGACGGATATTATCAGGGAGATCGAGCATCTCATAGATATAAATAGGAAGATATCTAGCGAAGTTCTAATGGTCATATGCTAAATACCAGGGGACCAATTTCTGTCGCCGATTTATGAAGAAGGGTCCAATCTATAGCACAAAATAAAATTTAAAAACAGAACTGCAATTCAAGAAACCTATTCAAATATTAATAGTAAGAAATTGGCTGCATTTCTCTTGAAAAAACATTGGCAAGTTGCTTTCAAACTCTTTAAAATCACTTGATCTCCAGACATCTAGGAATTTCTTATGGAAAAGTAAGGAGTAAACCTTTAGTCAATTCAAGGAATTTAGCTCATTCTTTTTTACTTTGAAGATATGAAGTTAGCTGCTGCACTATTATCCTATTTGTATCATAAATTATTCCCTTACCACACAGAGTGTTTACTTTAAAATAATCATGTTCCTAAACAAAATGAGTAAATTTGTATTATTATTCATGTGACTACTGTTCTTCTATTGAGTGTGATTATCACAACGTTTCAGTCAGTATAACCTCCGACCTTTTTTAGATATATCTTGTCGGACTCGGGAATTTTTCTGTCGAACGCGTGAATTTGGACGGAATTTCGAGTGGAACACTTTGTTTACTTCACGGGGTTAAAGGTCCTAAGTAATTAGAAAATGTATTTTTGTTAGCCCACACTGAGGATTGAACATTTAACCTTTAGGAGAATATCACTTTTTGAATTGATGTTTCAAGTACTCTTACCACTGCGCCACAAGCCCTTCCCGGGTTGGACAAAATATTACCGACTTCGACAAGATACGCCTGAAAAATGTCGGTGGTTAGATGACCCGAAACGTTGTGAAAATCACGCGCAAGATGGGAGCAGTAGTCCGATGAATACAAATAACAAATCCTCATCTCAAAAATTCAGAAACGTCATATCCATTCGATACGGACCTAAAATTATACAAACAAGGAAATAAATCGAAAACTCCAGCAAAAACTGTCAAGGATGACTACCCACTTCACATTCTTATGCCGATGTCGTGATCTTAAACTAGTAAAACCAGGCTTAACATTGAAACTACCAGTCAGCTCCAGACGGATACATAATATTGCAAAACGAGTAAGGCATAAACTCGTCCGAGACGAAATCTACAACAGCCGATTGAAGAAACATCAATTACATACCGAACATTCAAATAACGGTACCCCATTCCTGGAGAGTATATCTCAGATTTTTTACAAAACCCGAATGCAACAATACCCGGGCATAGCTTATAAGAAATAATTTAGGAAGGTTAAGTCTCGCCAAATAAAGAAATTGGAAAAATCTAAAGGCTAAGGACGTAATACTCTAGGTCCACCATTAATCAATAAGAGCCAATTTCAACCAAAGTAAACGTCAGTGAACTCCCTCTGAGGAATCAGTGCTAAACAAAGGTATCAACTTCGCCACAACCAAAACTGAACCTTTCAGGGAATAAGTATTGGCTATCAAGTTTCTGCGCGGTTACAATTATATCATAATACTACCAGCAGACAAGGGCAATGATACCGTGATAATGGATAGAGTACAATATTCCATGAAATTGCTAGATTTAATAGAATGTGCATATTTAATAGAATGTGCAGGCTACTATAAAGTTAAAAGAGAATCCGGCCCTGAAATTGGAAAGGAAGCTGTCACAGTTCCTTGGTAAGAACAATGAACTTATACCACCTGCAAAATACAAATAGCTAGTACAACCTCAGTGCAAGCTTCCATATCTATACGGTCTACCTAAGATTTACAAGGACGGTATTCCATTAAGACCTATCGTCGGCATGCCATCTATTGAACCGATTCTTGGTAGATATACTCAACCCAATCATCGGCAACTCTCCATCATACGTTAAGAATTCAGCTGACTTCCTGGCAAAAATAAACAATGCTCTTATTCATTTCAACCAGATGTTGAATCGAGATGTAGTAAGTCTGTTCACGAAAGTACCCACGTATTAGACTTTGACTGTGATACGGGATAAGCTGACATCAGAGGCCTTACTAAAAGAAAGCACTTGCATCCCAATTGACAAAGACAAATAACCAATCCTCATTTCAAAAATTCAGAAACGTCACAAATGTGTAAATGTTTTCTTTTAAACCTCAGGAATGTTACTTTTAAATAGTTGTTGTTCGGATTAAGCCATGTTCAGTTTTAGATTTGTGCTATGGGTTAAAGGATGCCCAAACCCATTTAGAAGTTTTTACTGATCAGTCCAGTGTCGAACAGCCATTCCAGTACTTTTATCATCTTTACCAGAGTTGGTTGGACTAAAATTATTACTGCTCCTCAACCATTTCTGATTGGGTCCAAGCTTTTCATTTGTGGGACATCGTGCAGTGAATATTAAATTAATTTCTGTAATGTTGCATTTTGCAAACCTTCCCAACTGTGAATCGATTATAGCATTTTTTTCTGCATTCAGTAGTTTTGTTCGTTCGCTTTACATATGTTTTTTTTTTATTTTTAATTACATTTTCACCCCAAAAAAGGCATATTGCCATTTTATTGTAGGGGTCTACTATCAGGGGCATGCCCATCAGGGGTACTCTGTAGGGAGTTGGGCAGCAAGATTTCGGTTCACGTTTCACTTGAACTTCTGCATGTCAGTACAGTTGGGGAACGAGGGAGCCGGTAGGGAATTCCAAAGTTTAGCTGTGCTGGGGAAGAAACTACTGGAGTATAAGGCTCTCTTATATCTAGGGATCTTACTGTGAAGGTGTGATATTTATCTGTTTGTCGGGTTTGTCGGGGTTATTTACGTCTGGGTGGCATAAGTGCTTGCAGTTTGTCAGAGCATTCACCGTTAAAGTACTTGTAGAACAGGCAGAGGAATGCAACATTTCGCCGATGGGGCAGATTTAGATGGCAGTTCAGGACCTATCAAATTGGCGACCCTCTTTGAACCTTGTCTAGGAGCGAGAAAGACTAGTGGTAGATGTACCAGCGCAAATATGACGACAATACCCCATACGTGGGCGAATGATGGGCTTATATAGGTATATGATACTTTCGGTCGTTAGTATCTTCCTATCACGGTAGAAAGAACCTACCTTCTTTGCAGCGGTCCTGGCGATACTCTCGATTTAGTTGTTCCAACTCATTTTTCCTGAGAGCGTTAGGCCGAGGAGTTTAAAGGATTTATTTTAAGATAAAGAGTCATTGGCTATTGCTATTGGTGGTAGAGAAGGTTTCTTGCAATTATTGAAGGAAACGAGTTTTGCCTTGGTAGCATTGAATGTGACCATCCATTTTCCCCCTATTCCACTACAGATCGGAGGTCATCTTCTTGTGCTTCTGCACTTTCTTTAGATGTGTGTTCATTTGTTTTCCTGTCGTGTCTGTTATAGAGGGTGGTGTCGCCAGCATATATATCCATCTCACAGACAATTTTGTCAGGGAGGTAATTTATGAATATTAGGAATAACAGAGGCCCCAGGATAGAACCCTGAGACACTTCCGCATTTATATCGTATTGTTTAATCTACGACTGTCGAAGACAATCTGCATTTTTCTCTTATCTAAGAAGGATTTAATTATGTCATGTATTATTCCAGTGATACAATATGATCTGATTGTTCTGAGAATACCTTCATGCCATACCCTGTCAAACGCCTTAGATATATCTAGAGCGACCCATCTACCCTCCCCCACTTTCTCCAGTGACAGATATATATGTTCTGAGATTACAGTTAGGATATATGCTGTGGAACGGGCTTATCTAATCCACATTGTTGGTCACTCAGAAGGTTAACATATTTAAGGTGATGGACTAGAGCTTGGTTTATTATTGTCTCAAATATTTTTGCGAAAAGTGGGAGGAGACTAATGGGGCGATAATTTGGGGAGTCAGTTCTTTCACCAGAATTCTTGAAAACTGGTAACACAGAAGCAGTTTTCCAGCAAGTAGGAAAACAAGATTCATTAAGGCATTTGTTGTAAAGTTTGGAGAGAACTGAAACTACTTCGGCGGAGCACTTTTTTAATAGCACAGCCGGGATGAGGTCATGTCCACATGCCTTTCCAGTGTCAAGATTTCTTATGATAGCATGCACCTGAGGAGGGGTAATTTTCAGATCGTCAAGTGTGGCGTCTGTCCGCAAAGGAAATTAAGGTAGGGAATTGTTGGCAGGGTCCACTGTGGAATTTAAGGCAAACCGAATGGAAAGCATGTTAGCCTTCTTAGTTGCAGAGCAAACAACCTCATGTTTTTTGAATAGTGGGGGGTTGTTGATTGCCCATTATTTACTACACTGTTGTAGATTTTCCTGAAGTCGCGGGTCCCTAATTTCTTTTTTTTCGATGCGTTTTTTAGTGGTGTCAGTAAATTCTCTCTTAGATGTCGCTATGCATTTCTTACAGTTACTTCTGGCTTCTATATACTTCTGCCTGTTTGAACTGAAGTTATGTCGGTTAAATATACGGTACGCATGCTGATTTTGCGCGATGGCGGCTGCACAAGTAGAAGTAAACCATTGGGGAGAGTGGCGCTTGCTATACAATTTCCGTGTGGGAACATGTGCTTCAATTGCTGTTTTGAACCATTCAGGGGTTTCATTAGCGCACTGTTCAGCAGGAGGTGAAACGATATTTTGCCATGGGACGTCCCTGATGAGATCCCAGATGGCTTCACAGTAAGCGTTTTTATAATATATCCTTCTTTTGAGCAGATATAGACGTGATGTGCGTTGTTCTTGTTGGTCTTGGAAACGGGTTGGAAACGTAACCATCTGTGATAGGGAATGAGATATAGAGAAGTTATATGTAGTCATACCAGCTGCGTCTGTAGTAGTAGAAAAGCCAAGCCAGTTGCTGTGGTGAACATTGAAGTCACCAAACATATGCACTTGTGCGCTAGTCTCGAGGGAAAGTGCTGTATCTATGCTGTCAGAGACTTTGTTTATTAGAGTATAGTCCTGGGTCGAGGGAAGGTAGTAGAGAAAATAAAAGTAGCTAATGTTATGTTGCATGTTTAGTCAAAAGCACATAAACGCTTGGTCGTCCGATTCTAGTTTAGTTTTTCTAGTCAAGGGTAGCGTGTTCCGAATATATGCTCCAATCCCGTGCATATGTTTGCCAGAGTCCTTACGGTAGAGTGGGAGATATCCAGTCATGTTAAAGTAGTTAGAGGGGATGGAGGAGTGTAGGTTTGTTTCACTTACTCCTAAGATATCCGGGGTGTTTGTTAAGAGAAATGCGTTTTAAAAGTTGACAAATGTTTAAACGTCCAGGCAACATTACCTTACAGCCAGACAAAATTGTTGCATTATTTTGCATAGTCACCTTATTTTTGTGCTATTTCAGTAAAAGAAATAATGTTTCATTCGTATTATTTGACTCAAAATGTATTGCAGTAACATTCGGGAGATTGATTTTTTGTCGAATTCTTAAGCTAAGGGAGCGACAAACAAATATTAAATGATTAACTCCTTTACATGATTTTTACGCTCAAATTTTGCGAAAAAATAACAAAATTAAATTGTAAATTATAAAATAAATCGCATCGATCACCTATGGATCTTTTATAGCAAGACTCTACGGTATTGAAAATCTCAAAATCAAGTAGAATTTTTCCATATAAGTTGTGCGTCCCATGTGTCATGTTGCTAGTGCTTTATCTGTTGTGTGAGCAGAATTGTATTCATAATTTTATCTACTACATATCATCTATAATTTCACAAAATTCGTTAAAAGTAGTCTAGACTGTTCCATCACACCTATATCTTAATGCACTTGCATATTTATATTGTTCATAACCAAGGCAGAACTATTAAAATAATATCCTCTAATAATACATGCACTTACCTAAAATAGATATTTTACTGTGAGATAAAACAAGAGGCATAATTACCGACAAATCGCGTTTTAAACTATTAATGCCAGAATCATTATAAAATTACCTTCAGGCAGTAGTTGAATGGAGAAGGCGTAAATGGATTTAATGCTAGTAAAACTGAGCTGTTCTCCTATAATAATTAAAAAAATCTCTCCAACCACCGATATCCACGACAAATAAAACCCTACCGATTCTTTCTTCAAAGTCCTTGTCTTGGCAATAACCGTAAATATAATCTGGAATTAATATATTAAGGCCATTGCGAAGGCTGCTGAAAGAAAGGTGGACTCCGTTTATCACGCTGGACAACTCCTCACATGAGAGTATCCTGCACCACTTTAAGGCCATCATTCGCCTATGCATATAGTATTGTTGTAACATCTCCGCTGGTACATCTACCACATGTATCTCCCTATTGGATCGGGCCCAAAATTGATCTACAATCGAATAGGTCCCATTAAGCCCTGTCAAATCAGCAAAATCGTTCATCCCAGTGCTTGTTTTACCAGCATCTTAATGGAATGTTTTCTGATTAACTCATTTCACTTGTGCCCCTCGACGTACATATCCCCGACAAATCCGCTCAGTAACAAAATTATACACTTTCACTGTTTAGGTCCCTGAATGACAGAAATTCTTCTACTCAAACAGCTTCTTCCATAGAACAGTTGCACCTTGCAATTCTCTTAATGCTGCTTGCTTCCAAAACTGTACTGTCGTATTTAAGTTGAAATGCAACGTATACCAGAATCTTAATCTTTCATAAGACTGGCCCCAATTAGTAACCCTTACGCCCAAGTGACAACATGCCTTGTTTGAGGTGAAGATGGGTGAAACATGCATATTATAAGATATGTGTGTCCAACTGTGCGGACACTGATTAATACATTTATCCCTTCGTGCTACCGCTGGCACGCATTATAGTAATGTGTCGATGATTCTTAGTTGCTGCGTTTACGTCACTTTACACATTTTTCGTCTCAGATGAATACAATAATTTAGTTTAAGTAATTATTGGCTAAATTAACTCAGTATTTTGCTAACTTAAAGAATCAATAAATATCCGTATGTTTTTGTTCGAAATGTTAATCTTGTAAATAGAATAGTCGTCTTAATTGCTTTTTCTTTCTAACTAATTTGCGTTAGCATTCATTTTTCATCAGATTATTTTGACCCAATGTAAGACATTACTCTCTAATTTTTGAGTTTCTAATTAAACTCTTCTGTCTCAGCTTAACTACTTGTAAAAATGTATGATATAACACCCAGCTATATAACGACAATGTAGAATGACTATGAATCATGGTATTAAATAGATCTGGTTGGCGTCTGCCTCATAAGTGGTGTTGGAATTAGCTACTGTGTGATCCAAAAAAACCCAAAACATAGAAAGTGTATCTAGAACATATGCTGTAGAACGGAGAAAAAAGGCCAAATACCTTAGTGTTTTGATGATATGTTTTGAATATAATAAACTAGTTATGACCAAAGTTTCATTTCATTCGGACACAATCCAAAAAACAACGGGCCCCAACTCTAATTAGGCCCCCTGCATAATGAAAACCGCAATTGTATTTGTCCAACCTTGCAATCTGACATTGATCGGAATGCTACTGTATATTAACTTCTGAGTTTCCAAATGTCTTATATGACACTGATACTTCTAGAACACTGTAAGCACCATTTAGAATTCTAGCTTGCATATATGATTACGTTTTTCGTAATTTTATTTTATCTTTAATAATTTGGGTAATAGTTTCCCTAATACGATATACAAATAAGATTGGGGAATATATTTCTAATATGATATGCAAGACTAATTAAATATAACCCTATTCTAGCGTTGTAAGGCCGATATATGCTTTTATACGATGGACTAATATTTTTGCTTTAGATATACCCAAAATCACGACATTGATTTACTAGCCGGGGAACAGGCGTTGCCTCGTCATAAAATACGCTTATATATGATATTTAAATTCATGCCGTCTCATATTTATTATTCTATCGCTAATCCCGCATCATCCACTGTATTATAGTATCTTATATATGTTGTAAGGATGTGAAAAGTTAGAACAATTACTACAAACCATGATCAGAAACGAAACCAACACATTCAGCTATGACACCTTAGTTATATTGCGCTTCATCCTTACGATCTCATCTGCAGACAGATTGATGAACAAAACGCGAAAACTCAAGCGATTTCAAGCTGATAATATATGTGTATATATGCTCAGACGTTATCCGAAGTATTCCTACCAACATCATTGTTGTGACATTTGACAATTTCATAAAAAAATGTATGGAGATTATGAGCTTATCGAGGATTTAAAAAATCATTATCTGAAACTTTCTCACAGAAAAAAAACAAAACAATGAAATCTAATAAAAGTCTTTTAAAACTTATGTTCTACTATGGCGTATTCAATGCCTCAATTTTTCCTTTTCTTTTTCGACTTCTTATCTTTTTTTTTTGTATGTCATCTTTCCGTTTGTACTTGTTTGAGTCAGACTTTTTCTTGCTCCTCCCTCTTTTTATCTATAACCATGCCATCTTCTAAACATACTCTTTGATCAAACTACCTATATATTCCGCTTCTCCTCCTTCTTTTGCTGTTCCAATTTATTGTTCTTGTTTTTCTTCTTGTTCTTATTTTTAAAACAAACGTGATTATTTCTCCTGGCCGCAGTGCTGCTAGAAGCTCCTGCGCAGATGTCAACATTACTCAATCCTTGGACGCACTTGACTCTTATACAGATAGAGATGTGCATCAGCAGTGAGATATCTACTGGAGCGGTGTAATGATCCCACCATTTTCCCAGCAACCTTGGCAATGGATTTGATGTACGTGTTCCATCCTAGATCAGGAGGAAATACCAGACCTAAAAGCTTATCAAAACAGGGATCCTTCCCAAGACGAGAGCCATTTATTTCAATTGATGCCAGATAGGGATCAGAGCGTCATGTTTTAAAAGTAAATATGAGAGAAAGAGATAATTAATATATCAGGAACGTAAGCGTGGAAAGTGTTGTTGTCCCGTAAATGTCTTACAGAAAGACACGACTCGATATTTAGGAAAAGTAAAATATATTTTACAGGAAAAAGTAAATACATAAGATAAAGATTGTAGTTATACGTTAGTCCGACTGCAATTGTTAATTGTTTTAATCAAATCGATGTATTGCCAGTTTGTTTTTTTTTCTGCGTCATCTTTCCGTTTTACTTGTTTTGCGTCAAAAATGTTCTTCATAGGTTTTCATTAAATATTTGATGTAAAACACAGAGTAATGTATGCCATTTACCGAAACCTCATGTGGAAGAATACAACATCATTAAGCTATTAAGATTTCTACTCATCTATATACAAAACTAGAAGACCCGTGACCCGTTGGATCAGTAGTTTGTATTTTACCCAGTTTCCTTATAGCTATCCTTTCTTCCTGTTTTCCTTCGTATTTCTCACACGTTGTTTTTACCTTTAACCGTTTCCCGCCAATATTCACACTTTCTCTCAAATTTATCATCCTCATAATACATTTTTAATTATTTACGCCACCCTGTTATTTATAAATTTTGAGCACTTCGTTGCTATTTTCAAATGGTAAAAAAAAAATTCAGTTTATACTGAAAGTGTTCCCGTGGTCAAAATACCCATATATCCCATTTTTCATTTTGTAGACAAAATATTAAAAAAACAGTTTTGTCTTTCATACACGCCAAAAGTCAAGTATCCATATATATATATATATATATATATATATATATATATATATATATATATATATATATATATATATATATATATATATATATTAATGATTTAAATTGTCGAAATTGTAAGGCGTATGAAAATACCCGATATAGTGTACTCATTCTATATTTCGTTTTCTTTATTTTTTAGAAAATATTCTCTCTCTCTCTCTCTCTCTCTCTATATATATATATATATATATATATATATATATATATATACATATATATATGCATACATATATGAATAAAACAGAATACAAAAAGTATAAAAGCTCATAACGTTTCTTTATTTGTTTTCAATATATATATATATATATATATATATATATATACATATATACATATATATATATATATATATATATATATATATATATATATATATATATATATAAAAATAAGGGGGTAGACACCAACGATGTGCATTTTTTTACATTATTTTATTATTCCCTGTCTTGGTTTTTATTGAGAATTCTGTTTGGATCGTTGTAATAATATTTTTAAGTCATTGAAATCGTTTTTACGCGTTTCAGACGTTCTGTGAAGCGTCCTCGTCATAAATTATTTTCAAATGTGTTGGAGATGTAAAAATGGTATTTTCGTTGTTCATTTGAAGTGTTTCCAAGGGTGGAGGCGTGTAAGTGTCTATTATTCATTGGCCTGCTCATTTTTTATTACTCTTTTATTGGGCTTGTCGAGGCCGCTGACCTCGGCTGTAGTCAAACTTGTGTTGTGTTTTTCTCTCTCTCTCTCACTCTCTCTTTCTGCTTGTGTATTTTCTTTTTCCTTTAGGGTAGGGTGTGTGTGTGTGTTTTCTTTCATTAGTTTGAGAATGGGTGTACTGTTTTATAGTATTATGAGGTTATTTGCTTCCCTAGGAAGGTGACTGTGATCCAAGGGCGTTACTAATGTGTATGTGTGAGGAGGTGGACCAACTCTTCTGAAATAAGGGTAGGGTTGCTTTCATTGTATTTTGATATTTATTTTTTGGATTCTTGGATTTTAGTATTGTGAGTTTTCGTTTCAGTCTTTTCGGGTATGCTTTATGTAATGTTTGTTTAGAAAGAGGGGTGTATTTAAAAATATGTATAGGGGATTTTTTTATGTTTCTATTTATTTGTCTACCCATGTGGGTATGGCCAGACCCAGGGTCGGTTCCTTGTGTCGGGAAGATTTTGTTCCCTAGAGGGGGGGGGCAATTGGAGGGGGTATGCATGGGAGGGGGTGATAGAAAGGATGATAGTTGTCTCAGTCATTGGTGGGGGGGTTCTCCTCCACTGGCTGAGGATGGAGCGGTGTGTTGGAAGAGATATTATACTATGGTTCTAGATGTTTCCTAGTGTTGTTGGTTTCGAGGTTAAGTAGGGGTTGTATTGTTCAGTTTGTTGTATTAGAAATAGGTGTGTTATGACTGTGTGTGGTTGTATGCGCGCATGTGTGTGTGTTTAATGTGTCGGTTTTGATTTATGCGTGGGTATGTATATGTATATGTATATGGATGTTGATGCGAGTGTGCCTTGCGTTTCATGTATTTGTGTGTTGATATTAGGCTTTGTTTAGTTCAGGCGTGAATCTGGTGATGGAGTTTGTTTCCTGTGTAAGTAAATAAAAATAATTGTCTGTTTGGAAGATTGGCATTATTTTGAAGCTGTTTCGACTGCATGTGTGTACGTGTTTTGAAACATAGAGGTGTCTGTTATCTGCAATTGTGATGTTTGTCTTATGTAAGGTAACTCTATTGCTGAAATTTTTGGTGGCGCCTATGTAGGATTTTTTGCAAGCTGTGCATCTTAGTGCATATACTACATTACTGGAGGTGCAATTTAGATCCTTTTTTATTTTGAATGTTTGTGCTGGGTTTTGGAATGTTTATGTGTTACCTTCTATTATTATGTCACATACTTCACATCGGTTTTTTTTGCATTTTGTTACCCCTTTTGTAGTGTGTAGGACTAGTTTTGAGGAAGTTAGGAATAAATCCTGAATATTGTTAGATATAGATAGATAAAGAGAGAGAGAGAGAAAGAGAGAGAGAGAGAGGTCATTAACTAAATGCAATGTAAACTGTAGCCATTCGGTAAGTCTTTATTGTTAGTTTTGTTTAACGTGATGTTGCTGCCATGTGTATATGGTGTAAGAATTTAGCTTTACGTTTGTCTTACAGACGCCATGCGGTGTAGAATCCATGAACGTTCGTTTTTGTTGAAGGTTTAAAATCTTGAATAAACTAAAGGTCTACTGTGAGTAATCTTACATGGTGTAGAGTAGAGGCAGTTAGAACAGTTATGGATTAGATGGGAATATCGGAACTACTTCTTCTGACGATATTGACGATAGTGATGATTTTTCTCTTAGGATGAATTGTACGATTTTATTATTAGGCCGAATCTGTCTATAATGAAGTTGTAAAGTGCAGCGGATAATAGTCTAGACAGGAAAAAATTGTATGCGGCATCTGTTTTGCAAAACCTGGGTAATTTGGTCCAGAGACGGAATACTGCAATTAAAATATTATATATAGATCAGTATGATATGTTATTTGAATTACAAATGAATTCTAGTTTATATATTTGATTCTGTTGAGTTTAATAAACAAGTATATATGATTTGTGATTTCCTTCGCCATGTTTTTGGTATATTTTCAGTTTGGGTTTCACTCTATTGAAATTAATTAAAATGGCCTGGTGTTTATCATTTGAACACATAATACAACACTCGTTGAAATAATGAAATACACATTATTTCATGTGGAGTAGGTTAAAACATTTAATTAGTTCAAATAAACGTGTTGCGAAGAAATGTAGTAATCGAAAAATATATTAATTATTTATGTTCTTATTTGATGATTTTAGGGTTACATTGAATTTATCGTTTTTTATCATTTTCACAAATAAAATGTCTATAATATCATACACGTTCCTTGATTATATTTGAATAAGGTTTTATCATTTTCACAAATAAAATGTCTATAATATCATATACGTTCCTTGATTATATTTGAATAAGTTCTAATTTCTATTGAAATATGTTATTGACAATGTTTTCTTGCTATTTCACCCCAAACAACACACAGTACTGCTTGAGGTGGCTCTTATCTGACGCATAATTTGTAGGGATTCTATGTTGGAACTTAAGCATTTTTTCTTTCATATTACACTTGATCTTTTGCATAGCAGTGCAGTCAGAGTAGAAGTAATACGGAGCGCAATTGTTCGGTTAATATCTGGAAATTGTAGCGTAGTAATATGTATTCGTATTCCTTTTTTATATATTTATATTTATTTTTATTTTCTCAGGATATCAAATGATTATTTCCAATTTGGTCAGCTACCAGCTTTGAGGAAGCAATTTAGACATATTGGCGGTACTTGTAACTAATTTTGCAGTTTATAAAAGTTTTATCAGCTAAATAATGTAAGTGCATTTATTTTGGAATCTGATTTGCAGTATGATAAAGTAAAGTGCGAATATGAAGTAATCAGATGAAAAATAGAAAGATTGGAGTACCAGGACTTGCTGTAGCGTTCTCTTTCAAATCAAATATCGGTTATTTAATGTGTCTGCACTGGCTGAAAACTAACTGTTTAAATCAAAGTAGGCTAAATAGTGACAAATAAAAATAATCGCAGACATTTTATTCACTGAGTTATATAAAATTAAATCAACGAGAAAGGTGTGTCAAATTTAAGTAACGTCTTAGTACAGAGTAAAAAAAAAATAAACGACACGAAAAATAAAATCGTTGTTTTCCAGTCTTTGAGACTAAGAAAATATGACATCGGCAGCATTAACAGAAAATAGAAAAAAGTTAATGAATTTTAGCTGGTGTCAAAAAGCCATATAAATTCATCCATGCAATACTAGAATAAGAAATGCAGTAAAAGAAATATACATAATGGAAATGCAATTGTTTTACTTTTAGTGAATCTAGTTTCCAGGGAATATGAGAACACGCATTGTTTGAAAGTAGAAACCGATATAATACAGCCAAGATTCTGCAAGTAAATGATGTGAAGTATTGAAAGAGAGAAGTATTAATCAGATAAACTCACTTTTTAAAGTGCCCCCCATATTTAAAATGGAAATTCATATTACCAGAAATAAAAGTAGAATGCAAAGTATCAGAAAATAAATGTGTATATATATATATATATATATATATATATATATGTATATATATATATATATATGTATATATATATATATATATATATATATATATATATATATATATATATATATATATATATATATATATATATATAAGGAAAAAGGGTAATACTTATTTGTTCGATGTTTTCACCAAGAGTTCATCAGGATAATCTCGGGGGTTGGTTCATGGACGTAAATCAATCGTATGGTTTATGAAAATAAACGAAGTCTGTTTCGTTGTACATTGATGAAGGCAAATTAATTCTGAAATATATAAACAGCTAAACATCTAGAACAAGGGATAATCGACGCATTTAAAGGTATGCCATTTATCATAAAAAGTTAGAAAAACAGTCACGAGAAATGAGATTTAGTTTACGCATATATAAACATCAACAATTGATAACCACGATAAATAGCATGTTATACAATTCGTTTATTGGCGTTTACAAATATCGAGCCAGTACACATCTTAAAATACGTTATTACAGTGAAAAATTAACCACATCCTGATGAAGAAATCAATCGAATTATCCAGTGGATAAATATAATCAGGTTATTTTCTTGGAACGGAGTGAAGATCTGGTGAAACACTATTTGTAATAGATAGTAGATTCATAATCAGTAATTGAGGAATACAATGTTACAATAAAAAGAATGAGTCGTATTTTGCGGATAATACTGGTTGCACATTAGTACGTCCAAGGATGGAATACTGCTGCCATATCTGGACATGAGCTGCTAAAAACAGCCTATCCTGCCTTGACAGAGTACAAAATAAAATTCGTGGATTAGTGGGGGATGCCCTTTTCGCTACCCTCCAACCTCTCTCCAACAGAAGAGACGTTGCGCGTTTATCCTTGTTTTATCGTTATTTCCATGGCAGATGCTCGTCTGAACTCCTATCTCTGGTTCCCCTCTCGTCAATCTTTCACGAAAAACACCTATCTAGCCGAATCCACTGTGAAAAATTTCCCCCACTCTTTATCTGTGCCTAAATCAAGACGTGGATTCGATGAACAAGGCTTCTTTCTTAGAACTGCACGCCTGTGGAACTCTTTTCAGTCTGACTGCTTCCCACCTGACTACAACTTGGACGTGTTCAAGTCCAACGTTAACAAATTCCTAATGAACCGTCCCCTTAAGTAAACACTTCATCAAATCTCCACACTAATGTAATGTACTTGCAATAACCTTTATCCATGAGTGGCTTCCGGGCCTTGATAAGTGGTGACCACTGTGTAAAAAAATAGTTACAAGTGCTAACTTTCACTTACTATAGATATGGAAATAATGAATATATATGAAATATCCACATATTTAATATATTATATGTATTAATATATTAATATAGTTGCTCGACAGGTGAATAGACGTAAGTGTGACACTGTTTCTTACGAGTTTTAACAGTTGATGTAGAGACCCACACGATATTTCTTCTACGTTTTTGAAAATCTGTTCAGTGGAAATATACGTAAAATTATCTTAACAACTGAATGAATCACTGTAATATTCAATTGTCGTTAAACAAAAATAAATTAAACATATGGTTAGTTGCTTCAGATAATCTATTTGGAATATATTATATGCTGTTCTTGACATTGATGTAATAGACCCTTAAATAGTTGTCCCAATTATTAGTTAATATATTCAATATATCAAACTATTGGGAAGTTAGCTGACATATCAGAGTGCTTGAAAATAAGAATAGTTGTGTTGATAGTATAGGGGCACGTACTACTAATAATAATATTAATAATAATAATAATAATAATGATAATAATAATAATATAATAATAATAATATTAAAAATAATAATAATAATAATAATAATAATAATAATAATAATAATAATAATAATAATAATGTGAGATAAAATGCTCGTACAATCATAGATTCGAAGGCAATCATTTCAGATTTCAGAAAGTACAGACGAGAATGGGGGACATACTAAGTACAAATATTTTCTGGAAGCAAAAATGCTGACTGTAACAAAAATGAAATATCACCTCTAAAAGGCTGAAAATGATAAATAACATAATGAGAAACTTATAAACGATTGTAAAATAAATACGAATGACAGGACTTTTCTACGCTATTCTTGTCCCGCCGTGTATCTAGATCAGATAGCTAACAAAATAATAAAAATCTGTTAACGCATATAGTATTTCATATTTAATATTTTCCATAAGCGACGTAAATAATGTTATCTTTCTGTAATTATTTTTAATGAAATTCAGTTTAAATAATATACGCACCCAACACGTTACAAACCCCGTTGTAAATGAAACCAGTACAAGGAATATATGGGAAATTGAACACGCTGTTTCAGGTGCACATAAACTTTCCATACGATGAATAATAGTTTTAAAAATTTGAAAATCCGCCTTAAAGCAATTAAAATAAAGTCAAGAAAACAAAAATGCGTCTACAAAATAAATAAATACATGAACCCACAAATACATGGTCCATCAATGCTTTCACTTAATTATTTTTTTCTATTCCTCGTCAGTCATTCATTCCTTTATATGTATTTTTTTATTTGACAATGAAAAAAAATCCTACGTATTTCTCGCAACATTTAAAGATAATATTTTAATATGTTTAAAGTGAACCGCACAGGTAAGTGTTTCAATAGCGATAATGGGTTTTCCCATAACTTACCTGAAGCAATGCCGAAATATGTCAGCATGCTTACAATTACAGTTTTAAATGTTAACAATATTGTACAAAGACAGAATAATCAAGGAAAGACTAATAATCTTTGAGTTAATTGGTACTATGTCCGAAAATTCACCAAACAGAAACAAGATGTTTTAATTTTAGCAATATCTATGTATTGCATGGAAAATATGTTATAATGTTCAATTCATACCTTTATTCATTTATTAATTGTCTTTCGTTGTCCGATAGTTCCCTTATATAGTTTTTTTTTTCATTTCACGAAAACTCGGGATTCTTCTACCTCTCATATAAGCCATATAATTAATAGTTCTATCTTTGTGTAGGTCTACAAATTAAGTAGTTTTTAAGCCAAAACTATCGCTCGAAAATCTTTGAGTAAACTAGTTTGTATAACTCTTGCATAGTCCTACGACTTATTTGTGTATTAATTGTTCAGCTCAATTACCGTTCAGTACAAATACACCTTACCTTTTGTTTTGTCGAGGACTTATTCATATCTCCTAAGTGTTCAGCCACTTTCGAGGAGATTACTCATGGTGCTGTTTCTGGAGACAATTACGCTTGCCCCTGACAGAAAGGGTCAGAAGGATTACCCGTGTCCCTTACTTAATCGAATATCAATATTTTGATGCACCAATTATGGGGATTTCCCTTTTTTTACCTTATAATCTACGGTAGACTATTAATAGAACAGAGGTACCCTTTTAATCCACGTATTACCTCTCACATTTCTGATAGTTTTTTAGCTATTTTGATTGTAAACCGCATAATTAAAAAGTCCCGTCACAAACTTCTGATTGCTAAGTTGTATTCAATACACGAGAAATCAGTTCGGTTATCCGAATTCTGACGGAAACTTTCAGACAGTCTAAAAAACATTCTTCGTAATCTACATCATCGATTTCTAAATCCGAGTATTGCATGTATTAAATGCTTAGTGAACACACATCTTTTCTATCACAGTGACAATGGAATCGCTGCTTATTTTTAACGCAAAGAGCTTAAGTTTAAAGATCAAGAGGTAATATTATGTTACCAATTTCGCTTGCAATTAGCATTAAAATTAAAGATGACTTTACATATACCTATTCTGTTTTCGGTATTAGATTTATACGAATCTAAAAACAAACACCTCAAAATTAAAAGCACTAGACACAGTTTCAATTAGAAATTGAAAAAAAAGACACCTATATATTAATACGATAGCGTGTGTGTTTGTGTGTCACGTTTATATCCGGGTCGGTTAATTGTTGTGTTCTTCTATTTCTTGTCATAAATAATTTTCTCAAGAAATCTTCATAAGTTTTGGCTTCGATTTCGACTATATCTGATGGCACTTAAATCAAGTATTTTTTAATACATACTTTTATCAAGAATTCTTCATAAATTTAGGTTTAGGTTTCGCATACGACTGAGGAAACTAAAGTATATATATATATATATATATATATATATATATATATATATACATATATATATCACTTTTATTTCGGTTTCAATTCAAGGTGATGCACTCGAGTCATATGGATATATATATATATATATATATATATATATATTTTAAACCACATCTTAGATAAATACTTTTGCAGTTTTAACAAAAAAGCTACAACTTTAGAGAGTTCTTATTTACTCTGAATATCTACAGAATGCCCATATCAATATATTACATACGCATTGGTCTCTGTGAACTTCCACAGTTCCACCGCACGTGGATACTTAACTCAGCATATACACTATTTTAAGTACGTGGTGTATGTGTTTTGTTTTAAATAATAGTGCTCCCTGAAATAAAACTGAATACAATTAGTTTTCTCAGCCGGACGTTGGACATCACTACCAGTTCCAATACCCATGTACAGGAATGTGATTATGTTAATGCCTTAATGCCGTATTTTAACTTCTCACTTAAGGCCTAATAAACTATGTACTTCCTAAACTGAGCATAGAACTAAGTCCTCTATAATATTATGTAACGTAGTCATAATACCTAAACTCCTATTCTGAACATTAAAGATAATATTAATAAGGTTCCTCAATAAACAAACTTTAACAACTAAAAATACATCCGACAAAAGAGGAAATAACCGATAATGAAGTAGAAAATTTAAAAAAAAAACGAACATTATTACTCACTTTTTTTGTAAGTTTTCTCTCACAGTTTGAGAGTTCTATTTTGCTTTCTCAAATTTTTCCTTTCTGCTAGGTTCGTCGTTAAGCCTTTATTTGCGACTGCATTCTTGCATCGTAAACTTTCTTGTCCTTGTTTCCTTGATTTTGAACCATTTTTTTGTGAAAAGTCATAGATTTATGGCACTGAATTATCTCCTGTAAAGTTGTACTCCTGTACACACGTGTTGATACGTAGCCAATCTTTTGACTCAAAGCGACGAGAATTTAGATATCAAGTGTAAACAAAACACGCAAAACGAACAAGCCCACCATTTCGCATATGCAAGTCAGTGGCTCCTAGCAATAAGAGCGAGCATTGCCGACAGCTATGACTGGAGATATGGGAATGTTAAATATCGGCAGTGAACAACAATCCGGACTGGGACCTTCTCCGCCAAATCACGGCTGAAAATTGCATGCATTACTAACTGATATACTTGTGGGCATGCGAGGTGGGTAAAAAACAAAACAAAAAAAAACTCCAGCGCGAATGTGAATTGGGATCGGAGCATAGCGATCCGTGTGCCTTCATATAAACTCATATCACCAAAAGCTAACCGCTTGGTGAAGAGCTTCCTTACATGTCTGTTACCGCTTCTCCCTGTACATGCCGTTGTGTGATTCCGCCCAAAAGTCGAAGGAAAAAACACCTTCGTTCGTGAACTTGGTACTTTGTCACTTTGGCTACCGTGCTCAAATATTGGTTTATAATGAAATCTATTTTACCATATAGTGGGGGTTATTGTAACCATTCTTGGCTTCCACGCAACAAGTTAATAAAAAAGATACTGTGAAACTTGAATTTTCTTGAAAATATAATTAAAAAATAACGCAGTATCAAAAGTGAATCAGCATCGGAAATTATCCTGGCATTGGAAAAAAAAAAGTACTTCCAAGCAATTGGCAAAAAAAACAAAAACAACCTGAACATACCTACTTCTGTTGTTATTTATTGAGCGAACATAAACATTTTATAACCCATACTTATTGCGGAAAAAATGCTTAAAAATAATTCATTTGTCAAAAATATTGCTTAAAATTATTTATTTGACGAAAAAACCAAAACTTTCTCCACACAGTTTCTAAAAATTATAAATTACGTTTTTTTTCTCTACTTCAAAAATGTTGCTACGTTTCTTCTATGTAGCGTTGTTATAATTCCATCGGCGACGCTCAGCATAATCTGGCTGTTGACGGCATGTCCGGTAGGCAGCCGAGGTAACGCTGAGTTAGGCAAGTACATTATATTTTGATAAATTTTTATATAATAAATGTTTTCATTTTTATATATTTTCTGTTATTTACTTCGTTATTATATATTTTCTATAAATGTTTTGATTTTATATATTTTTTCTCTCATACATTTCTTTATTTTATATTTTTTTATGTTATCGGATGCACGTGCTTATTGTATAGCGTTGTCGAAGAAAAGTGTTTCTAGTTTTGCGTTATTGCAGAAACTTGTAAATATTTGAGGTTCCCAGAATTGCCGTTAAGTGGCGCTTCTCATTTAAACACCTCTCCGTTGGTGACATGTTGCTGACCTATAGAAGTGGTGCGTTCTAACAACTAAAAAAAATCACCAGCAAGGCAGGTGTTTTGATGTCGAAATACTCACGAACTGTCTATCACATAAAAGGAACCATACTGACTAATCAACGTTATATTACTAGGTAAACAGTATGTAAACAATGATATCGGTATTTCAGAAGAAAGTAGGTAATAATGAGTAGAAATTCTTTTTAAAAATAAACAGCATGAAGACAATTTAAAAAAAACAAAACATTACATATTTTAAATAATATATACTCGGTAAATAATTTCTTGGCTTCGACCATACCATGTTACTTTAAAATGATTGCATAGCTTATCGGGTATGCTGAAAACAAATATCACATTTAAATTTTCCGCAAATAAATCGTCGTTTCTCGAATACCAAGCAATATATCTTTATGTTAAAATTGATGACTAGATTTGTTCTTGAAAATAAAAAAATACGATGAAGTATTTATTTTAAACAATATATTTTTTTAAAACAAAGATATATACATTCATATCGTTTAATCACACCCTTTCACTGTTGATGTCGCTAAATGGCAGAAAGTTTTCTACTCAAATATCTACTTCCCTATAATAGCTAAACTTTGGGATTCTGTTCCTGCTGCCTGCGCTCTAAACTGTATTGTATACGCAGAAGAATGTTCTCTTTCTTAGGCATGGTCCCAACTCATACAGAGAGTGATCCAGCCATAACACAGAGTCTTCCCGGCTTTCTTCGGAACATAACATCAACAGCCGGAGTAAGCCGAGCGTCGCCGAGGAAATTAAGTCGAGAAAGTAAACCGACTTTAAATTTTATTAACTGTGAAGAAAATTTTAAAACGATATGTTTTCTTTTTTTTTCGTTTTTGCTATGTATATATTCTTAAATAAATAATGGTAAATATTTTTTTGTTCGAGAAAAGGTTCAAAGGTAAGTCAAAAAAATACTTTCAAGGACTTTTTTTGTAATTTTTTTTTTCAAGAAAAGTTGAAAAAAAAATGTTTTTTGGGGTGTAATATTTTTTTTTCCTTTTTTTCAATGAAAAACCCGAAACAAGAAAAAATGAAACAAAAGTGGATGGGATAGTTTTGTTTTTCATATTCAAACATACATTGTTGTTGTTTCCTCATACCGTTCCTTTATTAATGGTGTGTATGCGTAGATCGTATTCCGCATTCGCGCTGGAGGTATTTTTGTGTTGCTCGCTCGAACGCCCACAAGTTGTTTATTTTACGTATGATGGCAATTGTAAGCCTAGACTTGGCAAAAAAGGTACCAGTCCGTATTGATGTAAAAGTTCGGCATTTGGTAGCCTAACATATCCAGGCATAGCCATCGCTTACCTTTTCTCTTATAATAAGATTGCACACGTGTCCACATGATGCACAAGCTTTCCTCCGTGTCAGTAATTTTTTTCTTGACAAAAGTCGAAGACTCCGCCTGGTGTTTTCAGTTGCTTACTTAAGGCTGTACAATTCATGGGGTTTTTTCTGACGTGAAAGTACAGAATGGGGTTCTTCATTTCTGTTGTTTTTTACTAATTTGTTTCTTTTTTCTTCTTTTAAATTGCCGTCTGCTCTTTTGAATTTTAAACTCGCGCAGACGTTGAAAACCATCGCGCTACATTGTTATTGGTACAGCTTTATGTTACGTCAGACGGCTTAATTTCGTCGCTTACGCTCGGCCTACTGCGGCTGTTGACGTCGTGTTCCGAGGAAAATCGGCCGTGCGCTGAGTTACATTTGGATCACTCTCTACATGAGTACCGTCCCCATTATCAGTGACAATATGCCTGGTTTTGGCTGAAAATAAGTAAAACAAAATCTCATTTTTTTTTAAATTGGAGCCATAAAACATATGGTTTGCGTTTCTATCGAAGGTCAATCGTGTCAACGAAGTTTTTCTCATGTATAATTTTGTTATGTTGATACTTTACATGATTAAATAGTCCATACCTTTATAAACTGCCCATTCATCTGAGAAACGTTCGTGTGCCCGGTAGGGTTTAGGAATTAATTATCAGGAATATCGTGTACCGAGCCGTGCTGTAAACCTTGTAATAATCAACAGGTGCGAGTTTCTTTCGATGGCCCTAGAGACCTAGACCCCATTCCTGACCCGTCCATTGTTATACTTTCGCTTAAAGAAGTAGAATTCATCTATTTCGACTTTTTTGCCTTATTGTTTTTTTTTTTTTTTAAATCAATACCACCCAGCGTGATGGGATGATTGAGATGTTCTTCGGAGACGTAACGAATGATATTCCTCCAGGAAACTTCTTTATATGTATCTGCATTATCTATTTCTATTCTTATATTGGTATGTGATGACGCGAGGGACAAACAAAATATTCTCAGTATGAAACGTTGAATTTGAAGATGGCTGTTTTCGTAAAAAGGAGGGGTTTCTGCAAGATTTACATCTCCAAATATATCCTTCTATTCTTCTCCATGCTTTACGTGATGCTCGCTGTTTCTCACATTTGTTTCAGAAACTGATATTTTATTATGAGTCCTAAAGAAGCTGCTGTTGTGTGCATGTCATTCATTAATAAGGATGTAATGTAAAAGTCCATTTATTTTCTTTTAATCCATAGAAGGTAACTCTGTGATAGGCTATCATCATTTTGCTGGTATACTCCATTATAAGACAAAATAATATAATGTAATATATTTTTTTTTTAATTAAAATAAATCGTGCTGAATTAAATTTAAATTTACATCCTTTATAATTAATCACGTAATTGAATTTTCAAACATCAACTAATTAAATTTCAGTTGGTTATAAAGGTAAGTATTATATTTCTATTGGTTAAAATAAAAAAATAAAAATATCTGTTTTGTTTAAAATTATAAAAAAAGTTATATTTATACCGTTAAAAATGTTAACGTATATTATGTATTGTATTGTTATATATAATGTATAGTTTTATATAAATAAAAATGGTTTATTATTTTAAACAAATTGTGCTTATAAAGATGTTCGTTAATTTCAAACTGTTAACTTCTGAAATGCCTATATCATTGTTTACATATTGTTGGCATAGTAACATGGCGGTGATTAGAGATTTCGGTTTCTTTTATGAGATAATTGGTATAACAGAATTTTCCTACTTAAACTTCAGTGTTGCCAAACTACCTGTAGTTTGCGTCATTCAACCCCAAATAAAAAAGTGACCCCTGTTTTCAAATTAAATAGAAAACGAATGTATCAGCGTACAGGGACCTAAGTCTCATAGTTTAACATGAGACTTCTGCTTTTAAACGTAACTGTTCAGATATTAATAATTGCATATAAATTTAGTAAAATATAAATTGAATAAAAATGTACTAAATACATATACGTTAAGGATAATAATATTTCTAAATAGACCACATAAAATGATTCTATAACAGCAAATAAATACTAAAATCGCGATAATTTTTAAATAGATATGTGTTAATACAATATGCAAATTAGGTTACACATTACGTGCAGATTTCTTTTGAAAAATACTATATATAGGAATACCGCATAAAATTGAATATCTAATCTACTTTGATAGAAACAGCCCATAACTGATTTATATATGTGTTTTCACTAGAAGGTGTACGCATAGATTGTACAGTATAATCACGTTAAGACACCGGTTTATGCTTGATCATCGAAGTTAACCACCGTTGAAAGTGGTCAGTACTAAATGGGTGGCCGTTTGAGACTTCCAGGTGGTGTAGGTACAAACCACTTATCTCGGTATTACTTGCAATCGTCCTGGATTTTTCCTTTCTACTGGACTCAAACAGTGCCGATGACGGTGAGATGTTGTTGAAATTACGCAACCCTTGCTTCACGAGTACTCACGCAGCTGCACATACAGAGGGTATCCTTTGTCTTTCGAGACGGAACGGAGGCATCGATGATTTTCGGTGTAAAATATTGTCATTATAATACTTAACTACATGTATATATTTATAGACTTATGGATTATCTATTAATCTTTCTCCCCCCCTCTCTCTCTCTCTTTCTCTATCTCACTCTCTCTTTCTATATATATATATATATATATATATATATATATATATATATATATATATATATACACGATATTACGCTTGCAGATGCTTTGATTTCCAGTGTCTTTTTATGCTCGTTTTATAACAACTAAGAACAGAATTGTACATTCTATTTTAATTTTTCATATCGGCATTTAACAATTCGTTCTTTTTCGTATTTAATTATTTACTGATTATTCTGCTTTTTACTAATTAATTCTAAATTAAAGAAAACGAATATACATAAATAAAACAAAGAGAAAAATATTAAATATAACAATAAAAACGACATTCTGATTATTAAAAATATCGTCCGATTCCAAAAAGAATGAACATTGATTTTTAATAATGCCAATATTATTATATTTTAATGTACAAGCCATTGATCTAAAGTATATATTGTTTTTACTTTTTACTTCTGTGAATAATATGTCTTCTAATTTTAACTGACGATCAAATTTTCTTCGTGTTCAGATTGTTTGCTGATTTTTTTTCAGTAAAACATATTTTCCTGTTAAAAATATACGCCCCTTCCACTTTGCTCCCCTCTCGTAGGTTTTGTAATTCGTTTATCAATTTTAAAATTAAGAAAACGGTCACAGATCTAGAAAATGGCGACGGATAAACATATTTTATTTAAATCTGGTACGTTTTTAGCATAGCATGAGTTTTTGGTTTTATTGAAACTGTAGAGGCAATGACGGGTTAAGAAATAATTTTACTTTTAGCATCTCAAATTGTACACTACAAGTATTTTGAACATGACCTCTAACTATATCCGATGGTGAGGCTCGAGCTTTCAGGCTTTGGGGAGTGTGGAGCCACCCTTTAGTTGCTATTGCTCTTAGGTCCACTCTGACCCGAACTGGTAGTACCTGTTAGGGTCCCAACTATGGGTTAAATAGAAACCGACTTTTAAAAACTATGTGTACTCTATTAAAAAATTGTTCTTGAAAATCACTGGATTCCATATTAAATTACCTGAAACGGGTCGATATGCCGTAAAACTAAAACAGCCAACCAATAATTGCAGCCAGGCTAATTCACTTACGATGAAAATGGGATATCCTAAAATGCCCAATGAGCAAGTGTCTTAGATAAACAGAACAATGTAACTTCGCAACCATCACCAATGTAAAACAACTGTTTTAAAAATAAATATACAACATATAACCACACCCACCAGCATCAATAAATTACTTTCTAGATGAATAATCATTTTAATGGTTTTACTTATTTTAACGGGTTTGTTTACAAACAAATGTCATTAAGCCTTGTCGAGTTAACAAAGTCTGAGTTTAACATAAATATACAACAATTAAATATAAAGATGTTTATTACGATATCTATAACTATATTAACTTTGTTTAGTTTTATTAGTGTGCCACAACTTATGAAATCATTACCACCGGACAGAAAATTTCGTAAAACATTAAATAAAATTTTCCAAAAAATCAAAGGCCGAATGTATACCGGTATTACGTCGATAAACCACAGAATACAAATACTTCGGAAAAAGAGATAAAATACATACTGATGAGGCAAATAAAAAACTCAGAAATTAACAAAAATATAATTATTCAGTAAATATAAAAATGAATGTAGAAATATAAAGCCTTGTATAAATGAATTAATTTACGAAGTAAAATGTTGTACAAATACGTAAAATATTATAAATTAATGAATACATAAAATAAAAACATTAAAAATAATAAAAACGAAACTAAATTAAATTGAAAGTTAAACGATCTTTGATAAACGCGTCAAATAAATTAAAATAAAATGATATGCAAAAATGATATTTTACAGTATATATATATATATATATATATATATATATATATATATATATATATATATATATATATATATATATATATATAAAGACTAAAGCTAAGGATAAAACACGAAAATATTAAATACCTATTAATGACTACAGAAAACTACAAAATAACCCTGTAGATACGAATATATAGACATACCCACCCACGCGTATATATATATATATATATATATATATATATATATATATATATATATATATATATATATATATATATATATATATATACACGCGTGGGTGGGTGTGTCTATATAAATATATATATATATATATATATATATATTTATATATATACATATATATTTATATATATACATATATATATATATATACATATATATATATATATATATATATATATATATATATATATATATATATATATATATATATATAGGGTTGCCCCCTCCCCCCAAACAACAGAGGTCATTCAATTGTTTTTCTGAGCATTTTACAGTCAGCGGAGAAATAGGCAAATACCCTAGTGTTTTGATGTGATGTTTTGAATATAATATACTAGTTATGGCCAATGACTCATTTCATTTGGAGCAAACACTAAGAAACGGGGCCTTATTATATTTGGAGGTCGTTTTTTGGGGGTCACTCTGTATATACATATATATATATATATATATATAAAATATATATATTAAATATATATATATATTAAATTGTAATTAAATGAATTTCAACAAACTCTCATTGAAATGAAATGAAGTGGTTGAGCTTCGTATCAAAGAATTTTTATTATTCTAAGCAATGCAGAGAATGCTTTAGAAAATTAATCTCCTTAACTTATAGGGTTTCGATGTCTACCATCACATCAGAGGACAGAAAATAATAGCAAACAGTTATAAAGGTATGCACCCTATTTGCTAAAGTCAGTGAAACATGGAAAGTCAAAGTGAAAATAATACATTTATCAGAAGTCATGTAGCATGAGGATTTGTAGAAAAAGGATATTAATGTGTTTTTTTAGATCAAGATTTCTTGGTAAAATCCATGTTATACGTTCTTTACATCCGTTAGGTAATAATGCCCAAGCTATATATTGGGTAATCCGTATAGCTGTGTAGATATCCGAATCGGGCAAGTGCTTGTTTAAATTTTTTTGTGGGTCCAGCGATGATAATTCAAAGTCTGGTGGAAACCTTTTCATTGGAAGTCTATATTATTTTTAGTGAGGCGAAGTGTTAGGGAGAGTAGGTAGTGGTAAGTGGTAGGAAGTGGGGTGAAACATACGTGCATATTCATCCTTATATACGCATGAACACACATATACAAACACACACATACACACAATATACATATATACATATACATACAAATACACATACACACACATATATATACACACATATACACGTATATATAAACATATATATGCATATACATATACATACATATACACACATAACCATACATACTTGTATATAAATAGATCTCTCTTCAAATAGAATAAAAGAATCATAAAGTTTGACCGGTCGCTTAATTGAGGTCAGGTCGTGTACTAGATATAGAGATTTAGATCGGGGAAGAACAAAAACAAAAATAAAATTGAAAATAAAAATATGGGGCAAATACGTAAATGGAATAATTCGTTTTTTCCGGATTTTTCCTAGTTTCATCTCAAATCTCATTGCCAGTTTAAATCTTATTTGTTCCGCCAACTCAAGTTATATATACATATTATGAGCCTTACGGTAATAGTTCAATGCTAAATAAGTTAAAACAAAGTTCATAAAGTAATGATAATACCTTACTGAAAAACATTTAAAATCAGTAATATCCATAACATTATGCTATTTAATAATATTTAACTGGGGAAATTTTCTACAACTGCATTCCAATATACACAAAGTTACCTATAAATACATGAATATATATATATATATATACATATATATACATATATATATATATATACACACATATACATATGCATACACATACATACATACACACATACACACGTATACATGCATGCACGCATACAATATATATATTTGACATACACGCAACCATACAGTTTATACACGCATACGCTCACTTATTCTATATATACTTACATATATATATGTATATATATATATATATATATACCCTATATCATATATACCCCCATATAACACGTGCTCCATATATACCCAGATATACCCTCATATATACAAAAAATATATTTAGATATTAAGAATGTATACCATTATTTAACACCATTAATTATAACAATAATTAGTGTATGTAACTTACCTAAGTTTATCATAGATAATTTTTAACCCCTACACTGCTTATTGAACATTAATAAGATGAAAAAAGTGGGGTTGCGTAACTATGGTTAATTAAGCTAGTACCAACAGGGATGCCGTATCATTGAGTATAGTGCCTTCTTGTTTATACGTACGGATCTGGAGATTACCTTGCAATAGGGAATTTTTACTCCTTTTCTAGTTAGTAGATGGGGGGGGGCGACATTTTAAATTCTTTAATTGGGAAGCTAAATATTTTTTGGAAATACTATTATAATTAGATCTTAGAGTGCAAATTACGTGTAGGAGATTTAAAGTGTAGTATGTTAATGTGCTTATAGTAAGGTTCTACTTAACATGTGCATATATACAAAAAGAGAAAGTTATTTGATGTGTTAAAAGAGGTGATCAGAAACCTATCTTTAGAAAATGAACATTATTATATTAGCAAAGTAATTGTTTACATGTTAGTCAAGACTGATGTGTATTTAGTCCTTTGTTCTTACTTATTTATCATTTATACAGAGAGTTTATGTTATCTTATTTTAAGGTGGCTGTATTTACATCTGGACACTATCTCATTCTTGGTATTTATTATGGGTTTGTTGAAGGTTATGAGTGTAACTGCCTCGGATATACAAAGATTGCAAAACTTATTCCCTGGGGCATATGATCTAGAGTTATTCATTATTCTCCATTTAATTGAATATGAAATTTTCTTGTCCTCTAGGCTGTTGATTAAGTTAGGTAAGGATGTACTATTATTATCATTGTTTTGAGATCTTTCATTTCTATAGGAATGTAGGTGGTTTGAGATTCTTATTTTTATTAAGCTTGATGATGCACCTATATACGTGAATGTTTTCTTTGTTTTATTACTAATTATTTGTTCATCGGTCCCATTTCTATTAAGTCCTATATTGGGGGCTGGGCAAAGATGGGGTCTGGGGATTCATAGCATTGGTTCTGGTAAGTCCTAAACTGGTCTTAACGTGGAATTATATTATTGGATACGTTAGCCTGGCTGTTGTTGTTTCTGTTATTATTATTCGAGCACTCACCATATGTGTCCCCATGTATGCTTGCGTTCTGAACGCTTCGACTATATTCATTGTTTTCGTCGTTTGATTGGTTGTTTGTATGTTTTGGTAATTGCGTGACTGTGCAGGCGTGTATCACGTCCTTGTATATGCAATCGTTATTAAGGGGGCATTCATTTTAATTTTGGCAGTTACATTTATTACTAGGTATTAGGTCAATTGGTATATCCAGCGCTTTTTTATATTTTCCTGTTACTTGTTGAAATTATTTTCTGTGCTAGATTAGGCATTGTGGAGTATGAGATTTTTATGGAGTTTTTGTTTAATATGGTACTATATTTATGAGGGTATTTAAAACAATTTCCACTATTCTGAAAAAAAAATTGTTGGAATGTTAGTTTTTACAATGGAGCTGAAAGGAGGATTTGAGCAAATGGCATTTTACGTCTTACTTTTCTCTTATTAAATTGTTTTTGAGATTGGGCTGGTGACTGTGTATTTTGTGAGGAAATTTGTATTGTTAGGAACATTTTGGCTTATTCTGTTGCTGTTGTTTTTTTATTGTCATATCATGAGTAATTACTGAGTGTAGTATTCTCGCAAAAAGGTGTTTTTTTATATTCTATTCATTCTTTATATCCTGAATTTCTTAAAGCATTATTGTAGAATGTCGATACCTGGTCAAAGGCTTTGTCCGCTGATAGATTTTATATTCTTTTGGATATAGATGGAACTATTGATTTGATTATTGACTTCATTTCAATGAGAGTTCTTTTTTAAATTCATTGAATTACAATTTAATTCCTTTGCTCTATCATGCATATCGAGCAATTCTTGTTTAGATGGGATAACTTATAGAATATTACTGCCAGTAATATTTTGTAAACCTACAATCTCACGTTTCCATAGCAACTGACTGTTAAATAAAAACTATTCTGAAATATATATATATATATATATATATATATATATATATATATATATATATATATATATATAGATCACCTGCATGAGCATGAGTACGAAAGTAACCAACATTATCTGTCGTGGACAGTAACCTGGTTTAATTGTAAAGATGTTAGTTGCCTTCAATAAAACTATGTCAAACATATAAGTTAACTGCAGTAAATAAAAATATTAAAAATAAATACAATAAACAATTAAGCAGTATTTATGAATCCAAGGATCAAGAAGACGGTTGAATATTAACACAAAAAATAAATATATAGGCTTCGAAATACCTAGATATAGAGAGTAACTTATCCTATAACACTACTTGATATTATACCCATATTAAATTAAAGATTAACTAATATACCTAGTTTATATCTTTATATTGTCGTTCTTTTATTTTTTATATTGTATATAGTTATATATATAATATTGTATATATATATATATATGTGTATATTTATGTATATTATATATATATGCATATATATAATATATATAAAATATACACCCATATGTATATAGCAAGAGAAAGAGAGAGAGAGAAAGAGAGAGAGAGAGAGCTCAGGGATACGGAATTCACCTGCCCCAGGATTAGCGAAGTTGCCGTAGTTTGGGACTTAACCACATTTTATACAGTACATCTAATAAATTAGTAAAAAAATGCAGTTTAGTACATAATACCTATGTGTATAATCAAATAATAACATAAATAATACCGTAAGCTTGGCAAATACCATAACTAGGGTCCGAAAAAATTGTATTCTAAATCTTAACCTGAAAAAAAAACATATACTGGGGGCACAGCATGCCGGAGGTCATATATATATATATATATATATATATATATATATATATATATATATATATATATATATATATGTATATATATGTATATATATATATATATATATATATATATATATATATATATATATATATATATACACGCTAGTTATTGATATTTTGTTCTTAGATATTATCAATCTTTTCCATGCCTCATTGCGAGGTTAAAATAGCCGTGAGAAAAGTCAAATGTTTCTCTTGATCTAAAAGAGACAGATGTTCTCGGATGCGAAAACTATGAATATTTTGGTGGAAAATTTTGAAACAAAACAATTATTTTGATATTTAATAGTTCTGTTATTTTCTTTTTCTTCATTCCTCTCCTAAATATCAGGGAATCAATAGAAGATTCTCAAAGGGTATTGTCTGAGATAATGGCTATTATTTCTAAAGCCATCGGTCCTAGCCTCTGTGCAACAACCTATTAATTATTCATGAAAAGCCATTCCTTCAAAAAGTGGGCACCGATTATATCTTATTTTTCCAAATCTTTTTCGTGTTTATGTTATTTATCTTTTATTTATTTATTTAAGCTTCCATTTTCCTTGATGTATGTCTTAGCCTTGAGCACATTAACTGAATTGTTAATGTGGGTATTTTGGTGTTTTATGACCTCTCTTCTTATGAGATTTATCTAACTTACGGTATACCATTGAAAGTTATAGGACACATTTCCAAACATACAGGAACAATACATACGAATACAGACGCCCACAAACACACACACCTATCTCTCTCTCTCTCTCTCTCTCTCTCTCTCTCTATATATATATATATATATATATATATATGAACAAAAATGGTAATTAGTAAAAACATGAAGAGAGTGTTCAATACTATTGCAAATAAAGTATGCGTTTTATTTTTTTATTAAAGTGTTATCTGTTAAGTTGCATATGTGTCGGTTGGCCGACCAGATCTATGATCCATCACCCTCGTAAGACCTAACGAAATGGCTATTATTATTTGGAAGAACGATTTTAGAGGAAATACGATATATATATACATATATATGTATATATATACATATATATATTTATATATATATATATATATATATATATATATATATATATATGCATATATAGGTTAATCATTTGCTTGAAACAAACTCAGTATGCAGCATCTTTTATAGATTAAACATCTTTCTTATGAAACAAGCTTATTATAATACACATATACGTTCATGTAAATTTTCAAAAATCAAAATTATAATAGATGAGAGAGCGTGTGGGTTGAATGAAATATGTAAATTTCGAAAAATAATGGTTTGTTAGGCTTTTAAAGGTACACATCTGATGATTAAATGAATACATATGTAGCAATAATATTGTCGCAACATAATATAAAATAAAAGCTACTTTTAAAATGCAGTACATTCCCCCACACATATATATATATATATATATATATATATATATATATATACATATATATATATATAAATATATATATACATATATATATATATATATAGAGAGAGAGAGAGAGAGAGAGAGAGATACACGAACAGGCATATATATATATATATACGTACATATATATAACTACATATATATAATATATACTAGACCACCCGTGACCCGTTGGGTCAGTACGTTATATTAGCTATGGAATTCATGTATTAGCGTGACACTTGTGGCATAAAGAAAATAGTTTTTTTTTACATAACAGAAGCATTTCTATGAAAGTATATTAAAATGAAAAAAGAATATAGATAGATTTCTATGAGTCGTTCTGTTTATTATAATTGTTATTTTTTTTTAAATTACAGTTACTGAATTATAAGTGGTTGGTCATACTTATAGGTAAATATGCACTGAACAGGTATCATAATCCTTATTATAGTTAAATTCAAATTTTGTTATATCATCTTTTAAATGAAATTGTTAGTTGAAAGTACAGAATAATAAAAAAAACACTCTCCACATGTTAATAATGGCTTTTTAAATAGAAAATGAAAATAAAATGTAACTTTTTTCATTTAATTTAAGCAAACATTCAGTACCCATTGTGTAAAATATTTAATTTGTATGTTAATAATAAGGTCAATAAAATTAAGACAATTCTTTTCTATTTACATTTTTTGTACAATTAATTTTTTTAAAAGAAAACTTTTGTTATCCTTTTGCTTAATTGAGACTTCTTATCAGGTTCTAACTCTCTTATATCCAGATTAATTATATTAATCAATTTATTTTATTGAATATGTATCGCTGAAAAGCACGGGTGCTTAAACACTTATTGTACAGAAAATAAATATTGTATTCATATGCTAATAATAAGGTCACTAAAACTAAGACAATACTTTTCTATTTACAACATTTTTTGTACAATTTGAGTGTTTTAAAAAAACTTTTATGTTTTCCTTTCGCTTAACTCTACTGAGTGCAACATATAGTTGACCATGTTGAAAGACAGGTTTGTCTAGATAAACTAAAACTTAATGTAAGGTCTGTCCTTGAGACTTATGAATAGTCATAGCAAATGCTAATTGTATAGGAAACTGGACTCTGGCAAACGGAATATTGTCACCTTCAGATAAGACCATTTTCAATCTTGGAATTAAAACGATTTCTCCTTCAAACTGTGATGCAATAATTTTAGCAACAATCAAATTATTATACAGCTCCTCTATTATTAGTCTTGTACCATTACATAAGCGTGGTGGATCAATATTCCTCATACATATGATTGGAGCTCCTTTCTTGAGTTCAAGTTTATGTGGAGGTAATCCTGATAACTCTATCGAATCAAGAAATTCTGTTGGGTAATGTGTAGCTTCTGTTCCTTCAAGAACAGAATTAAATGACAAATATTCTTTGACTTGTCCAGGAAATTTTTCAATACAATTATGATTTATTGCTCTAACTGTATCATTAAATGGTACTAATATGCAATTTTCCGCAAACATTTCTAGATTGTCAAACGAAGGATAAATGTATTCAATGCATTGGTCAACATTATCTGCACGGATTATCAAATCTTCAGGCAGTTCAATCTCACCATTTTCATTTTTTTCAAGTTTGTCTTCATCAATCTTTATAATAAATTTAGAGTATTCATCATCATCATCTTGAACTCTCATGTTTTGTTTTAAATAAAATTTCTTAAATTTACGCCACAAAAACGACTCTTTGATGCAAGCATTGTAAATGTCAGCATCATTTCCTCTTTTTATGACTGGTAGTAGTTGCCTGAAGTCACCACTGCACACCGTCAATATCCCTCCGAATGTTTCATTGTTTCCACATATATCCTTGAGAGTCCTATCGAACGTCTCTAAACTCTCCCTTCTTATCATTGGACATTCGTCCCAAATAATAAGTTTTGCTGCCATTATCAAGTTGGCTGTTTCTGATTGTTTATCAAAATTACAAACATCATTTTCTCTTACATTGAGAGGAAGCTTGAATCTGGAATGAGCAGTGCGACCACCAGGCATCAATGTTGCAGCAATACCTGATGATGCTACAGCCAGTGCAATTTGTCCTAAGCTCCTTACTTTTGAAAGAAGAAGTTTTATTAAGAAGGTCTTTCCTGTGCCTCCTGAGGCATCGATGAAAATCAATGAAGAAGAGTCTGTGTTTAAGCAACTGCATATAAAGTTGTAGATGATCGATTGTTCGTCATTTAATAAATGTTGATGTGTCTTTACATATGTCATTTGCTCTGCTATATTGTAACTTTGCTCATCCATTATGGCTCTATTTATGTGAATCACATTAGGTAAATTCTGAGGCAAAGGCAATCCAAAATCTTGCAGTGATTTGTCAGCAGCACAAAGTTTATCATTTATGTACCTCAACGTGTTGTTGATGGCATTTTTATTGACCATGTTCTGATTGTTGACTTGGATTTGCATTGCATTGTAGTAATCCATTGCCATGGAGTTGGAAAATCTTTCCCACAACTCAAGAGGATTTGAACATTCTGTGTTTAAAAGTATCACAATGAACAGATCCCTTATCGCTCTTGGCATTCTCGTTTTATCTGCATCCTCCATTGTTTGTATCCAGTGGTTGTCATGAAGCAGTAATCCTCTTTCTTTGCAAGCAGTTTTAAATAATGGACATATATGACCTGCTACAGTTCGCAGAGATTCAAAAGAATTAGGTCCTTTTACATGGTGAAGTAGTAGCCGCAAAAAGTACAATTCACCACTATTTGGTGAGACTGTGTACATACGACCAAGAATATTTGCTTCAAAAACTCCTGGGTGGTCAACTATTCTTCTACCCATTTTTCTTCTTTGCCATTTCTTATTTTGCCACACATAGTATTTTGGGACATCCGAGTAATAGAGTGTTCTGGCAAATTCATCATTCTGGCAAATATTGAAAAACTCTGTTAGAGTTGTGCAAGAAGCATTTCTATTAAGGTCTCTGTTGCTTGTCCTTTGAATATAGATCATATGTTGATCAGGGAGATGTATCTGAAGACGAACAACTGCAGGTTCTCTAACATGAATTGGAAATCCCAGTATCATCGAAACTGCTTCTGATGGTCCAATATATCTTCCTGTCAAGTATTGCTTAATTTCGTCTTTGCTTACACTGAAAACTGCCTGATCGCTTCCCTTTAATGTATATTTAATTACATATTTAATGGATTTTACAGAAGTGCATATTTCTACATTTAAGTGACAATTAAATAACTTCAAGAGAGTCATGTTGTAAGGTACAACCCATTTGGAAGTTATAGGTTCATTTCTACCTTCTTTATAGCCTTGATGACCTCCCATTTCTGGTGACCTTCGCCTATAAATAGGGTAGGAATCATATCCACATCTTGTTTCATCACTATATGGTTTTGGGTACCTCTTTGAACAGCTCCCATTTTTCCAGCACAGAGATGTACTGTTGCAGTTTGGTCCATGTATCATATGCGTCAATACCAATTCATGTTCTTCTGGATGTTCGACTTTATTTGGTATTTCAGCTTGAACAAAATCATCATAATTCTGGGGTCTGGGTTTAGATTCTTCTTCCATCCATAGCAGGCAATGTAGGTGTGGTAAACCTCTTTTCTGGTATTCAACACTTATAACGTAGGCAATACAATTACCCAACAGACCTTGTGTTCCTGTTAAATATTTAATGAAAAGTTTTCTTTTTAAATCAAAAATTCTTGCAATTATGTCTGGTCGATCGTGAGGAAATTGGTTCTCAATGAGATTATCCTTAATCTCAGGCCAATTTGGATTGCATGTCATTGTGATGAAGTAAGTTGCAGTCCCATATTTTCTAACATACATCATAGCATCTTGACATCTTTCCATCATATATCGTGGACCACCAACAAATGTTGATGACAAAATAACTTTTCTGCCTATGTTACTAAGATCATCATTATCATGTAACGCATCGACAAAACCTCTGTATGTTGGAGATCTAAGAGAGGATTGATTCAATCTAATGTAGTTCAAACGATCTACTTCAATTTTTTCTGCCATATCCACAACATACTGCTGAAACAATCTCCCACCTCTTAATATTTGGTTAAATTCATCATCACGGATCATAATGCGGTAGGCATAATAACGCATAGCAGTTAATTTCCGGTTATTTGTCATTGTCATCTCGGGATGCCAGCCATCCTCACCATCAGGGAAAAACAGTACATACTGTAGTGGATCATATGATCGATGATATTCCGATATTGTTTGAAGCTGACCACCTTTTTCTCTCAATATTATGTGGCGTGATGTTGTTTGCTGTTCATTGTTATTTTGAATAATAATTCCTACTTCATTAAAAATCTGATTATTGTATCGCCTTTCATACTCATTAATCGGTTTCCTCGTAGGATCTATAACAATAACTGCATTAGGTATGTTGTATATCATGTCCTTAGTTTGTTGAAATGCAGTCACATAGATATTAGCACGTCTTAGAATATACTCAATATTTTCTATGATATTCCGACGTAACTCAATGTTCGGGTACATATTCATCCGAACATCAATACTATATTCTTTGTCAAGAAAGTATATCTGAATAAACTGAGCTTGATTGTCTGGCTCAGGTAATAATGATCCAATATAGTGATGAATCTGCCTTGAATAACTATAGATGGATTCCATCCGTGTTGTGGCTTGATTTCTTTGCAACCAAAAGATGTCATTTGAAACAGGCTATTATATTGTCTCAGGTGTCTTCTGAAGTGGCGAGCTTCTTCACCTTGATCAGCATACAAATAATAGAGTTCATGTGGCAACTTGTGCAACTTTGGCAATCTAACCTTGCCATTCATGCAACAAAAATGTGCAGTTTCTCCAACAAAAAGTTTTGCTTTACAATGAGAACATAGCTTATTCAAATTTCCAACATTTCCCTGTAAGTTTGCTCTGCGCTGTAAATTATATTGACTATTTCGCAAAGCAAGTATGTTGTTTATTTCCACAACATTCTCGTCACCTCGGTTTCGTTCATCTCTTATTCTTTGGCTACTCAGTCTCTCTTCTCTTTGTTGTGCTGTCTCGCTAGCTCGTCTTTGCTCAGCTCTAATTCTCTGCCTGTTCAGTCTCTCTTCTCTCCTCTCTGTTGTTTCATTATTTCTTGTCTCTTGTGTTCGCATTCTTTGCATGCTCAGTCGGTATTCTCTTCGCTGCGGCGTTTCTAAATTTCGATATCTATAATCTTTTTCCCTTTGTTTTTTCAAGCGAATTTCTCTTTGTTCACTTGTTTCAGAAGCTCTTTGAAGTTTATACGTTTCTCTAGAACGAATCAGTCGAGTTCGTCTTTGTTGTTCAGTTTCAGTAAGTTGTGGCATGCCAGAGGGACCAGCTTGTTGCTGATCCACATTGGTTTCGTCGTTGATTTTGGGTTTTTTACTTTTTATTTGGTTGTGTGACATATTAGTAAAGTTCTACAAAGAATGTAAAATAATTTGTTACAGCTTTGTGTAACAACTTCTGAAAAATTTAAAATATTAAATGTGTTAAAAAATGGATGTAATATGTGTAAAACATATGATTCAAGTATTTGTTGTTAAAAAACACAACAAAAGGAAACCCTATTTAATGTAATAGAAACGTGTGCATTTAGCAATGCGGCTTTCCGTTTTTGTGTAAAAACTTCTGATGAATTTAAAATATTGGATTTAAAAAATATATTGGATTTAAAAAATGGATTTAATATGTATAAAACATATGATTCAAGTATTTGCTGTTTAAAAACAACAAAGGAAAACACTATTTAATGTAATAGAAATGTGTGCATTTACCGATTCAGCTTTCCGTTTGGAAATGTAAGCAGACGACTTTAAAAAACATGGGAAGAAGAAAAAGAAATATTTTTGTAATAACGCCCTCTAGTAAAAAGGTCTGCATTAGTTAAGGGGGATAACTCTATCCAGTTTTACATCGGTTACCTTTTTCTCTCTCTCACACATACACGAAACTATTTCTCGCGTACGTAACGAAAACAGAGGGAGTAGGAGTGTTGAAATCTATGAGAGTGAAAGTGAGAGGTGTTTTCTTTGAAACTGCGACAGACTTCACGAAGTTGAATGTTTTTAGCCGTTAAAAAAAAACAAAAAAACTACGGTTGATTTTATAAAATTATTTATTTATAATGACATGAATTAAAGATTTCTCGCGTACGTAACGAAAACAGAGGGAGTAGGAGTGTTGAAAAAAAACAAAAAACTATTTGATCAAATTAAATGAAATTGTTTGTATTAAAAGCGATATAAAAATTCCGGAATTGGAATAACGGATTGAAGACGTTGCTATTTACGCATGCGCAACCGGATGTTGAAAACCGGAAATCTGATTGCAAACATACAAGACCCATAGACTTTTAGTATTATATATATATATATATTTACATATATATATATTATATATATATATATATATATTTATATATACTATGAGCTATAATGATATCATCTTTTTGGTAATAATTAAATATATTTTTATATCTTTATATATATACTTTTGTGGTTACAATTAAGAATTATCTAGATGTATCTTAAATTATATTAATTCGAAATACACACATATATGTATATATATATATATATATATATACATATTTATATATGTGCATATTATCTTTATATGTGTATATATATATATTTATATATAAATATCTATATAATTTAGTGGTTAAAGTTAAATTCTGAAAATTGATACATAAACACAGGTAGTCGAATATCTATCAGGATATTTCACTTGATCTTTAGTCTGTGACTTATCTCCCTTATATATATATATATATATATATATATATATATATATATATATATATATATTCATATATAGAGTGGGATTTAGTAAATAAATATGGGCAACATATGTGCCTAGATGTTTCCACTTCATCTCATTTACAATTTCGATTCATTTTGTGTCCTTCTTTTTTTGACCAAAAAAACAAAACTGTTCCCACTTTGTTATTAATTTTTTCAAGCAAATCTTAAACTTAGAGGAAAATAAGAGAAATGGAGGTGCAGGTACTGCAGAGATTAGTAAAGAGGTGTAAGTAGGGAGATATCAAACTAGTTATGGAATAATGCAGTTTGTAATCTTATATGCCACACCTCAAATCACTTAATAACTTTTTCCATATCAAGATATTTTTTTTATTTGTGCCTATTCTTAGTCTAGATGTATTGCTTTCCCACCCTTTTATCCTGTTCAGACCTTTACTATCAACCAATCTCTCAGACGCGTCTTGTATTGCTCATGCCTATTTGAGATCTAACTTCATCATGTGACTTGGAATAAACGTATACATAAAAATCATTAATTCCATTCATACGTTCACACAAGCGCACCCTCCTACAATATATATATATATATATATATATATATATATATATATATACATATACATACACATATATATATATATATATATATATAATATATAAGTATACGCATTTATATTATATGTGTGCTTATAATAAATTTAAGATCAAAGTTGGTGTTGGTAAACATAACACTAATGCGCATATATTAATGTAAAATACTACGCGTTTTTCTATTATCTTATTTTTCATATCGTACTTAAGATTTGTTTCATTTTAACGGACTATTTCACTAATAAGCACTCTAATAGTTATATGTTAATTAAAGTCATGATATATATGCTACCTTTCAGTAGAAAAAGTGTGTTTCTAGGAGTATATGCATTAAAACAATCAAGTATAAATTAACAAAATAAAGCTTATGTTGAACCGAAGTCCAATAAGGAAAATCTATGTATTTTCATACTATATACACTATTTTTGTACGATACTTTCATGAGAAATGCGTTAAAATATTGACCATTTTAAATGGCAGAACATCATATAATAGATGTTATCAATGAACAAAGTCTTTATCAGGATATAATTAAATGTTAATAATAAGTGCAATTATAGATAAGTTGAAGAGAACTTATTTTAAATCAACACGATACGAAAATATAAAGATATAAAAACCATTCAAGTGCTAAAGATTTATATTTGAAAATACAACATTATAAAAACTTTTAAATACATAATAAGAATAATAAGAAAATATTATAAAAACTTTTAAATAAAAATAAACGTAGTTTAGTGGAAAATATATGAATGTAACGGGGAACTAATTTCATTAAAACAATATCTACATTCACTAAAATGTAAGTGTTTCACAGCATAAAAATAGATATGCAACAGCCTAATATTTATTATAATAATCGATTATAATGTTCAATTTAATAATAAATAAGTAGCTTTATTTCTTAAGTTCAATTCCTCTTATTATTCACAGATAAGAAAGAAAAAACGGTTTAAAATCATATCTAAAGAACATCAAATCTGCATCGAAAAAGTCTACACTGAATATAAATAATTAACTAATATTATGGCGACTAGTCTAGCGTATTTAGAAGATTTATCTTGTTAATAAACTCACCTTTAAGATTATTTCTTCACCTTTGGAATTTACTTGCACCGCTGAGCTTATGTGGATTTCACATTAACTTAATCAGAAATTGTACGCCAAGAATATCTGTTATCCTGATTAATTAACCAGAAAAAATAATTATTATAACTGAGAAAATATACGCACAACATGGTGGAATACTAAAATCTTAACCATAGAAAACACGACATGATTCCATTTCCCTCTATTGCAAACCCGTGTTCTTTTTTGATTACCAACCATCTACTAATGGGCCAGTTGAGCACAAAGCTCGATAGTGATTACACCATTCTATCATGTCTCAAAATGATACAATATCTAACGAGCGAAATCGCTGTACAACTCATTTTCTCTACTGATCCAATTTATGACAACGGACACATTGCCAGCACTCTCAAAACTACCATGAATAACAGGGAAGTATCCAGATCGATGTAAAAAATGTTACCGGCCTCGTTTACGGTAGTTGGTGTGGATTCAAGTTTAGGCCACCTCATGACATATTCGAAGTCAGCTTGAAAGTCTAAAGTATATCTGAATGTGCTGAAGAGTGTGGCAATCCGCTAGTTTAATCATGTGGCCGCTGTTAAGTGTAGCAGTAGGACGGTGTTGGACCACAAACCCAAAGCGACGCAGGTCTGCCTTCAGAAACGGGGTACTACGAGTTTATACCTTTCTCGCACTGGCCCAGCTCCTCCCTCGAGCTGAACCTGCAAGACTACTTAAGGTATACATCGCGAACACTACAGCCATGACTTCCAAGAACACCGACGCCAGCCGGATCTACGCAATCCGCCGAGTAATCGCCAGCTCCCGCCGGCGCTTGTGGAAAACTTATTCTTTCAGTTCTAGATCCGTATCGAGGCTGTGATCGAAGCTAAAGGCTGCTATATTGAATATATACAAGACGTATTACCTAATCAATTACCTTAATTGTATTTTTCAATAAAAGTTTTCTAATAAAGTTCTAGTGTTGTTTATTTAGGATTACAAATGCATTTCCTCTCTCTCTCTCTCTCTCTCTCTGTATATATATATGTATATATATGTATATATATATATATATATATATATATATATATATATATATATTTCTGTGTGTGTGAGTGTGTGTCTGAGTAATGTTTGTAACCATAAAGAAATGACCATCCACAGTTTCAAAATAACTACACTGCATAGCCTCTACGGAAAGATAATTCTTTTCGCATTAGGTCAATTAAGGTAGTTCACAATGACTGCCTGGACTCTAATCCACTAATGGAATCGCAATGATGTCAGTGCAGCAAGAAACCTTTTAGTGTTGAATTAAATACTGAAAAATATCAAGTAAATTAATGAGGACGTTACATTAACCTTTTTTCTCAGAGTAATGTCACAGAAAAAAGAAAATGAAAAATAAAACTAAATAAAATCATAAAAAAAACTACATGTGTAGAATAATGCATTTATCGCCACGTGTCAAACAAGGCGTCAAAAGTCAGTTTAATTTTTAAAATAAAATGTGAGATGCTTCAGATTACAGATAAAGGTCATTCGTCTCATGAAAAATAAAATGCAGCGTGATCAAAAACTACGTTATTTTCTATAAATAATTGACGAGAAAGTAGAATTAAAAAGATAATCTTTTAAGATGTTTTAAAAGGTGAATAACTGGCAGAATCCTGCTATGAATAGGCAATTATCTAAAAAAAATACACACGCACCTATATACACACATAGATGTGTTTACCCGTATATATATATATATGTATATATGTATATAAACTATATATATATATATGTATGTATATGTATCTATATGTATATATATGCAATTGTTGCTAATATTTATCTCCATATATAATTGTTGTTATGTTTATCTTCATATATAACAAAATGCATTCAGAAACATTAATCTCTGAACAGATGTATCGTAGGTTTGCAACAAGCTATGGCACATGCAAAATCGATACATCTACGATATTAGCCACGGCCTCATGTAAGTGCTGAACACTTTTGCAGACACATCCCACCGTGAAAATAAGATACCAAATTACATCCTAGGTACAACTCCATCACAACTGCAACATTTATAGAATAAGTGTTACCTATTTTCCCTCTAAATAGTTTGTAGTAACACCGCTACCAGTCGAGAAACAGGAGGCAAGTCTACACGTTTCGCATATTCTACGCTTATTCCGGCCATAACCGGCATACACACACACATATTCCATTTACGTTTTTTATTAGAATAAAAAATAATGCCTCTTTCAGAAAAAGCTCGCTGGTTCTGATCGATTGTTCACTTATTATTATATTCATTCAAACTAACACTCCAAAACATTACAACATGGCATCGCTAGCGCAAACATTGATTAGCATACCATCAATTACAGTTTATAAACACTTTATTTCTAACAGATAACAACACCGAACTAATCTTCCAATGATTTTACATTAGTATTTAGCTTCGCTGGTAAGACTAAAACATGCTCACACATACGTATAGTATATAGTAGTAAATGTATCTTCTACATTGTTTGTTTCTTTCTTGCTTTCTTTTTTTCTTTAGTTGTTGCCCAATTTATTCGGAGTTTAATGATAAATACTTGCTCATTTTTTAAATCTATTTGCACATCTCAATATACAAACTAACTGTTATTTCTGCAGTGTGTTGCTGAGTCTTACTTGGCGACGCCCGGCGAATGTTGAATAACTATAGCTAGCAAACGGAAGTTAGTAATACACCAAACGATAAAAAACTACCTACCCTAACAAATTCATAAATTTTACTATCATTATTTATCGACGAAACCGTCGAGTTCTACCGAGCGATCAGAAATCAAAAAAAAAAAAAGAAAAAATAACAAAAAATACACCATAACCTAATAAATTCATAATTTTTACTATTTCTATTTATTTTTCTTATTGCCAACGGACTTTTTCCTGTTTTGTTTAATACAAGTTTTGTTTTTTTCTAATTAGTGAACGAACATGTTTTTCTTTTTTTTTTCTTTTTCTTTCTACACTTTCCTTTGATTTCTTTTTGTTCATTAGTTGTTGACCAACATTATGTTCGTCGTGGTTTAATGATTAACGGTTGCTTATTTTTCCGCCTTTACACAATGTATTATACACATTCACTGTTGCTACTGCAGTTTAAATCCCTTTCGTTGGTGAATCTCGTCGGATTATGCGGAGCAAACGGAAGTCAATAATGAAACGAACAAAAAAAAAACAATAAACCCTAACAAATTCAGGATTTTGATATTTTTTAATTATAGACGAAAACCGTTGCCTCATACCGAGCCAACGGAACAAAAAAAATAAAACGAACAAAAACAAACAAAACAATGAACAACTTATCATAACAAATTCATAACTTTTACTATTTTTATGTATTTATTTATTGCCAACTTTTTATTTCTGTTTTTTTTTTTTGTAGAAAATTTTCGTATCTTTCAATTAGTGAACCAATAGATATACATATATATATATATATATATATATATATATATATATATATATATACATATATATATATATATATATATATATATATATATATATATATATGTACATTGTTTTCTTTTGTTTTGCTTATGAAAACTTATTTGGTATTTTTACGACGTAACCCAGTAATCTTGTTGTGCGATGTTTTGAATCTGTTTACAGAAAACGTATATACAAATAAGAATTAGGAGGGAAGACTTGGAAAAACTATGGGTAAAAATAAAATTTTAAACGACATACTATTATATACTATATGATTAACTTACTTTTACGTTTTTTACGTATATTGATACGTCCATAAATGAATCTAGAACACTCAGTTGCTGCAAAAAATATGCTAATGATTTTTCAGAAGCAGTGATGCTAATATGTCACCAATTAATTTCGACTCATGAAAATATAGAAAATAATTTAAGTTGATTTCGTTTTCTATTCAAATGTAATGCAAATCGCTTGCATCCAGTGTCCTATATATCATTATGATATTCCGGCGTTTTAAAAATAGATTTTTCAATTATTTAAATGTTCATCTTTTTCGTCAGATCACGCATGGTCGACAAAACGTCTGCTGCCCGATAGAACGCTACATGGACTGTATCAAGCCCACAACCAAGCAACAATATCCACTTAAATCTTTGGAGATATTGGCAGCGGACGGAGACACTTGACACTTCACATGTTATAACACGATGGCATTCTTAAACAACGAGCATGAAAGAGCAACTACAGAGCGCCACACACTGCGACACTGACCAACAGTGGCCACTCACCATCAAAACCCAAAATCCTGTCTTTCTGTGCTCTATCTGTGTAATGCAGTGTAGATCATGCATTGGGTTTGACAGTCATCAACGGAGTCACAGAATCCTTTAGAAAAAAATGATTAAGAAGACTTCGTCATCGACATTATGGACAACCATAACACACTAATGTATTCTACTATCGTAAACTATTGGGGTTATTTCTATTAATGTTTTTCAGGACAAGATTTCAGTATGCAGCTTATTATCAATTTCTCTCTGTCCATCGGTGTGTATACAACACACAAAGCGATGTGTGTATATATATATATATATATATATATATATATATATATATATATATATATATATATATATATATATATATGGGGGTGTAGTCATGTGTGTGTATTTACGTATAATTTTTTCGTTCATACTTTCGCTTTATCCTCCGACGAACATATAGCATGACCTTTAATTTTAATACGTAGGAATGACAACTTTTATGTAATTCTTCACCGGAGATTTTTTAAAACTAAAATCTTTCATCTCTGTTATTCTCTGAGAGAAAATGTTTAGTAATTATGTATACTATTTAGGTTTCGATATATCTAATTAATAGAATGATAGTACTCGAAAAGTTCAGGTTAACAAGATAGTCCATGTGTTGAATGACCATTTCTTATATCCTTTTCCACTCGTGCTATGTACTCACTCGCGTTTAAACATTTCGTAAACTTATTTCTTTCATTCTATCGTTTCCTTCGGTAAAAAAGAGCATTAAAAGAGCGAGCATTTTGTCTATAGCATTCTAAAAAGAAGACATATTCAGTGGTCGAAATAAAAATATAAAAATAAAAACAAAAAACGGAGTGGTTATCCTGCTAACCAACATTATAGCTTAGATGCCCTCCTACGCCACAAATCTATCTATAATAGAAATTAGAGTATGTTTCCTTATTTTCTAATCTATTATTAGTCTTTTTTTTTACTTTTTTACCATTATTCTGATTCATTACCCGCGACAACGTACTGGTTACGATATTGTATTTGCCTTTTATGTGTCATATATCTAAATCGAATTCTTGCAGAGTTAAACTCAACGAAAGCAATTTCCTATTTTTGTTTGTCATCCTATTCACGTAGACTAATGGTTTCTGGTCTATATAAATTATGGCGGACACTCTGCTGAAGCTACTTGAACCACAAAACGCAGCGGGCTTAAAACTAATGCTAATTCATCCTTCTCTATGGCGGTGTTAGGCTTCTTAAACTAGTCGAGCTTTCTTGAATAAAAACTGATTGCGTGCTATTCACTATCTTCTTTCGTTTGTAACAGAGCTGCAGCATTTCCTTGTTCTTAATTTGTCTACTATTAAACTGGAATGTTTAAATGATTAAATTTCGTATATTGGGTTCATATACAGTATTTGTTTTATTTTTACCAAATCCATGTGACATTCGGTTGTTCATTTGACCTTGGTCTGTTTATTTAATAGTTCTCTTAAAGGTGCGGATAGATTTGCTATACCAGTAGAGAACCTCTTTAAATATCCTGCAATGCCACAAAAACTCTCTCAGGCTCCGGACATTTTTTTGGAATGGATATTTCTCTATTTCTCTAATATTTTATATTTTTCTCTATTTATTTGGCTTTTATCGGAGTAAGTATTGCCTGGAATGCGACATGTTTCCAAGTATTTCATTTCGGCCTGGTAGAATAAAATTTCCGAAAACTTTATAATAAATGTTTCCCTTTTCAATGTCTTAAACACTTTTTTCCGATAATTTCACTGTATTCTGCCAATATCTCGTTGTATATTGCGATGTTGTTTAGGTGTCAACATTAGCCGCCCAGGCAAAGTAGGTGGTCATTAAAATCACAAATGTCGCCTGAGAATGTATAATTCCGAATGAAATTACCCTATATTGGAATACCTTTTCAGGTGTGGAAAACGATGGTATTTGATTGGTTCGCTCAATTTAAAATATTTCTTATATCTCTGAATGAGTTCCCATTTCGGAGAATATCTTACTCGGCAATCCCATTTATTATATCTACCAAAACACATGAACATGACCATTCATTTCTATTACACTTTGGTTTTGTTTTTTTGCATATATATCCTTTCTTTTTGTCGCTGCTAACTTTCCTGGACCTAGAAAGTAGGGGAGGTGCTTCATTGTTTGCCCCTTTTTATCTATACGTCGTGTATTGCCACGGTGTTGCGTGTCATCATGTTCGCTATTGCGGCTTCATATTCGGTTAGTAACGGTGTTAAGTCTTGCCTCTATTCCGGAGGTGCAAATTATGACTCCGAATTTCAGAATTATTCAGCTTAATAGGTGGGTCTTTTTCGTTATACATGTCCTCGTTTTAGAAGTGTTCTAATTCGTATATTCGTTGTAAAATAGTGAGGCCAGCACCGATTTTTCTTTCATCCTTTTCATATATTTCTGTATCGTGTTGGCATTAAATATTTGTAGATTCTTTTTTACGTTTAGAAGTATTTCACCTATAATGTATGTATTTAACGTATAATTTATGTATTTAACTTATAATTCATGAGGCTGATCTAGTTTTCGAAAGAACCTTGATTTGAACGTTAGCCAATTCACTGGTAAGATTGTTAACACCTCTTTCATTCCTTGAATTGTTTTCTTTACGGCTTTTATATCGTATAAAACCTTTATAGCGCTGGTTATTTACTACGGGAGTGTTAGTCAATTTCCGCATTTCAGCTAATGTTAGTCGAATTTTAGCGAAATAATCTAACATATCAATTTACCCGTCAAATTCTAGTGAGTGGTTTGTGCACATGGTACATGGACATATTATAACATGGATCACAGTGAGGTCAGAATGCATACGCTCTTTGTGTACTGAATGGCTTTTTCTTATATTCTTTCTACCACGTGATTGGTTTTCACGCTAAAACATTCCTTCAATGAGTTCCCCTTCTCTCTCATTACCTTCTGGTAGAAAAAGGGTGTAAGGAGTGAGAGGGGAGGTGATGGCGTATTATAGCGACGTGTATGGCTGATTCTGGCTGGACTATTTTCGATTAAGATTTTAAAACAATGGCAGTTCTGAAGACATGGCTTGTTCAGAGATTAAAATGAAAATACATTAAATAAACAAAAATTGGAGGTTATCCTGCTAACGCGCATTGTAGCTTAGTCGCGTTCCTGTGACACAACCAAAAGATACAGTAAACCTTTGTTATGGTTAATTGTGGTGTATTATATTTGTGAAGATTTTATATGGGATCAATATCTTTTTTGTCAGATTTTTAAAATCAAGATATTTAAGAAATTTAATAAAAATAATTAACATAATAAAATTACCGTGCACAAAAATACATTGCTGATTATTAGAATATTAATCAATATGAATATATGTGCTAGAAAATATTTCTAACAACAGTCTCGCCGGAAATTACGGTGATAATCTTAGTTCAAACACGGCCGTGCAGCCATAAACTATACTTCTCCCTTTTATCTTTCCGGTTTGCTAGTTGTATCGAAGTCAATATCACAAAAGTCTACAAATTGTTATTGATCGAACGGAAAAAAATGTTGGGGAGGATACTAGCCTATACAAGAATGTCTTTATATAGGCGACGTGCCATGTTTATATCAAAGAGAAAACTGTGTTGAATTTTAGTACGGCCTTTGTCTATAGTAATTCAAAAAGGACAAATCTTCTTGGTATTTGTTATGCTTAACCGTGTCGACGTAAGGCACAGAAGTTTTAGCGTCTATAACTGACGATAGATGTAAAGTGAATCAATTTAAATTGGAAGTCAGCTGAGTGGAGGTGAATAAGTGAAACCGTACTCAAGTACCCAGTCATACACAATGGCTTTCCTTCGTTTTTCAGGTAGAAACTAGTTATTTTGAAGGCACCTCGTATATTAATTCCAGAAGGAACTAGTCTTTTTTTGCTGGGATGAAGAAGATAAAAGGATCTATTTATATGTAATACATATAAAACCAAACGAATATATTATACGAGATTAGGTAGAAATTCTCTCGTATTGTGACCCATGTAGACATATTTATGTACCCATAGCCAAATTCTCATAATTACGTACTCCTAGGAAAACTCTCTTACTCCAAATAAATCGCACACATTTGCCCTCTATAATATTATCTCTCTTTTAGATTAAGTTCCTTCGAGAAGTTTTAACTAAAAGCAACGGTTTTATTACCTATTATCTTATGATTATATTGCTGTATAACCGACACATACATTTGAATACAAATCAATATATATATTTATATATATATATATATATATATATATATATATATATATATATATATATATATATATATATATATATATATATATTGGAATTGATTTTTGAGATAAGCATTATATATATTAATTTATTTTTATTTCGGACTACTCTTCTCATCTTTATTAGTTGTTGTTTTTCATCTTTTTATTGGTTTGTTAATTCACAACGTTTCGGTCAACTAATTCATCTGGCCTTCATCAGGTGGTAACCGCGACGGATAGGAGATTCGAAGTTCCTATCCGTCGCGGTTACCATCTGACGAAGGCCAGAGGTATTAGTTGGCCGAAACATTGTGAATAAACAAACCAATTAAAAGATGAAAAACAACAAGTAATAAAGATGAGAATAGTAGTCCGAATTAATACACATCAATATCCTTTGAAAAAAAAATTATTTAGTTTTGTTATCATTGAATGAATAATAATTATCAGATTTCAGACTGAAGTTTATTTTTTCTAAGGATATTTTTTCATTATGAAAAAATATTAAATATCCCAATTTAGCAATACCTATTCTTTTGAATGGAGCGCGTGGCCTGAAAAAGCTTGAATAAATTGCGAACTACCTAGCCTCTCACGCATTAGGATTTTTGATTATGCTGAGGTCCAATTAAAAGAGTTGTTTTATAATAAGTCTCCTATTTATTTATTTCTCAGTTTATAAGTGCATAAAATATACGATACAAATTTATATAACTTAATAGATTGGACACTGCAGTAAATTTTTATATAAGCCAGATTTGTGATATATTATTGGAATAAAAGGTCTTTATAGGATGTATTGACTACAATCACTTTCGTGAGAATGTTATTTTATAAGACATATGTATATGTAGATATGTGTGTCCATGTATATATATATATATATATATATATATATATATATATATATATATATACAAATGTATGTGCGTGTGTGTATACATATATGCATTTGAGGAAATAGAGTATGCGACAATATACATATAATCTCTCTCTTTCTCTCTCTCACACTCTCTCTCTCTCTCTCTATATATATATATATATATATATATATATATATATATATAAATATATACGTATGTGTGTGTGTGTGCCGAACTAACATATGAGAAAAATTAGAAAAAACTAATATGGTAATATATCTTTAAAAAAATACAAATACAATTTTCTAAAACAAAAGCTTAAAAACTGCAGATAAATTAATCCCGTCGAGATTTGTTGAAAATAAAATGATGTCTCTAAACAATTGGAAAGTGTAACAATGGAAAGTGATATATTCTTATCTTCCAATTTACAATCGTTTTTGTGAGAATCTACCGGAAATAGAATATTTCATACATCCGCTGTGCCTTCGTCGCTATCCGAATCCGTTCAAGAGAATCTAAATCGGGTGTGAAAAAAGAAAATATACGCGGTTTTCTATTTAAGATTATACTAAACAAAAACTGCATGAAACAATTAAGAAAATTGAACTGCTGGAATATATAGGTAAATAATGATTTCTAAAAATATGTACTGAATCTATTAAAACGCGTCAATCTAGTAGAAAATATTCTGACAAAAATAATAATGTAATGCGAATTCACAATATATAACGGTACATTAAAAAAAATTATACTAACAATGACGAAGATGGCATTGCTTATAAAATAGAAAGAACATAAAAAAGAATATGAAACATAAGGAAAATTACTGTACTCCAAATGTTTTGTAGACACGCTAAAAAAATTGCAACATCCTCAAAAATAACTCTATCATCATCATTATAATTGGGCAAAGACAGGGTAGAATCATTGACTAACGTGAACTGGAAAAAGAGACAAACTATTTAGGCAAATACTTACTCCCCCCCTAATCAACAAATGTTACAGAATTTAATAAAAATAAAAAGAAAATGCAACAGAAAGAATACTAAAGGAACCCAGGAAACAAATCATCTGAAACAACTTCAAATGAAACATTCTCTGAAAATACAAACAAGGTCATAAATATGTGTAAAGTTGAATGCAATAATCAAAGCAGAAAGCGCTCCCGCGTGTGTTTATCGTGCGGTCATACAACTTACCTTCGGATGGGATCTGAGAGGAAGAGAAATTAAAGATCGCATCCATGGATTTATAACGTGTAGCCCCGTGGACTCTCAAGAGATCCCACCTTCCACTGTACACGTATGCAAATGGAATGGGGTCAGTTTTCTAATAAAATGCCTGTTGGCAGAGGCAGTGGGGAGAACATGTGATGGAAGTTGAGAGAGAAAGGTGACAGTTAATTCTAGCTGAACTTTTGCTTACTGTATTTGATTCACTTTGTTTTGCTATTTCCCAGCCCATTTAACTGCAATATGTTAGACACAATCCGTGCGTAAGACTAAACTATGCCGATTTGATAAAGCGTCGATAAACAATCATCAGAGTATTCTATGAATGCAAAGTTTCTATTATTGACATTGGTTTTCCAGATATTTTCTAGTTAGAATATATCGTGAAAAACGGGAATACTGGAAGGTTGCAAACATTTTTGTGAAAGTGATTTTTGTGCAACGGACTGGGCATCAAGTGGGAAGTCGGAGATAGTCACTCCCTGGCGTTAATCATTAGACTACAATAACCTGCCTTAGGAAAACAAAGAAAGATTACAGAACAAAACGACCGGAATTATGCCGAAATTTAGTGCATGTTAAGAAATCGTATTGACATCTGAACTCGATGAATAACAAATGGTGTGTGTAAGCGAGGAATAAAAGGCAATTTTTATTGACAAATGTCCCTATGGATGCGAGTGAATACAAAAAAATAACTAGAAGAAACTACTATTATTATTGGTATTATTATGTATCCACTCAGAGTATTAACACAAGCCACAGTTAAAGATGGTTCTTTAAAAACAACTTGTCATGTCTTTAGAGTCTGAGTAACAACAAGCCTCCCAAGATTTTCAGTACTATCTACCCATTTCGACCACCTTGCAAATAAAATTGTCTTATCGAATAAGCAGCCTAACTTTGATATAAAGTTGGCGACGACAATTGTTATTCACTGGAATTTGGGTGGCAATAAGCCTCCCCCAGGTCCCAGTCTTCTTTTCACATTTCCAGTGGAGATCTGGCAAATGAATGCTCTCCTTGGTCTTCCCTTCCTCCTTGACCCTCCTTATATCCTAATCTAGTATATAATTAAAATGCTTTTTCATTGAAAATGTTGACTTCTTTTAAAGTATTGTAACTGAAAATAAACACGTAAACGACGTATACTAGCAAGGCTACTTGCCATTGATCGAAACACGGACCGTTGAAGAAACTTTGTTATAAGATTTGCAATGCAAGTTAAAATATATGAAACAAATTAGAAAACCTCAGTGAATTTTTGGCTTGTTTAAGAAAATATTTCCGAAAACAATACTGTAAAAAGTGACGATGAGCCTTTACAATATGAATACAAGTTTATTCTTGGTTGTTTTCTTTTTATTTGCTCATCACAAATGATCTCGTAGATTAAACAAAAGGAGAATCTATTTTTTTTGTTTTAAGAAAATAAATTTTAACTTAATATATTTTCCGCCTTCTAAGTAGGACTAGGAGACATGAGAAAACTTGAATACCTACTAGACACCATCATTGAGTGTCTAAGGTCTCTTTGTACATAGATTGTCAGGATAATCTGGCATGTGGGTACTTTTTCCCTACAAGTAAACCCTCACTAAATATTCTAAATCACATAATATATTCACAGCCCAAATAAAATCTCTGGCGTTTACAAGTGATGTGTCTTTAATTCAGTGTGAAGCTGATTACTCCACCAAGTTAGATGAAATCTTGTCCTGGAATTCAGTAAGACGAATGGATCACAAAGATATACTGTAACAGATTTAGATTGTCAGTTGGGAGAGGAAATTTATGTTATCAACTTCTTTACTAACACAGTGTTTGAAATGTAAAGGAGAACCTTAATGGAATATTTGAATATCTATGTATCTCAAATAGAGATAAAGTGTTATACTCGGAAATGGAGCCCCTTCATTTCTGAGAACTTCAACAGAAGTAAAATGAAACAGAGAGAGACCAAAGGAAAGTTTTAAGTAGTTAAAAATAAGTGATTTTTATAATTTTTAATTCAAATTAGAAATAAAATTTCGGATAGCAGGTAAAACATCGCCTTTTTAAAACAAAGTAAATGTAATTAAAATTTAAGACCAAACGGGCAACAAATTATTGAGGCCATTAGCAATTTGATACATTTGTAACAAGTAATTTTATTGGGTATTTTTTTAATATTATTATTATTATTATCATCATCATCATCATCATCATCATCATCATCATCATCATCATCATTATTATTATAATTTTATTATTATTATTATTGTTATTGTTGTTGTTGTTGTTGTTATTATTATTATTATTATTATTATAATTTTATTATTATTATTGTTGTTGTTGTTGTTGTTATTATTATTATTATTATTCTTATTCTTCTTCTTCTTCTTCTTCTTCTTCTTTTTATTATTATTATTATTTACTCACAAGGAGTAGTAACGAAAGCTATCCCCAAATATTGGTCTTTGAGAAAAACTTGTAGTGTTCCCTGGAGTCTGGGTACTTCCATAAAATTTGGAAAACGATTTGCATTATTGAAACAACCGCTTATCTTCGATTCCTCGTTGGCAACTCTTCACTGAAAGTTGTGTGACAATGCGCTTCCCAAAGGTCCCAGTACTCTTTGCCCACATCTAGCGGAGGTCTGGCTGGTGCTTTCTCGCCTCGGCCTTTCCATCCTTTATGAGTTAGAGTTACACTGACGGAAACAAAGAGGGGTATTTGTAAATTATACAGTTTCAGTTTTCATGATGCCATGTGATGTTTCTTTGGGTTTTGCATTTGTAGCCGCTTTTGTGTCCAATTTGTCTTTACTTTATGTGGGGTTTTATTCACAACATTCAAGGGTGTTTTTTAATATTTCTGCAGTTTTCATTATTAAACTCTGTTGTATTTTCTATGCCATCACTCTGATTCCAATCTCTCTGGTTCTTTTCTCAAAGTTTGTCAGTGTCGGTTCTATCCCTCCTACTATTAGAAGTGTTATTTTTATTTTTGTCATTCTCCAGATTTTTGCGCTCCCTGGGCAGTGTTGTGTATAGGCTACGTTTTTCAGTCTCGTTGAATTTACTCTGTGGTCTGCTAGAACGGCAGAATCTACAATTTGGCAGAAGTTTTCCTTCTTGTAAACTATTGTGACATTGGATCTTTTTTCTTGGATAAGTGAATTTGTTTCTATATCCATGCAATATAGTATGTAACTTTCATTTTCCAGTACTAGTACCGGTTTGTGTTTGTACCTTTGTCTGTGTTTAAGATGCAACTGTTTGTATAATTGCAATAGTACTACTCCGCCACTTGATCGTGTCTGTTTTATATTCTTTTTTGCCATGTTTGCTGCAGTTATTTGTTATGTAGTATATTGTTTCGGCTTTTCGTTTGCAGTATCTGCATTTGCTGTTTTCTTGTGTCTTATCGATACTCGCTTTGATGTGGTTTTTTTCTTATTGCATTCTCTCATGCAGCTGTTATCAGTGATTCAGTTTTTGTTAGGGTTTCCTATTTGCAGCCATTTTCAAGTGTTTTCTTTAGTCTATTCTCTTGTGGTCCTTATGAATCGGCCATGTAGTTGTTTCTCGCAACATTTTTCTTTTACTTGTCGTATTCCCCGGCTCTTTTTCTATGGTACTTTTTTTTCGTCCATGTCTTTTGCTGCAGTAATTCTTCATACGCTGTTCTGCATTATGTATTTTTCTAATCCTTTTTGTGTTATCTACACAGTCTTCTATAAAGACCAGTCCTCTTCCTCTGTTTTTCCTTTTCACATAGAGACATTCAGTCACATCCTTGGGGTGTAGTGCATCGTGCATCGTCATGAGATCCCTGTTCTACTGGTCAAGATTTTTTAGTTCTTCCCCGGTCCCGTTGTTAAAATGTCCAGTGTATCTTATCAGTGACACTGCTCACGTTTTTATTCCTTTAATGAGGGTTCGCCTATAAATTTCGTTTCGAAGATTTTTCTTGTTCTTCTGAGATATTCATATTTTCTCTTTAATTTCCGTTGCTTTGATGGCGTCTGCTTCCAGCACTCCCATATATTTGTAGCTATAATCTTCACATACTACCCTTGTTTCTGTTTGATTAGGTAGTATTATACTGCCTGTTGATTCTGGTTTTCCCCTCCTTATGATCAGTAGTGTGCACTTTTTCATAGTGAATATCATTGGCGTATTCAGGCTAAATACCCCTGCCTTGTTAATTAGTGTGACTATATCTGTCCTTGTTTGTGTACACAATTGTTGGTCACCATAAAGCAGATAACACGATATGTGACGTGCAAATATCTGTGCATGATGTCGCCGAACTAATCAAGAACCTTGATTCCAGTAAAGCAACTGGCCCTGGCGACATTCCAATTATAGTGTTGAACACCTTAAACCAAAACTTGATCTAATACATACAAAACTGTTTAAGCGTTATCTTGGAAGAATTGCTTTCCCAACTCCCTCGAACACCTCTGTATTAAACTATTCAGGTGATTGGTCATCTCTCTCTAAGTACAGACCAATAAGTCTCTTGTACCTCATGAGTAAGATGCTGGAAACCATATTAAATTGTGAAGTAGTCAACCACCTCAGCAGAAATAACATTCATTGTGGCATGCAATACAGTTTCCGTTCAGCAAATATGGTAACGCTTGTATCTAATAGGATTAGTGAATCTCTCTACAAAGGCTTCCTTTCTAGGATAATTACTCTTGACATATATACTACCTTTGATAGGGTATGACATAAAGGCTTACTTCACAAGATCTCTAGGTACGGTGTAGCTGGAAATATCTTTTCGGTTATTAAATCATTTCTCTCTGATAAGCACATAAGAGTAGTTGTTGATATGTAGAAATCAGAGCCTCACAGTATTAATGATGCAGTGCCTCAGTGGTTCATCCTGGGGTAACTCCCTTTCTGATCTACATAAATGATCTACCAAAACACATACTTAGATCATTCGTAGATATTTGCGTTGATGAAATTACAATCTACGGCAACGCATCAAAGGCTTTAAATGACCAAGTTCTCTCTAATTCTTTCTCCTCTGATCTTTAGGGCGTGGCACAATGGGGAAGAGGAGAATGGTTACTTTTAATGCATATAAAACCAAACTTCTATCTTTGCATCATCAACGAAATGAATGACTCGTCTTCTATCTTTGCATCATCAATTGAAACGAATGACTCTCGTCTTGGGAAGGCTCCATGGTTCGACAAGTTTCTGGGCTTGATCTAAAGGTCATGATCTCAAATAGAACACGTACATCAAATCTTTTGCCAAGGTCGCTGGAAAAAATGTTGGGATCTTTCTACTGCTCCAGTAGATATCTCACTGTTTATTTAAATAAAAGCCAAGTGCATCCAAGGATGGAGTAAAGCTGCCACATCTGATCAGGAGCTGCTAAAAGCAGTTTATCTTGCGTTGACAAAGTTCAAAATAAACAAACTTTAGTGGGGGGAACCCTATTCTCTTCACTGAGTCGCTGCGTTTTAATTATATTTCCATGGCAAGTTCTCGTCTGAAGTCCAATTTCATGCCCTCCAATTGCCAATCTTTCACGGAAAACACCCGTCTAGCTGAAACCACTATCAATAATGTTCCCCACACTTTATCTCTGACTAAATCAAAATGTAGATTCCATGGAGATAGCTTCTTTCTTAGAACTGCACGCCTGTGGAACTCTGTTCCGTTTGCCTGTTTCCCAGCTGACTACAACTTATCTTCAAATCCACCAAAAACATATTCTTGATGGTGGGCCATCTTAATCCAATTTACCAATTTTTCATTACCAACGATTACTACGGTATGATCATATTGATTACTGTACACTCAATAACACTTATCCTTGAATGGCGTTAGGGCCTTGATAAGTGGTGACTCTTATATAATTAAAATGAATATATGAATATTAGGTGATTCATTTTTTCTACTGGGTTAGTGAACTTATATCCTGCTTGACATTTTTTGTATGTTGCTTAGAGACATCATGCCCATAATGAACAGTAATGGTGATAGAGACCCATCTTGGAAGATTCCTCTTGACATTTTTATTTTTTTATATTTTGAAGATCGGGAAGCATGTGTTCTCAGTTGTACGTTTTGCCACTTTTCGTAGTCAAAGTTTTAAAAGAAAAGCCTATTATGGTTAACTCTAAAGTTTGAAGAGCTACGAACACGCGGGATGTACCATTTAAAATAGTGACGTGTTGTGCGTCGGAGTAGGGTTTTTTTCAGACTCGTCAAAACCATTATCAATTCATATTGCTGTCCGGAGTTACCTTTGCAATACAATGGTTATTCCAAACGTAATATTTCTTATATTTTTAGATATATACTAAGAGAACTATGAAGAAGGCAATAGAACTATTAAACCGAGCGATTTTTTTACATATGTATCCTTATTCTAATGCACTTCTGAGAGAAATTCAATCATGCCTATCTGGTTGTCGCCTACGTCAATGAAAAAGGGTCGTTTACTTTGTTTCACAGCATCAATAGTTGTAACAAAGATATGAAGCTTTGTGCTCACAAATGTAATTCTACTCTTACCTAATTCGAATGGAAAATAGAAAGTATTACCTTTTGAACGCCTCTTATTAACTACTTTAAATGACCGGTATCAAAATTTTTTAATAATAATAATAATAATAATAATAATAATAATAATAATAATAATAATAATACCTTTGGTGCGACTACGTATTAATAAAAGCACGTTTTGTGTAGAAAGGTGGATTTTTCTGCTTAAACTGAATTTTTTGCTTAAAAGATCGTTTGTGATATTAGTTTATCACTACAGGCTAAACTGTTTAGCTGCAATATTCCTTAGAGATATTGAAAAGGACAGAATCGCTCTAAATGAGTCGGGAATGGAGAGATGCAGAAAAAAATGTCTAATTAACCAAAATAGTATACCATGTTCGTTATCGATGTGTCCCCATTGCAAATTGTAATATCGAATAACATGTATTGCCATTCGGAAAATTCAAAAACATTGAACTCTGCTATGTATATCTTCTATAACTTTGGGTTAGATTTAATTAACTGTCAATTAATCGTTTTGGTTATGATGGGCTTGCAATAAGTAATGCCCCTAACCCACTTCCAATAGCAGTAGAGCAACAACACTTGGCACAGTTATTAGTCTTTTTCTACATAGAAACAACCCAGAGTTATGCATTTCTCCCATCGGTTGATGCAGATCTGGAGACCGTTTTTGTAGAAAAATCCAGGTTGGTCCTCCAACCTCGACGTGACTTCAGAAATCAAGGATGCATCATCTGGGAAACGCTTTCCTTTCAAAAACAACTTCATGGCTGGTGAAATTAAGAGGGTTCAAGGTCATGAGAGTAGGGAGGATGGGGAAGAATTTCCTAACCACACGCCTGTGCTTCTGGTCTGGCGACATGCGAGTTGTGAATCAGAGCTTTCCCCTCAGAAGGAGTGTACCTTAGCTTATCATGCCCCGCCTCTTGATTTTGAGAGCTTTCCTTAACTTCACCAACAGTTAATCATAATAGGCTCCTGTAATTGTCGAACCCTTTGCCAGGAAATCTGTCATCACTACTCCGTCCTGGTCCCAGAAGACTAAGAGCATTACCTTGCCAGCGGAGGGCTGCACTTTACCTTCTTTGGAGGTGGTGAGTTCAAGTGCTTCCACTGCTCCGTCCTAAATCCTACATGGTGAGTCCAAGTGCTTCCACTGCTCCGTCCTTAATCCTACATGTTTTTATGTTACCTTGTCTTTAAACTCTTTTTTCGTGTTTTATTTATGTATTTTGTATGTATTCTCCTGTCTTGTATGTAGTCTCCTGTATTATCCTTCCCCCCTCATGCTACACTGTTAAACGATAAAAACAAACAAAATGCCGGCAACTAACGATAAAAGAAAAATGCCGGAAATTATTCTCTAATAGAGTAGATAAACTTAGGACTTTATAAAAAAAAAGTTAGAACTTTTTTAACAATAAAAAAAATGTAAATTAAATATTTTACACATTCGAACATAACGACTTTTATTCTATAAATAGATAGGCACTCGACCAAGTAATCCGGAAGTAGAAATCTTCTTTCGCTTTAGAAAGACGTATGTCAGCTACCAGTTGACAAAAAGACAGCGGACGGAATCTCTAGTGCAAAAACGTTGAGTATTTTTAAAACTAATCCTAAATGTTTTTTTTATGTTACCTTGTTTTTGGTGTTTTATTTATGTATTTTGTCTGTATTTTCCTGTCTTGTCTGTATTCTCCTGTATTATCCGTCCCCCCTAATGCTACAAAGTTAAACGATAAAAACAAACAAAATGCCGGCGACTAACGAAAAAAAATGCCGGAGATTATTCTCTAATAGAGTTGATAAAGTTAGGACTGTATTTAAGTAGTATACTTAATATATACTATTACTGAAAGCTTGCCTGTAGTAAAAATTCTTGCTTCTTGCTGGAAAATCAATCCATCTAATATAGTTAGCTTTATGTTCAAGTACATTCGAAATATAATACAGTGCAAAGAAACAGTTACCAATGAAAACGAACCTCCTTAATAAAACCTTGAATAATTATCTAAACTCGAATGTAAATAAATATTAAACCGACCAAACAAATTGATAATAGTTAATTATAGGATTTTAATTAATTATAAGATGAAACTCTAATGATTTAAACTCGATAGATACCGACAAACTTTCACCCATTAATATGGGAGGGGAGATTATCATCAAAAGTGTTCTGAATTGTTAACTTTGCACCGGAGTTAATACTTAGATATAAATAGGTCACTTGCCCCTATTCCCCCCCCGTTTTTTTTTTCTTTTTTAATGGAGAGTAGATAATACAGTGGATCTGTTATCGGCAGCTCCAGTAACTCTCGCCTCTCCTTTGTTGTCATTCAGTCCTCATTCAATGAGTGATTTTTCTGACAAAGTTTGAAGAAAAAGCTGCTTAAAGGTCAGTAGTACTTGGTGACCAGTAGTCTGAGATGTCGGAAATTTTTCTGCCTCTGTTTGTCCTTGTGGCCATGTCACTAGTAAGGGTGATGGAGGAAAACGTTTTGTCTGGCCCGACGTTATCCGCCTGATAGTCAGGGACCCGATCTTGGATTAACCACTAAGGAGACTTTCCTATCAGCAGGCGCAAAGTATTGGGACTGCTGTATTGCCATTTGGTGAGTGGATCTAGACCATGCAGTAGTCTATGTTGGGGCCTCGCGATGCCATACTAGTGGGTAATTGTTACGGCTTTACCTTTTCGTGTGCTACAAGAAAAAATTATTGTTTTTTTCTCTCTTACTTTCGCTCTCTGTACTGCTCTAACCACGTATGCCGACCTATTCCACAAATCCCAAAACCTCAACATGAAATATCTCCAGAATAAAAACGCGATTAAACCTAGAATCACATCTTCCAACGTAGACCCCTACTACCAGGTCTCTTTTTCTCAAAATCAGGGGTCTACGTTTCAACCTTCTAGAGGTTGAAACCCAATTACAGGAGACGAAACCGGACATATTATTTCTAAGTGAAACTGGAATAGGACCGACCACTTCCATAGATGAGTTCATAATTAACAGATACTTTAATTTAACAGCTAAATCTGACACCCAAGGTCGCCATGGGCATGGAATATGTGCCTACATTAAGGATGGCTTCCCGTGTGGCAGGGATATCTCAAGAGAAGATCATAATTTACCCTATATGTACTTCAGGGTTGCACTTGCTTACACCACTGCATTTATATTTGCCCTCTATAGGCCCCACAATAGAGGAGTTACTATATTTAAGACCATAACTGAGAAAATAGACAACATACTGTCTTCACATCCCTCGGCTAACATCCACATCTGTGGTGACTTCAACGTCCATAACGTAGAATTGCTGACCCATTCAAATAAGACAGATGATGAGGGGAGGTTTTGTCATGATTTTGCCATTGATTATGACCTCACTCAGATTGTTCGCGAACCCACCCGTGTGCCCGATACACCCGGTCAATATGCAAGCCTCTTAGATCTTTTTCTCTCAACTCCCCCTGAGCTATGTTCATGTTCCGTTCATTCTCCTCTACGATCCTCCGACCACTCCGTTGTATCAGTTAAGATAAAAACGAAATGTAAGAAGTCCCCAGACGTACCCCTCCACCGTACTGTATACCGATACTCTATGGCTGACTGGGATAGCTTCCGTACATTCATATCTGATTTACCTCTGCACTCCATGTTTATAAAGGAAGTGCCCTCTATAGTATCAGACCTGAGCGAATGGTTAATTGTAGGCATATACCAATTCATACCATCTAAAAATTCCAACAAAAACCTACCAGCCAGCCAGCCAGCCAGCCATGGTTCTGCCCAGAATGGGCTGCTGCTATCGCGAACAGAAATCACCTTTTTCCATAGGTACCAACGTAATAGATGCACTGAGACTAAAGCTGATTTTAGGTCTGCCATTAACCACTGTAAATGAGTAATAAAAATGCAAGAGAGCTATATGTCCAGTCTGTTAAATCCAAAGTCGCTGATCAACGGCTTGGATCCCACAAGTTTTGGCAAATAACAAATAGGATCCTGAACAGAAGTGTGAGTTCTATCCCAACCATTATCAATGGACCAGAGATCATCTCGTCAGCGTCAGACAATGCCAAACTATTTGCAAAGAACTTTGCAGCTAATTCTAACCTATGCGACAAAGGCCATCAACTCCCCATAGTTCCTCTTATAACAGAACAACAAGGAAACATACAAATATCTGTGCATTGGGTCGCCAAGCTAATCAAGAACCTTGATTCCAGTAAAGCAACTGGCCCTGAGGCATCCCAATTATAGTGTTAAAAAAGCTTCAACCAGAACTTGCTCCAATACTTACGACACTATTTAAGCCCTGCCTTAAGGAGAAGTGCTTTCCGACTCGCTGGAAAACCTCATCAGTTTGCCCTGTATTTAAGAATTCAGGTGATAAGTCATCTCCCTCTCAGTACAGACCTATAAGTCTCCTGTTTGTTATGAGTAAGTTGCTGGAATCCATATTAAATAGAGAAATAGTAAATCACCTTAGCAGGAATAACCTTCCTAGTGACACACAATATGGTTTCCGCTCTGCAAGATCTACCGCAGATGTGCTGACGGTTATATCCCACAGGATTAGTGAATCTCTTGACAAAGGCTTCCTTTCTAGGGCAATTGCTCTTGACATATCAAAGGCCTTCGATAGTGTATGGCATAAGGACCTACTTCACAAGATTTCAAGCTACGGTATAACTAGAAATGTTTTCTCAATCATTAAATCATTTCTCTTCGATATGCTCATAAGAGTAGTGGTAGATGGACAAAAATCGGAGGCCTGCAATATAAATGCTGGAGTCCCTCAGGGGTCAATCCTAGGCCCCATTCTCTTCCTGATCTACATCAATGACCTCCCTAAACACATAGTTAAATTATTCGTTGACATCTATGCTGATGACCACGACCATCTACGGCAATACATCAAAGGCCGTAAATGACAAAGTTATCTCTGATTATCGCTCCTCTGATCTCGAGCGCGTGGTTCAGTGGGGGAAGATGTGACTGGTTACCTTTAATGCATCCAAAACCAAACTCCTATCCTTACATCATCAACTCTCTGATCCCCATCTGGCATCAATTGTGATGGATGGCTCTCGTCTGGGTGAGGCCCCGTGTTTTTACAAGCTTCTGGGTTTGACCTTTACTCCTGATCTGAAATGGAACACGTACATCAAGTCTGTTGCCAAGGTCGCTGGAAAGATAATGGGATCCTTCTACCGCTCCAGAAGATGTCTCACTCCTGATGCAATTCTCTATCTATATAAAAGCCAAGTACGTCCAACGATGGAATACTGTTGCCATATCTGGGCTGGAGCTGCTAAAAACAGCCTATCCTGCCTTGACAGAGTACAAAATAGACTTCGTGGCTTAGTGGGGGATGCCCTTTTCTCTACCCTGCAACCTCTTTTCCACAGAAGAGACGTTGCGAGCCTATCCTTGTTTTATCGTTATTTCCATGGCAGGTGCTCGTCTGAACTCCAATCTCTGGTCCCCCCTCGCCAATCTTTCACGAAAAACACCCGTCTAGCTGAATCCACTGTGAAAAATTTCCCCCACTCTATATCTGTGCCTAAATCAAAACGCGGATTCCATGAACAAAGCTTCTTTATTAGAACTGCACGTCTGTGGAACTCTGTTCCGTCTGCCTGCTTCCTTCCGGACTACAACTTGGATGTCTTCAAGTCCTATTTTAACACATTCCTAATCGACCGCCCCCCAAATCAAACACTTCATCACATCTCCACACTAATGTTATGTACTTGCAATAACACTTGTTCCTAAGTGGCTTCCGCGCCTTGATAAATGGGGATCACTGTGTAAAAAAAAAAAAAAAAAAAAAACTGCTTTTTATCTCTGGATCATAGTGATGGGCCCATGTTTCATCCTGTGTAATCAGTCTTTTGAAAAACTTTGGCTCCTCTTCTTGGCACATCTCAAAATTTATCCTCGAGCACTCGAGGTGTACTAGCTTCTGGAATGGTGTGAGCAACCTAGGAATCCATCTGGCAGACACCTTATTCATATGCAAATTATCAAAAATAATAGTTCCCACAGACCCTGAACTAATCTTGACATCGTGGGCTATTTGGCGAATAGTAATGCACCGATCTTCCAAAATGGCAGCCTAAACTTGACGGACATATGTCTCATCAATGGCAGAAGGGGGGGGGAGTCGAGCCGGTCTGGAAACTGTTTCCACATACGTCCGGCCATGTTTGAATTCAGGATACCAGCGTTTTACAAGGTCATATGATGGGGCATTATCACCATAAGTGTATTTTATTTCATTAAATTATCCTGTGGTGTGCGTCCCTTCAAATACAAAAAAAAAAACGGATCACTGCTCGACATTCAACAGGTTCCATTTCATACACCTGCAAAACAGACACCACAATCAGTTCAGAGCTGTAATTTGCCATAATACCCGTAGAGGTATATATCATTGCACATGCAAAATTTCAACTAATCAGACAATTGAAAGTAAGTGAGGGGCATTACTTATTGCACGCCCCTCTTAAATTTGTAGGTTCAAGTTGTGTTCGTTGCAATATACCGAGCCAAAACACGTTTTTAATCGTTGCAGTTAATTTTCGAGATCGCCGACGATTTGATGTCTTTGACTATGAGTAACACACAATGTTGAACTCTCTTTGAAGCCAAATGGTGTAGCTAAAATATATATTAACGCAAAATGCTGTCAGTATTATATTGTACTTCTCTGCTATCCGCTTGCAAATTACGATTTGTGTTTAATCGCTCATGTCGGTGTGAACATGATTTAGTCACAAACTGTTTTATTCTGTGTTGTCTAACACATTTCCGTTTACTTTTTTGCTTGAACTCTTTGTCGTTCTTCCTTATTAATTTTGACTAAGGTTAATCATTCAATGTACTGATGGTATTCTTTGAGTATTTTTCCAATTGTTTGGAATTTCTGCTGGTGTGATAATCTTTAATTTCCATGTATATTCTAAGAATTGAATCGTAAATATCGGGTCCGGATATTGGGTCACTGCTATTTCTGCATTTTTGTTTTGTCAAAACTGCTTGTTATTTTCATGGTCTTATGAATCTTGGCATTTTTATCCCGGATTTGTAACTTTATACCCTAAACTCTTTCGTAGTAGGCTATTTTCAGTGGCGAATCTGTCCTATTATTGCTACTCGTGCAACCCGCACTCTCTGTAAACTTCAGTTCCCAACCCGTGGTCCGTGGATTATAACTTCATCACTGATATTTACAATCTTATCTATACGCGTGGTTATGTTTACAAACGGCTATTCGTACTACTACATATACGTTTGCTTGCAGCAGTAGTAGTAATCGTTGTTCATGTGTTTATGCGTACGTATGTGTCTATAGATTCACGATATACCCAGACACAGCTAGTAGTTTCAATTTCGCTTAAAATTTAGATTATTTGTTGAAAATGTATTCAAATAAACAAATTTTAGTAACAGAATGTAATATATGCAAAATTCATTAAAGAAATAGAGATCTATTAGTGAAAAAAAAAAAACGAATTAAATCACGCATTTTAACCAAAATTTACTATAGAGATGATGATGACGACGGCGTCTGCTATAATGTACACTATGTATGCTACCCCCTCTCTCTCTCTCTCTCTCTTTCGCTCTCCCTCTTTCTTTCTCTCTCTCTCTCAGTCCCTATTCCTCTTCCCAGCAGTCACACTGTACTCATTTTTTTGAGCACGGTACTTAGACTTGTTTTTGCCATTGGCTACAGCCAGAAGCGAGATTTCTAACATTACTGCTATTATAAGGGATCTTGTGCTTTGCACGGATTATGGGTGTTCACATTATAACAGTTTGTACGAGATGTTCAACGGATCTGACTGGAGCCAAACAAAGCCATACGTTCAAAACCGCATTGTTGTATTAATCCCAGATATATTTATGAACTTTTGGCTTCTTACTTATTTGAATAGATACGTAACTTAATTGAGATCAGACTAAGTATTTTTTCTGGAAATTAATGACTGATTTTAAATCCATTTTGAATAACATTGGCCGAGTTATTGGTCGTGCCAGGCACGAGTGGCATTAGTTCCATCTCCGCCCCTGGTTATTTTATATGTATTTCTCTGTTCTGCTTAGTCTTTATTTTCCTTTGCCACATAACATTTTCCCTTACCTTTTGGCTCATCTATTTGTGCTTGTGATACAAATTTCGCTTTTTGTTTCATTAATTAATATTGCTCCCTGTCTCGTATCTCATACAACTTAATTACTCTCGGCGCTTTCTCGCAAATTATATGCTGTAATTACTTATATTACAGCGGCAATTATATATGTCCGCAATTTCATCTTTCGACGTTAATGGTGAGAGTCCCAATATCTGCTTCTTGGGATGGTGCCGGTCAGATATCACCGTTCTCATATAATCTATAGTGTCGAATCTGTGTTCTCAAATCACAGTAAATTAACTGAGTGTCTTGTCATTGATTCATGCGGTCTCGTTCAGTATGCTTTGCTATTGTGTTATGTGTTTACTGTAATATCTGGGCATCTCCTTATGTTCAGCTTTATTATATTTCTCTCCTTTGACTTCTAATAGGCGCTGCTTTCGAGTGTATTTCTTGCTGAAGCGTTTTTTTTGTTTCATAAACATGCCCATCAGACTGCATATCACATAACCTATTTTGCTGTTCAATTAGCCCAGATTCGTCCAGTTTTAATCGGTTGCAATTATTATTATCTTTTTTTATGTGTGCTCATTTGTTTTTCTATTGCTTTTATAATTCATTCATTTACTCCAGGTTCTCAAACAGATCTTCACCAGCGATCAGTCACTGACAAATTCTGTAGTTTTCGTTATAGTCTGAGTTACAACAAATACCGATATATTTCCAATGATCTCCACAACTCTCAATAACCAATTAAGCTGGTTCCGGCAATTGTCATTGCTATTCCTTGATAGTTGTGTATCAAAGTAGCTCCCAAAGTCTTCAGTGCTCCACGCATATTTCCAGTGGATGCCTGATCAATTTTCTCGTTTTTCTTTTTTCCGCGCTCTTCATAGATTTTTGGAGTGGTATCACACGTTTTTTTTTATCTGTTATAAATTTTGTGAAGTCATTATTATTATTATTATTATTATTATTATTATTATTATTATTATTATTATTATTATTATTATTATTATCAATATTATTATCGGATCGCAAGGAGCTGTCACAAAAGTCATAAAAGATCTCTCCTTGAAAACATACTGTTATATTCCCTGGATATTGAGTGACAACAAGCCTCCAAAGATGTCCACTACTCTTCAGCACTTTTAATAAAATTTGCAAATAAATTTGCATTATTGCAACATCCGTTTACCATTAATTTCTCTATAACAGCGGCTATCGGTCTCCACTGGAATTTTAGTGGCAATACACCTCCTTAAGGTCCCAGTTCTCTTAGTCAGCGGTCTCTCCTCGATTATTACATCCTCCACGATCCTTCTCGGCTATTTGGCATCATTATATTTTGGGAAGGTGATTAGGTAATGGGAGAGGATAGAGAGGGTAGTGAGCTTATAGGTATGGAGGTTCGTTGTTTTTGGTTCCATGTACCGTTTCAGGTGATGTATCCACAACAGCTTGTTTGGCTGGCGCACATGGTTCCAATCATTGCTATTCGTTGTATCTTTCCAATCATTTCTCCGATTCAAATTTCTTCCCATTCTCTTTTCAAATTTCACTGAAATGCTCCTAGTGCTTATTATTATTACTACTAATTTACAAGGAATTTCACAGATGTCATAAAAGATCTGTCTTTGAAATACATGTGGTGTTTCCTGGAAGCTGGGTGACAACAAGTCTACACAGTTTCCTAGTTTTCCAGCACTGTCCACCGCTTCTAATACCATTTGAAAATGAATCTGTATTACGGCAATAGTCTCTTATCATTTATTTACGCTAGCAGTTGTCATTGGGCTCCACTAGAATATGTGTGGCAATAAGCCTCCCCAACGTCCCTTTCACACTTATTCAGCGGACGCCTGACCATTACTCTCTCCTCGGTCTTTCCACCCCCGCCTGTACGGCTATTTGGCATGGTTCTTTTTTAGGGGGTAGGGTTATTAAGTAATTGGATGGGATAGGGGACGGAATAGAAACTTATAGAAAAGCAGCTTAAATTTTCGTGGATTCATGTAACTCTTCTTCATGTTTTATCTCTGCTGTAGCTCGTCTGTCCCGTTCATGTGGCTCATGTGTATTAGTCTCGGCATTCAGGTGTTTTACTCAATATTTCAATCGTTTTTATTATTGCCATTCGTTGTATCTTTCCAGCCATTCCTCTGATTCCAATTTCTCCCATTCATTTTTTTTTTCAAAATCTTTCGGAATTTTTTCTCAGACTCTCGTAAAGGTACTATCTTGATTTTTTTTTTACCATCCATATCACTTTCAGCTCCTTGGCTAGCCCTGTGTATTTACTCCGTTACTCCCTTTTTTTACATTTATACTATGATCGGCTTGAACAGCAAAGTCTTGAATTTGGCAGGACTTTTCTTTCTTTGTAATTATTACGACATCCGGTCTTCTTGCTTGGATCGGTTTCTTCGTTTGTATTCCATGTCTCATTGCATTTTTTTATTCTCGTTTTCAATAACCATTGTTGGATTAGTCTTGTGTCATTTGTCCGTGTGATTGGGGTGCATTTTTTGCACAATTTCTAGTGTACTCCCCTTTCTATTTGGTCGTGCCTTTTCTTGCATGAATTTTAAGTTAGTATGCTACATTCATTTAATATATGATTTATTGGTTTGTCCTTCTGTCCACAGAGTCTGCATATGCTGTTTTCTTGTGTCTTTTCGATCTTTCTTTGATGTGGTTTGTTCTACCGTGTTATCTTCTGCTGACATTATTAGGGATTCAGTTACTCGGTGTACGTGTCCTTTTCGCATCCATGCCCACTTCTTTCGTTATACTTATCTTTTGTTATCCTTGCGAATCAACCGTGTAGTTGCTCATCTTCCCATTTTTTCTTGTTTTATTCTTTGTCTCTCGCTGCCATAATTGAGCCTTCAGTGTTTTGTATTATGTAAATTTCTAGTTCGTTTTAGAGTAATAAACACAGTGTTTTATACATACCAGTCCCCTCCCACTGTTTTCCTTGTCATGGAGAGTCGGGGAATATCGTCCATGGAGTGTAGTGTGTTGTGCATGGCTAGGAGGTTCCTGGTTTTCTGATCGAGCTGTCTCAGTTTTTTGATAGTCCACACTATGAACGGTCCAGTGTATCTTACTAGTGAAACTGCTTATGCATTTCTACCTTTTATTAGGTTTCTGCTATATAATTTTGTTTCCAGAAGTTTTCTCCTGATGTATTCCTTTGCTATTCTTTCTTATATTTCTGTTGTTTGATAGTGTCTGCTTCTAGAACGCTTAGGTATTTATAGGCTTTTGGTTACCTAGTGCCCTCATATCCGTTCGGTTGGGTAGTTCCATGCCTTCTGTCGTCTTCAGTTTTCTCTTTCTCATAACTAGAAGTGTGCATTTTTGCATGGCAAATTCCATTTGGATATCTTAGCTGAGATACTGGTAATGTTTATTAAGTGTCACTAGTTCATTTCCTGTACTTATGAAAAGTTTCAGATCGTCTATGTACATCAGGTGGTTCATTTTCTCTTCTATATTGGAAAAATTGCCTCCGGCTTGGCGCATACTCAGTATATTGTTCAGAGGTATCATGTCTATGATGGACAGTAATGGTGATAGAGAGTCTCTTTGGACGACCCCTCTTTGTATAATAACATCTGTTATGTGCAGTACATAGACTGTCTGTTCCAATCTCGATGTTTTCATTGCATTTCCTATCACATAGATAATCCTGCTTGCAATTTTATATATTTTTAAGCATTCTATTATCCATGTTTCAGAGATCCTGTCGTATGTGTTTTTGTAATCAACCCAGCTTGGTCATTTCAGTTTTTTCTCATACTTATTACCTCCGTTAGGATCTTATGAATAATATATAGCAGATCATATGTTCCTCTTTTTGGCATCCTTTCTGTTCTTCGCGACGAAGTCCACTACTATTAAGGGAGTGGCATATTTGTACCCTCAGTTGTGCTGTTCATATTTTACACATAGTTGGAAGCACGTAACTGGCCTAGAATTGCTTGGGACGGCCCCTTTCTTTGTGTTCTTCTGTATTAATGTGGCCCAATCTTCGTCATCCAATATGACACGTTTGTTTCCTGTATACATCTTCTGGGGTCTGGAGCTTGCCTTTCGTGTTAGGTTGTGAATTTTTTAACCAGTATGCATGTATACTTTCGTCTTTACCGTCGTGTCTTGGTGCTCTCCAGTTCGCCATTTTTCCTATGGTCTCTTCAGAGTATCTTTGTTAATCTCATTCACTGTTTCCTCTTCGATTTATTGTAAATCTGATTTCATATCTTTCAGCTATTCTGCATTTCCATTAAAATCCGGTCGTTCTCCCTATATCTTACTCTAGTAACGCTTTGTTTTTGCCGGGGTTGGTTGATTTGTTTTTGTATTTCTACCATTCACCTTTGGTAGAATTGGTAGAATTGGCTATCATTTTTTTTCAAATGTCTTGTTTTGCTTGCACTGTTCAGATTTGCATTTATATCGTCCCAGTCTCCCTCTTTTGATGTTATTTTTTCAGTTCCAGTTTTGAGATCCAGCCTCTTGTGAGTATCAGTCTTGCTTGGGCCGCACTTCATTGTTCTGTCGTATAGTAGTCACTGGACAAGCCCCACCACTCTTTCATTCGTTTCCGATAAACTACAATTTTATATTTAGAGTAACTTCAATAATAGCATTCCATTACGAGTCTATTTTCATTCGTTGTCCATTTCTTCTTTTGACTTTTCCTTTTTTGATGGTTATCTTTGTTGTATTTGGCTTGTAGCATTTTGGCCCCTGAAATTGAAGGTTATATTTACCTGTTCAGCATTCGTGTTATTTGGGTTTCTAAAAGTTAACAGTGGCGCACATTTGCACGATGACAACCTAGTCCTCCATGCTGGCTACCGATGGAGGATCTGCTGATCATGGCAGCCAGATCTTTCTTCTGGGTCCCATGATTTGTATTGTTTTTATTGAATATTTCTCATGCAGTGGTGTTCGTGGCAGCACCGGCTCGAAATTGTGTAACCTGTTGTTCTGATGCAGAGATAGTATATACTTCTCATGCATGGGAGGTATCGTGCACTACCATACTAGCATAAAGGACATGGAAAGATGTACAGGGCAAATAGACAAACAAAAATTAAAAAAAACGGATAAAAGGGGCGTATTAATATTTATATAGTATAAGTACGCAGCTCTATTGAAAATTAAAGATATTATTTGAGGATACTTTTAATATTTACGCCTGAATTTATATTGTTGCATAAACTTGACACTGTTACTTCTAGTTTTCATACTATTTGTATTGTTTTTCTTTGGATATTCTGGAGACATTTGCATGTTAAATACTAACAAAAATAAGCATGTAATATATTAAACAACACATTATATAAATTAATAAATATAATAAACAAAAATTATCAGGAAACCAGTGGAGATTTATCTCGTATTGATTTATTGTCCCTTACAATGAATCTGTGAAATATACACTTTCAATAAGCGGCATTGATTTAGTGTCCTTTATTCAGCAAGAAAACACACATTTGTAATATTTAACTTTCTAACTTCCATTCAAAGATTTTTCTCAAAGAGCTGTCTTTAACACATTAAAATTTCATTTCTACAGAGCCTCGTTTTTCGAGGTTCATGCACAGGAAGTAGAGAGAGAGAGAGAGTAAGAGAGAGAGAGAGAGAGAAAGAGATAGTTAGAGGGGGCAGTGAGAGACAAGCGAAGGTGAACTCAAGGTCAGCTACACGGCTCGCATAGTTTATTTCGTTCTAGTAAGCAAGTGTACCATTTATCCTGATATACAGAATATAAAAACATACACCTAAAAAAGTGGGCGATTTTCTTTTGTTTTTGTTTTGGAGGGCATAACGCGTTTGCATAAAGAAACATTTAGTTTCATAGGAAGACTTAGGAAAATACAGATATTAAGAATAAAAAAAAATATATATAAACAAACAATTGCAACAAACCGGTGGAGTTATATCTCGTCTTGAGATATTGTCCCCTACTAGGAATCTTTAAAATATAAGCTTCAAATAAGCTGCATTATATTTAGCGTCCTTTAGGCAGCAAAAACAAATAAACATTTGTAATATTTATCTTTTTAACTTCCATTAAAAGATTTTTTACAAAGAGCTGCATTCAACGCATTAAAGGTTCTTTTCTACAGAGACTTGTATTCTCGGTGCGTGCACAGGACAAATATTCTTCTTCTTCTTCTTCTTCTTCTTATTATTATTATTATTATTAATAGTATTATTATTATTATTATTATTATTATTATTATTATTATTATTATTATTATTATTATTTACATGATGTGTCTGATTGTCGGTATTTTCGATTTTATTATTACAGACGGATCGTAGCAAATGAACATACTCTTTCAGCAATATTTTGTCTCGGTCTTTTAGTATTATTCACAAGATGCTGGTTGTTCCTTACAAGACAGTATTTTGAAGTACTTTGCCATTGCAATGGATCTCAATTTTCTCAGCTACTTTTCATTGTGTCACACTCCTAACGGATCTCATCACAGTATGAACAACTCTTCAACTGCCAAAACGCTTTTACCTCCTTATTTTAAATCTAGGTAATTTTCGACCTTCTTCTATTCTTTTTGCTCAACATCAAAATCAGCTGCCAATTCTGTATCAATGAATATTGTTTTGTGTTACTTTTACCAACAAAATACATCTGGTCTCCTTCTTCGATCACATAAGATAGCTATATTCTACAATAATTTTGCATTATCATTTTCCTGACATTTTCGCTGCATTCCAACCCTCTTCCCTTGCATATATCCCAAGGAACCTTATTCGCAAAAACATCCTGCCGTCTCTTGCATTCTTTTTAAGCTAATTTCTCAAAACTACGGATGAAGTGTTGTACATGTTCACGTATCTGTCACCACCGCCTTTTTATTAATGTAAGGCTGCAAATAATTTGTGTTGTGCGCTTGTTTCTGCGCTGCACATATAGTTTTTATACCAAATTTCAAGTCACATTTTGCAACTATCACCAAGTTCTTTTGTGCACTGACTATGGCAGATCTCTACTGAACTGCATTTCTTTCTTAATTGAGATCATTTTTATTCATTTTTTCCTTAAATTTCTTACTTCCAACTAGTTCGCTCCCTTTATATTTTTCAACTTTTTCATACACCCTTTATAAACCGTTCTTTACTGTTAGAGATTTAAACTTTTAAACTATTTTCGTTTTTTTTACACATCGTTCTACACATATTATCTCCGTCTTATATTATTATCACATATAACTTTCGACATCAACCTATCGCTGAGGAGGGCAATTATTTGTCATCGTTTTCCTTGTCTTTCTGTTCACATCTGTCAGTTCATTTTCCTTACATTGAATAATACCCGCCCCATATCGAATGATATTTACTGCCCATGTGTGTACTACGTATATATATATATATATATATATATATATATATATATATATATATATATATATATATATATATATATATATATATATATATTCAGTGATATTTATCTAATAACTTTACGTATTCTTCTCTTGTGTTGTTTTGTATTAATTTCATTCATTTCAGCTTCTTTTATTTTATTTTATGCCACAATTCCTATGTAGGGGCGTCGTTCTTCACCCCAACGCATTCTATCATTTCCCCAATCAAAAGTGTGTTCATTTAATTTCAACAATGCCGCTTTTTTTTCTATTTCAAGGCACCAAACTTCTTCATGTCAAATTGTATATCTATATCATTATTAAATATTTAACTAACCGCAAAAACATATTTAACTTCTCTTTGTTATTGCATACGACTAAGTCATTGATAAAAAATATAGTGTTTACCCACTACTTTTTCCCACTCGTTACACGCATTTTGCTTGCGTACCATGAACGACAAAGATACACTAGTCAAAACCAGCAACAACGACCACTAGCTACCCCGTGCACCTTCCCTTTTTCATATAATCTACATCAAGATCACCAGTTGATGTTGATAACACTTTCTATTGTTTCATGCTTCTTTCCGATCAATCTGGCACATTGCCCGCTATTCCAAATATTCCCATACAAAATAAACATGCAAACGCCGTGCATTTTTGTATCGGTGAAAATTTCCCATTTTTTTTTTAACACTCACGCGAACAACGACACCGACTACTGTTTTACAGTCGAAATTATTATTATTGGCTCATAAGGAGCAGTCACACAGGTCTTCAGAGATCTTTCCCTTAAAACAGCCTGTGGTGTGCCCTGGAAGCTGAGTGACCAGAAGTCTCCCAGATTTTTAGTACTCTCCGTCGCCCTAGTTTAGATTTGCAAGTAAATTTGCATTATCGCAACGGCTGCTTAACATTAATTTCTTGTTGGCAGTAGCTATTGGTCTTTGCTTGGATTTGAGTAGCAATAAACCTCTCCAAGGTCCCAGTTCTCTTCGCAATTATTCGGCTGTCTGGTCAGTCCATCGGTGTTTCCTTCATCCTTGACTCTATTTGATTATTTGGTCTCGTTCTTTTTTCGGGGGGGCAGTGTCGATAGGGTTGGGTTAGAGAACTTATGAATATGCGGTTTCAGTGTTCTTGGATCCATGTAGTGTTTCATGGTTTGCCTTTGCTATAGTTTGTCTGGCCCGCGCTTGCTGCCCCGACCTGATAGTTTCCACATTCAAGGGGTTTTCTTAATTGTTCAGCTGTTTTCATGATTGTTGTTCATTGTATTTTTCCAGTCATTCCTTTGATTCCAATTTCTCCCATTCTTTTTTCAAAGGTTTTCGGGATTATTTCTACGATTATGGGTATTATTTTGATTTTCTTCGTCTTGCATATGTCTTTAAGCTCTCTAGCAAGCTCTGTGTATTTGTTTCGTTTCTCCTTTTCGCTGATATTCACCGTATAGTCAGAAGGAACAACAACGTCTACGTGTTGACAGGATTTTTTCTTTCTTGTTAAGATTGGGTTGTTCGCATAACTCTCTGTGTACTACCCTTCCCACTAAGTCGTGTCTTTTCTTGTATTCATTTTAGACCAGTTTGCTACATTCACTTATTATATGGTTTATCGTCTCGTTTCTTTGTCCACAGAGTCTGCATTTACTCTTTTCTTGTTTTTTTTGTCTATCTTTGCTTTGATGTGGTTGGTTCTGATCGAGTTGTCTTGTGCTGCAGTTATAAGGCATTCAGTTTCTCAGTTTATTTGTCTTTTTCGCATCTATGTCCAAGTGTTCTCGTAATTTTCATCTTTAATCAGCCTTATGAATCTTCCGTGTAGTTGTTATTCTGACCACTTTTCTTTTCTTGTCTTATACTTTGTCTTTCTGTTTTCTGTTTTTAATTAACTTCTTCCGTGTCCCTCGCTGGTATAATAATTAGTGTTTTTCATTACGTATGTTTCTAGTTCTTTTCTTGTTATCATTCACAGATTCCTCCATATTAACAAGTCTCCTCCCGCCGTCATTCCTTTTTAAGTAGAGTTGGTCAACATCGTCCTCCAGATTTTGTGCTTTGTGCATGGTCATGAGTTTCCTGGTCTTCTGATCGAGCTGTCTCAGTCCTTTGTTTGTCTACACTATAAACGGGCCAGAGTATCTTACTAGTGATACTACTTATGTATTTATGCGTTTTATTAGGTGTCTGCTGTATGATTTGGTTTCGATAAGTGTTCTTGCTCTTATTAGGTATTTCTTTGTCATTCTCTTTTTTCATTTTTGGGTTTTTGATGGCGTCGGTTTCCAGTACTCTTAGGTATTTATAGGCATCTTGTTCCCATAGTGCTCTCATCTCCGTTTGGTTGGGTAGTTCCATGCCTTCTGTCGTCTCTAGATTTCCCTTTCTTATAACTAGTAGTATGCACGTTTCAATTCCAACCCCTACTTGGATATTCCGGCTGAAGATCCTGTTGGTATTTATTAATGTCGCTTGTTCATTTTTGGTCCTTGCGAAGAGTTTCAAATCGTCCATGTACATCAGGGGGTTTATTTTTCCTCCGTGTTGGAGAACATTCTCCGGCTTGTCATTTTCTCAGCATATTGTTCAGGAGCACCATGGCTATGATGAACAGTAATAGTGAATCTCTTTGAAAGATACCTCTTTGCATGTTGATTTATGTTATTGTTGTCCATAAACTGTCAGTTTCAGTCCCTATGTTCTCAGCGCCTTTTCAATCACGTTTATTATTATTATTATTATTATTATTATTATTATTATTATTATTATTATTATTATTATTATTATTATTATTAATTTTATTATTATTATTATTATTATTATTACTATTATTATTAACTAGCATCTAGTACACACTTTTTTTCACTGTCAATGTATTATTCTTACATGTTGTAATAGAAGTAATAATTTTATCGGCGGCAGCTGGTTTAGTCGTATCCGTTTTGAGTTATGTTGGAGCCAGTTGTTACCAATGATATGTCGTCGATAATGACGTTTTTTTCTAGAATCCTAATAGTAATATGGTTTTATAGCATAACCATATGATATATATCGAAATGCATTATTTTATCCTAAAGCGTATTATATTTTTATAGTTTTTGCTGAAATGTAACATCTGTTAGAAACATTTGCTTATAACGTGATAGTTGATGCCATATTATTTTCAACGTTAACCCAGAATAAAATACTAAAACATTGAACAAAACACACGATAGTAAATAAATACGTATATTAATGCGCTTTTTAAAAGGAAGTGGTCCAATGAAAAAAAAAACTATTTAGAATTATATTAGACTTTATCGTTATAAATGAACTAATTTTGATCAGAGGTAAAGATTTAATCAGAGGATGTCCTGATAATTTAAATATCCGATTATAAATCATCACTTGGGATATCTAGACATATTAAAGTCATACTATAGTTACTATATAAATAGCATTGCTCAAATAACACAAACATTATTGGTTACGAGGGAAAAGGGGAATCTCTGTTTCTCGATTGTTTCTGTCTTTTTATTTCATGTTATATATGTTTTTGTAATCAAAATATTTTGGTAATCAAAATTTTAGATTACGAAAAAGAAATGGTTTCAGACAAATTGAAACAAAAACAGAAAGATTTTAATAAATGTCTGAATATCTACCAATACCTTGTATTTCTGTATATGATTTCATACATTATATATATATATATATATATATATATATATATATATATATATATACATATATATATATAAATGTAAATTGTCTGTGTCTGTGTCTATGTGTGTGAGCATTTCTTTTCCAAACTACTCTGTATAATTTCAGTCTACAGACTCAAGATTTGACAAAACAGGTATTGAGGTTTGGAAAAATCCTGTTAATCGGTTTCGTTCAGAATTTTTTTCTGCCGTGGTCAGTGTTCAACGATAAATCTTTAAAAAAAACAAACTTTACCAAGCTTTTCCGCCAATTTTTGTTCTAAACACATAAAATTTTACATGTAGCTGACTTAGATATGAATCAAACATCAATTTTATTTCAGCCCACATCAATACACGTTAAGGCGTTAGAATTGCGATAACTGTAAAAAAAAAACAAAAAAAAATAAACGTCTGCGGTATCTACCAACTTTCTAAGTCAAGTTTTAGTGTAAACATTTGAAATTTTACATAAAGTGTAATCAGATACAGGGCAGGTTTTTCTCAATTTTGCCCGAACATTTTACATCGAAGTGGCCAAAGTTCGAAAGATCTGACCTTTGCTGTCACTAGCAAATTATTCAATCGATTTTTTGTCTGAATCTTGTAAATTTTATTTAAAGGGTATTCAGATAATCAGCAGGCTTATTTATAAGTCTTATGACGAGAATGTCGGTGCCAAGACGTCAAAGTTAAACGACTTCTCCTCGGTAGACTCTAGCAAACTCCTCTGCCTATTTTGGATCTAATACTTAAAATTTTTAATGTAGATTACCTAGAAATGAGTCAAACTTATATATATATATATATATGTATATATATATATATATATATATATATATATATGCATATAAAGTTATGAAAAGTTCATAGGCCCCAAGCAAAGCCGAGCTTAGCTGCAAGTATATATATATATATATATATATATATATATATATATATATATATATATATATATATATATATATACATGCAAAGATAAAGAAACAACCCGTGTTGTGTTCATCAACGTTTCGTCTTTCGAGGCTTCCTCTAGATGAATGAAATAAAATGCACAAGAGAAAAGTTGGATTTTTTTCATTTCAGAATAAATAAAATCCGTATTAAATGAGTTGTCTATCCTAGTCAGTTCTTGTTTAACTCGTTGGAGAACAATTTTGAGGCATTAGACTGGAAATAATTGCCCTGGCCAAGGAATATTATCCTCAAAATATTGGCTTCAGAACCAAAGATGATTAAACATTATTCCTTCAAAATTAGCAAAAGCCTGTTCGTAATTTTCAGGATTAATATCTAAATTTGATACGAAATCGGAAGACTTTCTCGCCATTTAGATAAAGTAAAAACCAAAACATATCTTCATCACCAAAATTAGGCATACAGAATTCGAATTTTCTAAGGAAGCTATGAAATTTGAATTCATTTGAAGAGGATCACGCTGAATTGAAAACACAATAACTCAATGTTCCTCGAAACAATAGCATTAAAAATTCCCGGGTCGGGTCCTTTACTTGCCAATTCTTTCTAACCCCTGTTATTAACTTTGCCGAATCTCGACAAATATTCAATCATTCCTTCTGCGAGGATTTTTAACCTAATTGGTCGAAAAGATTGCCGATCTCGGAAATCCATTTATGTATATCCAAAGAAAAATTCCTAGCTGATTCCATTTCTAAGTTCTCGCCTGAGCAATCTTAAGTCGACGTTATTCAGAACGTTTTGGTTCTAGTCATAAAAGCAAATTATAATTAGCCAAAATGCTTCGATACTAATCGGTCAGCCAATTAGAAAAGGGTCAAAATGGTAGTTCCCGACGTCTGATAACGTTGATTTATTTTAATCAGGAAAAAAAGGAAAATTTTAAGGACCTAACACACCGTTTAAATTAGAAATATTGTGAACATCAGTAATATAATCTTAATGGTACAAGGGAGACCACCATATCAACATTTGCTAAACCGAGTACTAATTTCAATCGTGTGGGGCAATTCAAATATATATTACCCACCGCAATAAATAAGCTACAGACAAACAATACTAGTAAAAAATTACAATTAATAATTTTAATATATATATATATGCATATATATATATATATATATATATATAATATATATATATATAAATAGAATATCAAATATTATTTGATGAATAAATAAAAACTTTGTTGCAATTTAACATTGGGATATTTCTCTGTTCAAGTTACAGCTTAATAAGATAACAACTTTTTTTCCAGTTACAATTTAAATAAGATGGCCAAGAGCTATTTATTTCAGTTACTATTTAAAAAGATATATATGTTTTTTACACAGTTACAATTTACGTAAAATGAGCAGGACTTGGTTAGTTTTACAATTTACAAATTAGGACAGTCTAAGAACGTTTCATATTAAAAAAAAATCAACAATCTGACAAAGAAAAGTGTGGGCATTTATACAGTAAGTTTATAGTCAGAAAGTAAACATTATAAAAAATTAAGATCCCTTGCAAGAAAAGAAAAAAGCGAATAAAAGTTAGAGGGAAAAAATATTTTGCGAAAAACCAGTGTGAGATATTCTGTCACCTCGGTTTGGCCTTAGCTGAATAAAAGTAAGCAAACAGAAATCACAGCAGGCTCACCATATAACTTTAACCTAAAGTTTATCAAAGTAAAAATATGCAAGTGACAAAACTTGTGCCAACTTCAGCGTCTGCCGTAACAGATCAAGTAACACCCGCATGGCATTCAGGGTGTATCTTCGCGTTTGAAACATCCAATTCGAAGAATAATAGCAACGAGTCGATGAGTTAGTGATGCCTTCTAAGAATAAATATTCTGAGTTCGATAATTAACATGAAGTTCAGTGAGAATAACCGTCCGAATAACGGACAAAGGTGAGGTCTAAACGTAGACGTCTCTGAGAAACATTATTTAAGTAATAAAAGTCAAATAGTTCGTAGAAAACGAGAGTGAGTGATGACACACATTTTGAAAACTTAAGGACATTATTGTTTGCAAATGATAATAATATTACGACTCACATTAGCGCATTAATACGTTTCAACGAGACACTTTATTGTTCATTCAGGTTTCACCCCAACAAGGCACAGTGAAACGTTTAAGTAGGGGACAACTATCGGGGCCATAAGTTGCAGGGGTATCCGAAAAGGAGTTGAGTAGCAAGATGCATCTTCACATTACATTTGGACTTCTGCATGTCAGTACAACTGATAAAGCAGAATCCCGTAAACGACTTCCAAAGTCTAGCAGTTCTGGGGAAGAAAATATTGAGGTAAAAGGGTTTCTTATACCTTTGGATCTTTCATGTGAAGCTCGTCAGAGAATTCACCATTAAAGTACTTGTAGAACATTCAGAGGGATGCAACATTTCGTCGATGGGACAGAGGATGAAGGCTAAATTACAGTGCAGGACATATCAGGTTGACGACTCTCTTTTGAACCCTGTCAAGTAGTGAATGACAAGTGTCAGATGTAAGGCACAAATATGACAACAATACTCCATACTGTGGCAAATGGTGGCATGATAGATGGATCGGATATTTCCAGGCGAAAATAGCTTTCTAGCACGGTAGAGAGAGCCTACCTTCTCTGCAGCAGCCTTGGCAATGCTCTCAATGTATCTATTCCAGTTTAGCTTCCTTGTAAACGTTAGGTCGGGCAGTTTAAAGAAAGTACTTTCGGGTAATGTGTTCTTGGCCATTGCTATTGGTGGGAGAAAAGGTTTTGTTTTGATTATTGAAGAAAACAAGCTTACTCTTTGTAACATTGAATGTAACTCTCCATTTTTTATCCCCATTCCACTACAGATTGGAGGTCGTCCTCTAGTGTTACTTCGATTTCCTTAGACATGTTTTAATTTGTCTTACTGTCTTTCTGAAAACTGGCACCCTAAAAAAAAAAACAGGGCCAAGAATACGCATCGGCAGTTAGAAAAACAATCAATCTGGTTGATACAAAGAAAATTGTGGACGCTCGAACCGACTAATGACGTGGCTGTTTATTCTACAAACTCTCTCATAATATATATATATATATATATATATGTATATATATATATATATAAATATATATATATATATGTGTGTGTGTGTGGGTGTGTGTGTATATAATACATTTGGAGTTTACTTGTGCGAATGGGAAATTAAATTAACTTTCTTGGACGTACATTGTTGGATTTTACCGTCATATGATGCGTTTTCTTTCACCTGACTGCCCATTCACGTAATATCATATTTTTCTTCGCCATGTTCCCCCTGCTTTAATTTTGTTATCAAGTAAGATCCTCGACTTACTTGCAATTTCATCAGATACTTTTGTATGCAAAATCCGATCCCGCATTTTGCTACTTCCTTCCCTCTAATGAGAAGGAATATATTTCTTCAAAACTCCGCGTTTTAAGTGTTTCGTTTTATGATTAAATGTGTTTTAAACTCTTTTGTAAAGTGTTTTAACATGTTTTATTAACTATTTGCTCTTATATATATATATATATATATATATATATATATATATGTATATATATATATATATATATTATGGCAGCTCATTTAACAAACTCGTTTCTTATCCTTGGGCACTTTCAGTACAATTAATTTATTAGCTTATATGCGCAGATCATCATACAATGATTGGATGACTCTAGAAGACATTACAAGCATTTAAAAAATAAATGTTTAACTTCCAACAGCATCTCTCGCGGTTTACGGTAGCTGAATGCATTATGTATTTGCTAATGAAGTTTGATATGATTTTTGTTGCCGGAGTCGGGTCTATTGATTGGTGTTAATTGTGACACCCTGCACTGTATTTCTTGCGGTTAACGGTAGCCGAATAAATTACGTCCTTGCTAATATAGCCAGACCTATGTATATGGATATTGTTAAAAATATCAATGCCCGACACTCTAAAAGAGTTATCTGCTCTTGATCTAAGAAAATTATGTAGGGAGTATCTCCCTTTGTACTTTTTTTCTTCCAATGTCAATAAAAGAGGACATCTCGTCCGGATTTTATTCTAAGCTAACAATCCATAGTTCTGGTTATTTTTACTATGGAGTATAAAGATTGAAGCAAGGTAGGTATGTGCAAGTTCCTAACCGTTTGATTATTTCTCTTCACATATCTCTCTCTCTCTCTCTCTCTCTCTATATATATATATATATATATATATATATATATATATATATATATATACATGCATGTATATAGTGTGGGTCTGGCGTTGCTCGATGGTAGACTTCATTTGATAGTTTTATTCATGCAGATTTAGTATTTATTAGTCTAGGTGCTCTTACGTATTGATTATTTTCTTGTAGCTAATATATTAAGATGGTTTGAAAAGTAAAAAGAAATATTATTTGGATACCGTCAGCTTGAATCGAGATATCGTTTTAGTTATCGTCAGATGGGTAAAAATGAACCGACTTTAACGCATAAACGTATATTTGCGCCTGCTTTAAAACACCACATAACGGGGACACACGCTTTCCTCGTACTATTGTTTTTATTTTGACGCTATAACAACTATTTACCAGCTAAAATTTTAAAAGAACAATTAAAACAAAATACAAGAATTTGAACGATTTCTCTCCGCTCTGCGACCATGCATCTCGGCGGAGATGCACTTCGAAGAGAATGTAAACAGGCAGGGGTACAGACAGCGATTTTTATGAATTAGATTTCGTAGATAAATAGATAGATAGATAGATAGATATGCGCAAATTTGAAATATGCAGATTAAATTTACAATATAAAAACCGCAGAGCTTGGAGCAAGATAACATGTCTTTTTGATAACATATCGCAGATTCCTGCTGTGTTTAAGTCACAGGGATATTGTTTAGACTGAGGCAACCTTTTTTTGTTGTTTTCAATAATTGGTCATTAAAAGAAAAAAATGAATGGCATGTTTTATTCTGCGTTTAGTAAAATGAATAAGATACACCAAGAGACCATTGAGTATTAAAAAAATATTCACCTTATTATTGTATCGGATCTACATGTGTTACATAGAAACGAACTGATCCATATATAATAAATACTGAATACAAGGTATTTACGATGAGTCAGTATCTGATAAACCAAAGCATGGTGTCCATTGGTTATACGAACAATTCACAGTTTTTTTTAATGCATTCTTTCTACTGTATTCTCATGTTCTGTTGTTTTTTTAGCCATGTTAATTTATAAAACTGGTGAGCAGGATCCGACAGAACTTACGGAAGATGCCCGAGCTTACATATCCAAGTGTGTCCTATGCAGTGGCGAAACTAATGCCCGAGAATTGATGAAGGTTACTTGAGTTTTCATATATCAGTGTGTTCATAACATTAATGCACGAAGAAGTCGATATTGTACGAAAAACAACTAAATGCTTAAAATACTGACATTAATAATATAATTTAACAACATTTACGTTTTGAACAAAATACATATACCGCGTTAAACTAACATGCACCGTTTTGTAACTATACCATTGACGGTTATTAAAACACTGGGTGAACGCTCATGTAATAACGTACGCAGTATCTAAAACACTATCCATTTCTGGTTTTCAGTTTTCTGAAAATTAAGTCAACAATCTTTAAGTTTATACTATAATAAATGGGATATATATTTCGTATATCTTTTGTCGCTGTTTAATATTTGAGAACTATTATGTTCTGCGGTTATAGTTTCTTCTTTAATTATAAAAAAGTAGATACTTCCTCTAGAGCAAGAAAAGTGCAAGTTGTTATAAATTAAATCAGAACATTCAAAATGTACGTACAATTACATGCAGCGTTTTTTAGTGCAAACTTACTTGAAAACGAATTCCTGCCCCCTCTTGGTTGTTCGTAAATATTAAAACTTTGTTAAACTGTGTGTATTCTTTATTTTTATCACCCATACGAAAATGGGTTCGATTCAAGAAGCTTTGCAACAATTAGTGAAATTTCAAATTCCACTAAAACCCCAACAATTATTTTAACATCTCATCCCATGGATGAACACCAGCTAATAAGGAAACAATTATTAAAACAACAGCAACTAAAACAGCTAATAAAATTGCACATTCAGCAGTATAGTAAATTACCAGGATGTGGAGTAATTACTTTCCAAATTCGTACACAAAATTAATCTACTCAGAATGATATCGCATTTCTACAAGATTTAAGATGGTATGATATTTACAGCTTCTGCTATGCGCCAGAAGATGTAATTTTCAGCTTACTTTAGAACTTACGAGGTCGTCTGTAGAATAATCAGTCAGCATTAATATGACCAGACATATATTCCATTCCATCTATAGATTTGAGCCCCTAAGGGGCATAAACCATCTACAACTTTGTAGATGCTTTTGTAGCGACGGAGATGTTTTTTTTACGGGGTGAGGGTGCTGCCCCCACGCCCAACCTTCCCAGACGGTAATACGGCGCCTAGCCCTCTCAAATGGTCACCCATATGGTACTGGCCAGGCTCAACGTTGCTTAACCTCGGTGATATGGCGAAAACCGGTGTGTCAACGTGATTGTGCTGTACGAACCTATTCTATTACTAATACATAAATTGAAGACTGCTGGACATAAATTTGTGTATTTTCTTTTGCCACATAAAACGTCTTTCATCCATATGGTGCTAATTCTTACATCACTTTTTACCCCGAAAGTCTGTTCATTCCAAAAACGAGGAAAATGCTCGAAGCTGATGAAAAAAAAAAAACATGAAGATGGCTTCCCAACGTATGTGGACGTGGTATACAAATACTGCTAGACATTTAATCCATCCGATTTCAGTGTTGTAAATGTTTAGTATTCTCTAGGAAGAGATATCAGTTTAAGATGCGGAAACCCGGAAGCGTGTTCAATCAAAATTAGAAAACTAATCGAGTGTCATTCTAAAAAAAAAAAAACAAAGAAAAAAAGACTTTGACAAGATAGGCATTATTAAAAAAATACTTAAAAAAATATAGAATCTTGCATTGCACTTAAAACCAAACAATCTAAAACGTATAAAGCAAGGTTAGGAAAAATGTCTACATATCTCACAGCTGAAAAAATACAATTTACAGAAGCAGCAATTTAAAATACTTCTGTAATCAGTAGGTTATAGACTACATACACCCGTCTTAAAATGTAAGGCATGAAAAAAAGTATACACATTCCTATTCCTAGAATAGAATTTTAACTAAACTCATGTGCATCTAACCGAACCGCAAACATTACGCAAATATGTAATGGTAAAAATAATGGATAAAGAAATTTAAATGATATTAGACTCCGGTTGAGATCTGTCGATATTACATATAAATACATGGACAAACTTGAATAAACCTACACTGTCGAGATAACGAACAAATACACACCCCCTTAATGACACATAAATAAACCTCAAACAATATTTTTTAAACCAACGTTACATTATTTACATTAATTTTTAAAAGTTAAGTCTGTGTACTAAGAAATACTGCGAATGTACGCGATTGCTATTGTATGCATGGATTTAATTCATGGAACTAGCCAATAGCTTAAGTGTACAAATAGGAAGAATAAGTTCATTCATAAACAGAAATACATAACAGAATAAAATTACGATTAAGTCTAAATCTTCTGAGTTAACTGTCAAATCAGAAGGAAAACATATGCAACCAAATGTTATACATGTTGAAAAATGGAAAACTCACAATTCAATAAAAGTTCAAAGCAAAAACAAATAAACAAAAAAAACGCTCCCGCTATAGTAATTACTCCAAAAAATCTTATACAAAGCCTTTTAAATATAAGTAAGATGAAGTATACCTTTAAGTTTTATATGGAAAATATTTCTGAACTTAAGAATGTTAGTCCAAAAATAACAATCCGCAAAATTGCAATTAAGCAGATTTGTTTCAGATAAGTGAATTGGTAGCGGATAAACGTAAAACAACAAAAAAAAAACTATATTAAAACAAAAGAAACACTTTTCCAAAAAGGAATTTTATATTGGGTACTAATAATTCTAAATTCTTAGATATTAATAAAAAAAATAATAATTCAAGTCATTGACAGAAAGCATTTCGGCCTTCCACTCAATCACTTCATTAATATATTTAAAACGTTTCTAACCTACCTTGATTAACGTCCAGAACTGAAAAAGCACACACACAAAAAACAACCACCAGCTTCTTGTTTAAAACAATACTGACAACAACAATGTGATATTAAAGAAAACCATTCTGAACACAAGAACTATTATTATCGAAAGCGTTTACGACACTCTTAATATTTAACGTCCGTAAATTACTCTAGAATAAGGACGTTCTTGAAAAACAAATAATCACTAGTAACGAACTAACTCATGGTCCACATAAAGAGAAAGCAATACTCACACACGTTTTCCGCCCGGGGTGTTGCTGCGGAACAAAGTGTATAACCTAAGATTTCACTAATCAATACAAAATAAAAAGCGGAAGACAGTCCATTAACGAGTTGATAATATCTGGTGGATCAACCGAGGTATTTTCTTCGACTAGACAATCAACTCACTATTGTATGTTTCTTATAATATATTTTGATATTATATTTCCTTGCTCAGTTTTCTGTTGCAAGCCTTTAAACGCAGTTAAAAGAATTAAACACATCAATATTTAGGGAATGCGTACTGCCATTTTAATATAAAATACACATTCTCTCTGGTGTGCTTGATAACAAATACAAGTTCCTTTATGAAGACGGATTCCGATAAATTGCTGAGAATTGAATCCCGGTGACGGTTTAGTAATATTATCTGGAGGATTAGTAGTGATAGACAATTTATAGTAATAGACATCAAAACTATTCCGAAGCGAATTCAGTTGGCAGATGATTCCTTAGATTGTGCCAGCATTTAATGGCATACAACAATAGCAGATGCCAAGCTAATGGCGATAAATTGGTGATGGGGGCCAAAACATGCCGATATCGTAACTGGGTTGTACACTTGACGAAAATATGTCGAACGACGGAAATTGTAGCTCTTGGTATAGTGACCAATATAGGTGCTGTCATAATGTGACAAAATAAGTACTCCTAATAAAATATATGGGGAAAGGCAGTATATCTGCTTTGTACTTATTTTCAAAATACGACTGCTACATAAAGCGACATTTTTTGTTTATTAGACACAAATTAATGATTATCGACAAATCTTCCGCCGCCACAATGTATTTTGCTTTGGTCTCTACTGGAAAAAAGAGGCTCTGCTTTCATTAAATAACTTGGAGGTGAGAACTGAACATAAAGAAAACAAACATACACACAAACAACACCACAACACCCACACACACGCACGCACACACACCCACACGTGTATATATAACACAAACATATATATATATATATATATATGTATATGTATATATATATCTATATCTATATATATATATATATATATATATATATATATATATATATATAGGAGACAGTAAGGGTTTGCATACCTTTAGTTGGAGGATAAATGAGATACTTTATACCAAAGTATTTCAAAGCCTATTGCGTTCCCTTCAAAAGAGTAAATAAGAAGTATGTAACATGATGGAGATGTGACGTCTGGCGTAAGATTAATCAGGAACAAAATACATTGATAAAGTTTTTAATGTGGTTGAGGGGGAATTATATTGAATTCTACGATAAAGGAGGGGCGTATTATATAAAGTGTAATGTAACAATGTGTATAGGTTTTCTATCATAGTCTTAAATGGTGTAGGTAGTTTATTTTTTAAGGCTCAAGGAGGTGCAGTGGTGGTGGGGTCGTGGTTCTATTTTATCCGTATGTAAGATGTATAGTTTCTATGGAGGGGGTTACGCTAAAAGGTTTTTATCGACATATGCAACCGAGATAACAAAGGCACTTATAGACGGAATATGTTTTTAGGCTCAATGTGATGATGAATTATAGGGGGAGAGTATAGCTAGGCAGGATTAATCAAACCCAACGGTTATCACAAAATTACTTGTGAGAGGATTATGGCTATAGCGTGACGTTATAAGGTTAATGAAAGCTTCATTAACCTCATAAAACCACGCTATAACCATATTGTAATATGTTGTAATCCATAAGACATATAATCCCGCACTGTCAGGAAATTGTATTTGTAAACGGTGCTGCTAGTAAAGGAAGAATGAAATTAATTCACGTTTCGCTATCAACTAACTAGACAGCAGGATTGCTCTATAAAACTTTAACCTTTTTCTGCAGCAACTTCGTATATATTTTTTTCGTGCCAAGACGACAGGAATCTTTTGATATGTAGCTTCCAAGTCAATAAGTGTCAACTTAGAACCAGTAATCTTCAGGACTTGTGTAGAACAACCAACCATTGGAAATTGTCTTACCTACCGAGAACCACTCACCTCCAAGGCTTGTAAAGAGCATCTAACAATCGAGAACTGTTCTAAAACTAAACATGACTTACAACTCTAGAGGTTATTGGCCAAACACGTGCCATTATTTCGATGGATCCGAATAAAAATTCGGATTGTGGCAAATTAAATTTTTAGGATATCTCCGAATTCAAAAGCTACATAAAGTACTTCAGGCGGAACCTGAAAACAGAAACGAACCCGACCTCATTGAAAAAAAAACGCAATTTTTTTGCGGAATTCATACAGTGCTTAGATGACCGAAGTCTATCATTGGTAATGAGAGAAACCCTGGCTGATGGCTACAAAGTATTGCACATATTAAGATAGCATTATTTATCGAAAGGAAAACACAAATTGAGTTCTTTATATATTTAAATGACCTCTCTAAAACAAAGGGACGCCGAAACAATCACAAATTATATTATAAGAGCCGAGGCCATTGCGAATTCTTAAAAAATTGTCTGGTGAGGTTATCAGCGACAGTCTGTTGATTACGATAAGATAACCGAGTTATTTCAAGCCATTTACCACCGTGATAACCCAGAAAGAAAAAGCCATGACTTTTATCAATTCAAGGTGGCACTCAGAGCTTACGCGTAAACTGAAAAAATGATCACAAAAAATGAATCTACAAATGTCATGAAATTTTAAAACGCACATATGTAAACACCACATTTAAATTATGCCCATGATTGGAATAAAAACCAAATAAATCTTTGCCAAAACCAATTTTTTCTCGTTGGAAAAGTAAAAAAAAAATGTTTGCTATAATTGTGGCCGACCTTATCACAAGAGTTTCCAATGTAGGTGCACGACTAGCGGTATCAGAATTTTTGTAGGAATTTTTGACACCCCTAACACGAAACTGCGAATACAAAATAAAAATCTCGGAATTTATCTGCTAAAAGTGGGTTATTTATTTTCTTTATGGATTATACTTCCAAAATAAACTATTACAGTTGTTTTAAAAGTAATAGAAATATTTTTTTTAAACAGTAATGAATTTTCCGAACTCAATATTTTTCAATTTTTAAACTCAATATTTTTCAATTTTTAAATTTTAAAAATCTATCAAAATTTTTCTATTGATTCTATTTTTACGATATTTTCAGGGTAAATGTGAAATTTTATGTTCTTTCCAATAAATCGAATATAACATTTTAAACAAACGTTTTTTTTTAATTCACGACCCCCCCCATCCCAATTTTTAAGTGTCTATTAAAAAGTAAATACTTAATTAAGCAACCCGATGAGTACATAATTATTTACTCACAAATTGAAGAGAAAAGGTCAATACATAATATATTGAAATTTAAAAAAAAAACAGTGTTCTTTTAGAATTTTACCTGTAAAGTTTGAAGTTTAAAACCTTTTTTTTTAAACCACGTTATTTGTTTTTTTCTTTTTTAATGGAACCTTGGTCCTTGCTCCTTTAATTGAAAAAAAAATTAGGGCTTGAATTACATTTTTCGAAGAGTTATAAGCTTGGAAAGACAGGGGTCGAATAATTCACGTCTCCCATTTTGTAAATGTCTAATAATAATTAATTTAGAACCAGATGAGTACATAATTATTTACTCACAAATTGAAGAGAAAAGGTCAATGCATAATATGTTCTAATTTAAAACAAAAAAACATAGTGTTCTTATAGAATTTTACCTGTAAAGTCCGAAGTTTAAAACCTTTTTTTAAAAAAAACACGTTTTTTTTTTTGTTTTTTTTTAATGATATCTTGGTCCTTGCTCCTTTAATTGAAAAAAAATATTAGGGCTTGAATTGCATTTTTCGAGGAGTTATAAGCTTGGAAAGATGGGGTGGAATTATTCACTATTTTTCACGAAATTTCTGACACCGCTAGTGCACGACTCTAAAGGGGATTTCATTAAAAATGTGAAGAGTTCCGTGAGCGAACATACATTTTTATTTTCATGTACGTTGACGCTGTAACAATCAGTAATAATTTTCTTGTCGATTGTGGTGCAACGGCACATGTGATTACGAAGGGATCTGATTTTATAAATGTTGATCCCAACTTTAAGCCTCAGAATCATTTTGTATAACTCGCTGACGATATCGGTTTTGAAAAGAGGCGATACTAAAATCTCGCTAAGAAACAATAAAGGTGAACTATGTTTCTGTATCCTAGACAACGATCTTCTAATCCCGAAATTTAAACAAAATATATTTTCTGTAGAAGCTGCCATTAAACAAGGTGCAAATATGAACGTTAGCACCAATATATCAAAACCGCTGCACCCGAATGGAATTCTATTCGACAATAACGAAAACGGAAGACTATATTATTTAAATAGCGTATTTCAATCAAGAAAAAGCTTGCCACGATTTAAAGACATTGCCTATAATTCTTGGGACTGCAATATTCCTGATATCCAAAAAAACTGTCTGTGGTTGTAGCAAATAAAAAAAACACACCAAAAATCTTTAACTGCGACGTATGTAGGCAGGGAAAAATGATAAACTATCAAAACAAGATACCAGAGAAGAAGGTCACGAATATTCTATCATTCGTTTATTATGATTTGAATAGCTCGTGTAACCGATAGCAAGAGAGCATTATCGATATGTGTTGAATTGTATAGATGACCATTCAGGTTTTATAATGGTTTCTTTTTTTAAAAACAATTCTGATACCCTGCTAGCAACTAAAAATATTTAGCCAACATGGCTGCCTAGTGCTTAGTAAAGTGTATTTGCCTTGATGATGGTACGGAATTCACTACTAAAGACTTATTAATTTACTAATTAACCATCGTATCTAGCATTAAAATCGGCCCCTTAATCGTCACACAAAAACGGGTCTGCGGAAAGAGAATGGCGGACACATTTTGAAATTGAAAGATGTCTACTAATGAAACAAAGAACCTCAAAAACCTCTGGACGTACGTACTTATGGCGCCTGTCTATAAACGCAACAGGTGCTTTAACAAAACACTAAGTAAAATAATATATGAAGCTTTCTGCGGTAGAAACCAAAATAAAGGAGAATGCATGTATTCGGTTCAACTTGCTTCGCTTATATAGATAAAACTAGTAAATTGAATATTAATACCGGTAGAGGTATATTTCCTGGATACGATGAAAAACAGTCCAGCAAATTTCGTATTTTTTCAGTGGAAAATAAAATAAAAAGATTCCGATGTGTAAAATTCACAGAGACGTTTACTTTAAAAGACAAATCCCCGTCATTTGAAGAAGAGGAAATTATATATGTCTCAAATTATTAAAACAAGTAAAGCCAATGAAGATGATGGGGAGAAAATTATCCCTGATGATGTTGATAATGATGGTGATGATGATAATCATAATGATGATGATGCAAACAAATACCCCCCCGCAAAAAAGAGGACGGCCCGTTTTTTTTGTGGTCAACAATTTGAAAGATTATCAAATCGACTATTGCTATTCCATGGAAAATACGCGAAAAAGCTTTAACGAAGCAATTAATTCAGGTCGTAATTATCAAAGGAAATTTCCAATGAAAAATGAAATAGATTCATTGGCCGAAAATAATACCTATCCGGTAGTACCTCTCCCAAAAGATAAACATGTTATTACTACAAGATGGGTCTGTAGTAAACAGTCTACAACATCAGGCGGTGAGCAATACAAAACAAGATTTGTTGCTAAAAAATACTCTCGGATTAACGGTGTAGAATATTTTTCTATGTTTTCTCCGACTAAAAACGTAACCACAATCAGAATTTTATTGCAAATCGCATCGGAATAAGACCTAATCATCCATCAAATGAATGTAAAACATGCTTATTGAAATTCCCCAATTGACTATGAAATTTATATTACCCCTCCGGAGAGATTCATATCGAAAATTAAAAATAGCGTATCGGGAATTAACAAATCATTGTATGGTCTAAAGCAAAGAGCTTAGTGTTGGCATACAGTATTTCATGATTATAATATAAAACAAAAGTTATCACATGTCCATCCCTTTTAAAGGTACAAATACACATACATTTCTTACATTTCTTTGTTCTGTACGCATATATATGGATGTTTGACATTTGTACAGAATTAAAAATGTCTTCTGTTTACATGGTTAATTTTTATGATCCAAATGATTTCTAATTTTATCACGCATAAATGCATATAAAATTATATAATTATTTTGGAGCAAAATGAACCTAAAGGATCCTTGATTATAAAAAAGGGAATTCAAAATTTTTTGTCTATGATGGCGTATGATCCCGCACAGTCTGGAGATTCTATTTATAAACAATGTTGCTAGGAACTGACGAATCAAATTAATTCACGTTTCGCTACTAACCAATGGGACACCAGAATTTCACAATAATAAGTAAACCTTTTCTGTAGAAATTTCGCATATGTTTTCATGGTGTCAATACGGGCAGATACTTTTGCTCTGTGGCTTCCAACTCAAAAAAATGTTTACAGAGAACCAATCAACTTAAAGACCTGTGTAGGACAACTACCCATCGGAAACTGTCCGGTCTACTGGAAATCATTCACCTCTAGGACTTATATATAACATCTAACCATTGGAAACTATTCTTAAGCTAAACATGGCTTACAACTCTCTCTCTCCTCTCTCTCTCTCTCTCTCTATATATATATATATATATAATATTCATATATACATACAGTGGTGATCATATTTATTGGCACGGTAAAATAAAAGTTAAATTTTGTCTAATAAATTCTAAAAAAGGGATTAAATTAAAGAAAATAACAAAGTATATTATGTATTTTTAACTGGCCTTTCCGATGCAGCAATCGGATTTTAGAAAAAAAATAAATAACAAAGGAACAACAAACATAATTGCAAAAAACCCTTGTTCAAAATTATTTGCACGGCTTTGTTTTTCTTTTAGTATCATTATAATATCAATCAATTTCCGGTTTACGTGCTTTCTGAACTCTTTTATATCCATATTATGCTTGTTTAACGCTAATTCAGTGAATATTTTTTTCAGATAATTTTTAGATAGCGATTTATTTAAACTATTATAAGTGACTAAATTATAATTTTCAATCGCCATGGTTAAAACTAAGGAACCCAACGAAGACGTCAGGAAGCTTGTTGTAGCATGCCATACCAATGGGGAGGGCTATGATAGGATTTCAAAGAAGCTAAACCTTCCCAAATCCACTGTTAGAGCCATAATAAACAAGTTCAAATCGCAAGGCCACGTTATGAGTTTAGAGGGTAGAGGGAGAAAAAGGATTCTTTCCCCAAGAGATGAACGGAAAATTGTTCGACAATTAAAACAAAACCCAAGGATCTCTGTTGGGGAGATTGTTGATGATCAGAGCACCTCTGGAGTGAATGTATCTCGACATACAGTTGGTAGAGTTTTGAAGAGATCTAGTTTAAAAGCATGTCGTCCGAGAAAGACTCCCTTATTGAAGCCTATGCACCTGAAAGCAAGGCTAGCCTTTGCAAAACGTCATATTGATAAAGATGTTGCATTCTGGAAACGTGTTCTATGGACTGACGAAACGAAAATAGAGTTATTTGGCCATAATAAAGTGTCTTATATTTACAGAAAATCTGGCGAAGCTTTCCTGCCTAAGAACACCATACCCACAGTGAAGCACGGTGGAGGCAGTTTGATGTTTTGGGGATCCTTTGCTGCCTCTGGACCAGGGCGACTTGTTAAGGTCACAGGTAGCATAAAAAAGGAAGATTATGTTAAAATATTGGATGAAAACCTGAAAGACTCTGCTAAAGAGCTCTCACTTGGTCGTCGTTGGTGGTTCATGCAAGATAATGACCCAAAGCATTCGGCTAAACTGACTAAGAAATGGCTTGAGGACAATCATATTAATGTTTTGGAGTGGCCATCACAAAGCCCAGACCTTAATCCAATTGAAAAATTATGGAGAACATTAAAATTGAGGGTAATGCAAAGGAAGCCTAAGAATCTTATTCAATTGGAGGATTATTGTCAGGAAGAGTGGGCTAAAATTACTACTGAAGAGTACAACAACTTGGTTGTAAACTATGAAAAGCGACTGAGGAAGGTAATCAAGGCCAAAGGCTATACAATTGATTATTAAATAAATCGTGCCAATAATTTTGAACAAGGGTTTTTTGCAATTATGTTTGTTGTTCCTTTGTTATTTATTTTTTTTCTAAAATCCGATTGCTGCATCGGAAAGGCCAGTTAAAAATACATAATATACTTTGTTATTTTCTTTAATTTAATCCCTTTTTTAGAATTTATTAGACAAAATTAAACTTTTATTTTACCGTGCCAATAAATATGATCATCACTGTATATCTATACATATATATAAACATATATATATATATATATATACACATATACATATGTTTATATATATATATATATATATATTGATAATGATTGTGATATCCCGTAACCAGTATGTAACTCCCTCTGTCACCGAACGTCTATGCCCTTGAAGGATGATATTCAGTTTTTGCAGCCATTCGAACACAACACTCATTGATTTCGATGAAATTAATAACAACACGACTTATATCATCGGGCGTGTTCATGTCATTAACTAAATCTGCTTCGAACACCAGAGCCCGGTCACAGATCTAACAGGTACCGAGATTCCCATGATTAGGTAGCAAGGTTTGTTGTTTCCTACACGCTCTCTCTAACTTCGCTTGATCTATCTTGGCATTTTCAATATATATATATATATATATATATATATATATATATATATATATATATATATATATATATATATATATATATGTATATATATATATATATATATATATATATATATATATATATATATATATATATATATATATATATACGTATATTGCAAGGTTTAAACATTGTCGAACGGAGTGTTTAGTCAAATATTAAAGCTGCACTGGATATTTCAATTTCTTACGCTATTCCTTAAAGTGGAAAACATATTGGATTTAAGAAAGTATTAAATACCTCCATCTATCTTTATAAAAATCAAACGGAAAATAACTAATAGACATGCAACTCTCATAACTTAGGAAAAAATACTCTCAGTTTAAAAACAACTAGTATCGACTTGTAAAAACAGAAGCAAACTTATTATAAAGTAAACTACAAATGAATATATTAAATGAAGGTTAAATAATATTTTTTAAGTGAACAATCACAAGAATTCTATTAAAAAACGAAATCAGTTAGTATTGCTAAAATAATGACGAACGTGGGACTGATTAAAACAAGCAGAAATCTTATTAATAGAAATAGATTTTCTTTAAAGTAATATGAAAATAAGGTAACTTTTGATGTATATTCAATTCGTCTTAAAATTATACTGAATAATATATATAGTAAATTATGTTTTCATTTCAAAAACAGTGTAAGTTTTGCACATATGAGTCAAATTGTAACTTAAGAAACAGACAGAAATACATTTTATTATATATATATATATATGCATATATATATAGATAGATAGATAGATAGAGAGAGAGAAAACTACTAAATATTCGTGTAAATATTTTGTATAGATAAATAATATGAACGTGTTATGAAAGTTTCACAGTACTCAACAATCTCCATGTTTCCAAACGTCGTGACAATGCAGGGAGAATATAAAAAGGTTTGCTAATCTGCGAAGACACATTCTATGTATTATGTATATATATATATGTATATATATATATATGTATATATATATATATATATATATATATATATAATATCTACAGATATTTTCGTTTTTGCTGTGGAAATCCAAATTCCCGCCATTCACGGTTAAATCCCCCGACTAAATGACCCGACTCTTAAGTTTACCCTGAGGCCATTTGTAAGGAACACCCCGCTCGGGCAACATATTCCGCTGAGAGAGTATAGTTGAAATTAATATTTATGTAAGACGCAAATGTCAGTCAAGAATGCTTAGAGTAATAATGTGGTTTCTAGACTACGATCAGCGCACCTGGCTATAACTGTTCGACTTATTTTATTTCAACGTAAAGCGCTTTACAATAAATACCCAATTCATAAAAGGGGCAAGCATAATTATTATTGTACTGTTTTTTTTTAATACGAAAAACACTAGCTGTTCATTCTGTCTGTAATTCTCAGTTCAGGGAGGCACAATTACCACCTGTCGAGTGTTCTGAAACCAGCTAGTAAGCTATCGCTAACTCCATTAGGAACAACCGTGTACCACAGGGAGAATGTAGTTTAAATTAATATCTATATAATTCAATAATTGTCTGAATAATTAAATTAATGTCTATATATAGTGAAAATGGCATTCAAGAAGGCCGAGTGTGATCACGTGATTGTAAAATCACGTGCTGTGCATTTCTCAACATAACAGAAGCTTCCGTTGCGTAACTTATTTTTATCAGTCAAATATCTCAGGTACGATTTCGGCATGTTCTGACCACCCATCCTCAATTTATAGTAATCGCTATTCACTTGGCATCCGCAGTTGTAGTATGTCATGAAAGACTGGCACCATTTATAGAAACATCTGCCAACTTAATTCTACGGGGAATGGTTTTGATGATCATATGTATAAATTGTTTGTCGCTATTTAACCTCCAAATAATATTAGTGAACGATCCCTGGGGTAAAATTCTCACGAATTTATCACAACCCGTCTTGGTAAACGCGTGATCAATATATCAGGATAAAGAGTAGTTTTTATTCGAACGACAGTACTTATTTCGCAAGCAGTAGATTATATTTGTATGTGTAGATATACTTGCTACCCACCCCAGCAATATATGAGAATGTCGGAAAGTCAGAATATTCAGTCAGAGCCCCAAAAAGAGGAGCACGCTAACCTAGCAATAATTGTTTTGGCGTCCACACCGGTATTACCCGGTAATGACATATGTATTCAAATTCAGCAGTTTTCCGAGATTATTTCGAAAAAGGATCAGTTTAACTCTGAATGCCTCCAACCCTTCAAAAGATGTGTGCCTAGCACACACAGAGAATTGGACTTTGTAGGATTAATTGATGCCGAACAAAGAAAGGACACTTTGATAGACAAATATAGACTACTCCTGTCCATCGCCGCACGTCAAGCTGGCCTTAATTAAGCAGTTTGCTTAAGTTCTGGACAATAATTACTGCTGCTTCACATAATATTTCCGAGCTTTTCCAGGATAAGTCGAAATCTGTAATTTTTGTCATTCCTGAGACCCGGCAGCTCATCAGAGAGCCAGAGGTCGATAACGAAATGAACGCCGTGAAACTAGAAGCGTTCAAGCGTTCATGAAGTGAAGTGGCTTCTTGGCAACAAGAACACGCCGGATTTGTCAACAACATGCTGAGTAAGCCGAAATCTAGGATGCAACATGCGTGTTAAGATGCAATAACTATTATCCAATGGATACAGCTATCGGGAGAACCTGACTTTAATATCGGATGCGCACAGGGAGAGCTCTTATTAAGACTTGAAATAGATTGAAACCAGGTGCCAGCTTAACTGGTACACGATCCTGATTGCTAGATACTGTGGAATTCGATGAGAAACAACCCTGCTATTGAGTATTTCAGGAGTTGAAAAAAATGGAAGGTCAAACCTTGAAATTTGAACGAGAATTAAGCGAGATGCAATGTACACGAACTTACTATAATCAATGTTCACAATTCCGTTTACAATAATCGATGTTTCTACAAAGCAATTAGTATAGGTTTTTGACAAATATTTTCTCTTAAACGGATATTTAGTATGATATGTTTTAACAAAAATCAGCTGGCATTACAACAATAATGTAATCAATTTTGTACTGAGATTTGATGTTTTAAAACTTAATTGTCCACTAAAACTTTACCTGGTCGCAAAAAAATGAATTCCATTTCTTGATTAAGCATTGAAAAATACTCTAAATCAATTGCAGAAAACTATACAGCATTCAAAATTAAACACGATAGTTGCACCGATAAACAATGTTCCCTGTGTTTATCTACTCCAATTTTACTGCCATAATACGAAAATAGAATTGAAAATATTATAGTTTTTGAATGAGAGGAAAATCAAGCGTTTTATGAAAGAATAATCTCTGTTGTTAAGAAAAATAAATAGTGCTTACTTTTTGGACAATATGCATGCAAATGACCAACAGCGGACAAGACATCATATCAAAAAGGATATGAACCTTTGCTCCTGGCCTAAAGGCAAACTATCTGTCTTTTTAATTTGGATAAGAATATATCTTTAAAATTGCATATATTTTCCCTTATTTTAATTTGCCGGTATTAATATACATCTAACTAATAAACTTCATTATGTTTGCCTGACTTTCCTCATTTTTCAACGTGCATCCCCGCACATACGCAACGTTGCAGAGCGGGGTAAGGCAATTCAAATGAGTGTGTTTTTGTGGACAGCTCCTGTATCAGTTTAACCGTAGAATAATGAACGCAAAGTAATAAAATATGTAAGATAATAACGTTTATCATTGAAGTTTAATTAAAGTGTGTCTTACGCATTCACAGATTTACTTTTATACATAAGAGTTGATTACTTTTGAAATAAATTCAATTCGTTTGACGATGGCTGAAATAGTTAGGACAGATTATGGAATGCTAAACGCTTTGGGTTAGATTCTAGATGATAGTACTGACGTTATTTCCTTACACTTTCAAAATCATATCATACATAATAAGTAGAAAATAATATCAAAAGAAACTATGTTCTAAAATACCAGATATAGAATCTGTATTAAATATCATATTCATGTGTATTTAACGACTGGACCTGACCGGGAAATACATTACTATTCATTGTGTAACATATAATAATCAGAGGGGTTTTGTTCCCTAACAAAATTACATAACCTCCATAATTTATAATTTAAATTATCATACAACACTTTTTTATGACCGAGCAATTATGTGCTGTAGTATTTTCACACACACACACACACACACACACACACACACACACACACACACACACACATACCCACACACACACACATACATATATATATATGTGTGTGTGTGTGTGTGTGTGTGTGTGTATTGCCTGTATGTTATACCATTTCACTTCATCAAGAAGTTCCTCGACCTATCTGGCGTAAATTTCGTATATAGTTAGGAAATAAAATGTATCGAACTTTGTATTATTAAATCCGTCCGAAGAACAATATTAGATTAATAACAAATTACACGCATTTGTTACCACAACGTTACATTTACTTGATAAGATTTGTCGGAAACTCCTGGAAAATTCTGATTAAAAATATGTGTGTATATGTCTGTGACAATATCCATAATATATATCGGGAAAAATGCCCCTTTTCGAATATTCAAATGATGGACGTGACAGATCGATTAAAAACATGCCAGATGATGAAGCTGAAAATGAATCTACCTTTTAAAATGAGAGATTTTTTCCCGAAATATATTATGAGTATTGTCACAAACATAACAAGAAAGACATTTGTAATACAACTAAATAAATATATTTATGCACTTATTGATCTGTAAATCGCCGCTTGTTTACGCCTTCTCTCGCCAACAACACCGACTATATCTCAGTCCTCGCACTGTGATTGCCTTTAAATCTCTACTACATGTATATATATATATATATATCTGTGTGTGTATATATATATAAATGAATATATATATAGATGTATATATATATATGTAAATGTATATATATATAAATATATATATAATAGTATGTATGAAATGTATATATATACACACACATATATATATACATTTATATATATATAAATGTATATATACATGTATATATATATATAAATGCATATATACAAATGTGTATATATAAATGTGTATATAAATGTATATATATATATATATTAAATTATATACAAATATACATACACCTTTATATAGATTTATCTGTATATACGTATATATACACACATACATATATATATATATATATATATATATATATATATATATATATATATATAAGATCCGATAGGGTATCTCACTTTCTAACCTTGTCAAATAAAAATATAATCTTTTGTTGGTAAAATTAGTACTGCCATTTGAATAAAATAATACTTTTTCCCCCTGATATAGTTGATCACGAATACAAATGTCATTTCCTAAACGAGTTGTGATAAATTCCTAACATATGAACCCCAGAGATCGTTCAGTAATATTATCGTGAGGTGTATTAACGACAAACAATTTAGCCATATGATCATCAAAACTATTCCACGATAAATTTGGTCGGCAGAAGATTATTCTTATTGTGCAAGTTTTTTCCTGATATACAACAATTACAGCTTCCAAGTGAATAGTGATAAAAGTGAATCTCTGATAGAGAGTGGATAAGAACATGCCTAATAATCCATGAGTAATCTGAGTGACGAAAATAAATTACGCAACGAAAAATATAGCTTTTGGTATCGTGAGAAATGAAGATGTGTATAAAAAGTATAGGGTAGATGGATTGCAGATTAAATACGCTCGCGTTTCAACAGTTTAGTATGATAACACTATGGATGGAAACAATTATGTATTAGGCTAATGAAATAGACCTGCTCAGTATTTTATTTTTCAAATGCAGCTCATAATTAAGCGATACCTTTTAGTTTTGCGACATAAATTTTCGATTATCTATAAATCGTCACCATTGGAATATATTTTGTTTTACTCTATATTAGAAAAAAAACAAGATATACTTCCTCTTGGATAAAACTAAATAACTTGGACGTGAAAACATTACATAATGTTATACACTCACAGGCACTAACACACACACACACGCAAACACAGACCCCCCCCACATATATATATATATATATATATATATATGTATGTATATATTATATTATATTATAAAATGCAAATTGTTTTGCTTGGACTGTGAAACTGTGTTTCCGCTTCTGTTTTACGATGCGCATGCGTGAAGAAAAAACACCGAGCCATAAGCAGTTTTTTTTCTAAGTAAACAATATAAATAAAACATTTCTTTTTTTAAAATAATAAACACTTTTTAAAACATTATTTTAACAATATATAGAAGATTTTCCATAATTTGGAACAATAAAAACATTTGTAGGTGTTCCATTCTTTTCCATGTTAAAGTAGGATAAGGCTAGACAATACCAGATGGGGGTACATTTGGAGAACACTAGTAGCCATATGTGTTAGAGATAATCCCTGCATCTAGTATGACGTTTGATCGTCTTGACCCTCTTTCACCATCAAGACTAAGTGTTTCTGCACAAGAGAGTGCGGTAGATGCAATTCTCTACACTTTTACTAAATCCAGAGCAAGTCACAGCAAAAAGTAAAAGGGACAGAGAACAATAGTTTTTGAAGACGAACAACGGTGTGTAGGTCTTATAGTCCACCATCGGTGAAGGAATATCACGTAACCACAAATTGCCGAAATAAATGATTGTATTTTTAGCAAAATGGACAATTATTTATCGATGTTTTTCTTTTTTTAGTATCGATTCTTCAACGCATTGTCTATTGAATGATATGTTCACTATATTGGGTTCACTAAAGGAAGATTATTACTTTATTTTTCAAAAAATTAAAACAAAATTTGTTTGTGAAAATAAAAATACGAATATATATTTTTTTTTTTTTTGCTTTTCTGATCGTTAATATACTCAAACAAATTTTATACCTAAAAATAAGAAAACATGAAAAATTAAAGAATCGGATTTTTCACCTTAATATCTGATAAGGACTGAGTTGTTTTTTTCCTATTTTTCTTCTGTTCTACTAAAAGTATTACACTCCTCACGATGCTATATACGTTGTAAAGTTTCGCCTGATTATTTTAAGCATATTTATAACCACAAATAAGAACATAGTAAGGTTGTAGGTATATATATATATATATATATATATATATATATGCATATATATATGTATATATATATATATATATATATATATGTGTGTGTATATATAGATATCGATTATGAAAAAAAGTACAGTGTCATAAACTTCATTTACCACTTAATAATCTATTGATAAGATACTTTTGCTTTGATTTTTTTGTAGATATTTAAGCGTCTTCGGCCAAAAATACTTACCTCCTTCCGCTTTGGCCGTACATAAAATACCCTATATGTTTTGTTTCAATTCTTTAACACGAAAATAATTAAACTCAACTTCACATGTACAGAATATATATATATATATATATATATATATATATATATATATATATATATATCTTGAAACATCTCCGTATGCTAGAAATTTTACATCTACATATAAAGTGAATTAAGCGTAATAATTGAATGGAACATGTAAGCTAATAGGCAGTCATGAAAATGAATAATTATTAAATGGTTGTTTTCAAAACAAAGAGTCACTCGCATATACATGACTGAATATGTAAGTAGTTGTTTTTATATAAATAATCTCAGGGTGGTTTACCGAAAAAATAATTACGAATTACGTAGAACTTATCCCTATTTCCGAGTTATACAGACTATAGCTACAAATGGTCGAAAGTTATATCAACAATAACATAGTAAAAATTATATATAAGATTCTAACACTTGTTTGAAGCATCCGACTTAAAAAATAACCTATCCTCATCTAAAAATTTCTGAAACGTAATATACAGTGAGTTCAAACGTTTAAAGAAAACGCTTCGGTGCCACCATTCTGCGCTTCAACATTGGTATGCGCGTAAAAAATGTTAAATATAGCTTGAAATAAAAATGTATTAATGTTTTATAAACTAACAGAATAATTTAAATAAAGAATACGCACAATAAAATATGGTTGCGCTAAAAACGTAAAAAGGGGGGTGTATCTCTCCGTTTTTATCGTTGAGAAAACCGAAATCTATATAAGTATACAACTCAAATGACCTTGTAACGGGGGGGGGATAACCCAACACTCGGTTTACGACTTCCGGTTGCATATGTGTACATAACAGCGTAAGCAAATAAGCACACATCGCTGGAACAGTTTCCTTCGAACAAACGGACGTCCTTAGAAAAGCGATATCCTAAATTTATTGAATAAAACAAGATATGGGAAGCAAACACAAAACATGATTGCACATAAGTATAATCCTCGACCTGTTTCGTGTATACGATATACGATATAAATTATACTAAATAATCAACGCGACAATAAAACGTATTGATTTCTCTGTATGTTTTCAGCGTCCCAATTTTTTTCGCGTTTAAATTATCCAAATAAATTATTGTTAATACTTTCTACTATTTTTTCACATCGTTCATGTCCGTATTATGTTTAATTAATTATTATTTTAACTCAATTTTCTCACACATAAATCTACTTTAACCCGTTGACAGCCATAAGAGCATTTGACAACGCAATTTACCCACCGCCTTTCTTTTTTAAATTTATTATCCATTTTTTAAAACACCTTTCTTAAAAACATTCATACATTTTGTTCTACACAACCAACATAAAAAACGAAAATATCTTGTTTTTATTGTATTACAAATAAATAATCGACACGAAAATAGGACGTCTTGTTTTACTGTGTACGTGAAATTGTCTATCTACGTATGTGTCTGTGGGTCTACAGTTGACTACCAAAATATTCTGTCTATTTTTAGTCTACAGTCTCAAGATTTGATATAAGGCGTATCAAGGTTTAAGACATTTTTGTAATAGGTTTTCGGCCAGAAAGTTGGCTGTCAGTGGGTCAAATTGCAAGGATTTGTATTTTGAATCTCTACCAAACTCCTCCGAAAATTTTGAATCTAAACACTTGAAATTTTAAACACAGATTATCTGGACATGGATCACACATTTTAATTTGATGTGAACCAAAACAGTAAATGATGAGGGGGGAAAATTGTGCTAAAAGTTTAAAAAATGTGACCTCTCCAGTCTCTAACAAATTACTTAGCCAATTGGTATAAACCTTTAAAATATTACATAAAGTGTATTTAAAAATAGTTCAAGTTTATAATCAGTTTTTGGTCGAAAATTTGGCTTCCAAGGGGTCAAAGTTCCAAATATGTTACCTTTAATATATCTAGCAAACTATTCAGCTGATTGTGGGTGTAAACATTTGAAATTCAGACATACAGTAAGCTTTATAATCAGTTTTGGGCGAGAATTAAGCTGAGTAGAAGTTAAAAAAGAGTTGGTCTTTGAAGACTCTATCCAAATCCTTTGCTAATTTTTGGTCTAAACACTTAACATTTTCGATGTAGGTACTTGGGCATAAGTCCAACTTTTCTATATATATATATATATATATATATATATATATATATATATATATATATATATATATATGTATACACGTAAAGTTTTAAACAGTACATCGGGCTCGAGCAAAACAAGGCTAAACAGCTATTATCTAAATAAAATCATTTTAACATATTTATACCTTAATAAAAAATGAGCTTTACTTCGTTAATTCTACACAATAATGCAAAAATAAAAATATTGATAAATAGAACTGAACCTTATAGTGTAGGTCAATTTTCTAACACGGAACCATGCTATTTAATAATTTATGAAACAAACTTTTTTCTAAGCAGTATGCAAAATATTTTCATTGGATTAATTCGCTGGCATAGCTAAGACTGGGTGTAATAATAGGTCTGTGTTAATAATGGTCAAGAGAAAAAGTAAGCAAATTCATACATGCATTAGCGCAATTAGACCTCAACATTCAGATACATATATAATTTCCCCAAAAATGTCTAGCCTTGATGGAGAGAAGAGTAAAACTTGCTGCTATTGTTTCAAATTGTCTGAAAGAACACAAGTTAAGACTTGATTCCACATATGTCTCAGACGTTATATCTCTTTTTTGGGGGGAGAGGTAGTGTACGGTTATGAATATCTCAAGCCTCAAATGCTCCTTATGCACTGTGAAATTTACTTTATGTTGGAAAACAAAAGAAAGGAGATATTGCATATGAAAATAGTTGGAATCAAGTCCCCTCTTTCTGTATATTCTGATAATTTAAAACAATAGAATAACGTTTTATTCATCCTCCCAGCAAGGAAAGAGATTTGGGGAAAATAGCTATTTTTATGCTTAACAAGTAAAAGTTTGACTACGATTGAAACATTTTATGACTGCGAAAAAGTGCCAAAAATCGGATCTGCACGATAGATTATCGCATGACTGTCGGACCTAAAGGGTTAATGTTACATAGCACACAGTAAAATTAGTTTAATTACCTTTCAATCGAGGATCCGTTTGGTTAATTCTTATCTTTAGTCGCTGAGATTATGAACTTGAGTATTGCCAAAAAGTTGTATATATTTATCTACTGTGTTGGGTGGCTGGTTGGTTTGTTTACGGCATATCCAGCTTTTTCAGGTATTTAATGCCGACTACAAAGATTTGGATGAATTTATTTAATAGAATATATTTGTTGTTTTCAATTCGGTTTCTGTATAACCATAGCTGTACCCTAATAGGAACTACCACTCCGGCTCAGAGTTTACATGGGAGAATGGCAAGTAAAGGGTGGCTCCACACTCCCCAAAGCCGGCAAGCTGGGGTCTCACCACTGGATATAGTTTAAGATCATAACCAGGACCTATTTACTCTGTAAATGTGCGGGTATATATATATATATATATATATATATATATATATATATATATATATATATATATATATATATATATATATATTGGATTTTACCTTGGATTACATATATATATATATATATATATATATATATATATATATATATATATATATATATATAATCCAAGGCAAAATCGAACGTAGATTGGTAAAAAGGGATAAAAATGTGCAATACTTATGTAGAGCTAAATATAATCTTTTTTTTTACATTTTGTTAATACAGAGCCTTAAATATTTTTTCAGCAGACAGACGTATAATCTGACCTGCTTCATCATGTATTCTGTTTTAAATAGGGGTAAAAGAAATGTGGTGCATACACACATGGTTACTTGAAAAACAACCCATAATAAATTATAAATGCTTATAAAGAGTAAAATATTTTTAAAAAAAGTAAAGGTAATTATAGAAATAGAATTAAGATAATCGGGAAAAGAAGATAAATCATTTTTAAAAATATGTATGAAAACGGTGGGGGCCAAAAGAAGTAGAAAGATATCATTACGACTTAATTATTAAATTAAGAAATACAAATGATATAGACCTGAACGTAAGAGGGGGGGAAGTAAGAAACATAAGAGTAGGGAGAAAAGAAAGGAAATTATAAAAAAAACGCAAGTAGGAAAAGAACGTAAGAAAGAAGAAATAAAAAAAATGTATATATTAAGACAAAGTAATTTTGTGGCTATGATAAGAGTTAAAAATTATAGGTTGGTGTAAGTACGGTGTTGAAAGGGAAAAGGCAGACAGTTTAAATGAGTAAGTGTGGCAAGTTATCATTATTCCCATAGTCTAGCGACTTCGAATGTGAGGAAGTTGAAAACAGAAAAAAACTTGAAGATACGTGCAAGTTAAAATCTCTTAAAAATAAGCCTATATAACAGAACAATTGAAAACATCTCGAAATAAATATTATTAGAGATACGTCCGCATTAACAGCTGTTAATCATACGTTCCATATTATAAATCATATTTTAGGCATATGGGCATGATCGAAATACATATTAATAGTTATTGGGAATAAAGCGTATAGAAAAATAATTAGAGGGTTAGAAAGTAAGATGTTTACTTGAATAGTTTATATATGATGAGGGGAGAAAAATGTCAAATAATATCCATAAGCGGTAAGAAACTCATTACATGGACTACTGATTGAAATTTAATTCACAACAAATAAAATTAAAAAGTAATTAAAAAGATGTTTTTTTTTTGCTGTTTTGTTTTTTCCCTCCGTTTATAGTTATTAATGGTAATAGATAACTATAAAATTATATATTCGATTATTAGAGTAATGACGGGTTATATAGAATAGGTTCATGATTGTAAATATTATATTGTGAAGATAATAGATTATTAGGGTAAGTAAGCTAAGTATAGAGGTATGTCCTTAAAATTACTAAGGAGGTGGGATTTGTAATGACGGCGGTTAATCGAATGTTCACTTATTTATTTTAATGTTCACAGATTAATAATTTTCCTCTATCTTGAAAATTTGTAATTAAAATTGTTCATTTAAGTAAAGGAAGCAAGGGGAGTTTAATGGTTTACGAGTGCTAGATTTCTTATGAATTTCCCGATTACTGGGAATGTGAGTTTGTTTTCGATTAAGCTAAAGTTATGGGAAGTTAATCAGATTTTTTTGTCTGGTTGGGATGGATCACAACAAAAAAAAACATGTATGCAGTTTAAATCTATTTTCAGAGGCGCATGCTTGTTTTATATAATTTTGAACTTCTCAAACCTTTAATATTTTTGCTATAATCTCTACTCCTTATAATAACATCTAATAGGTAATTCTATAATGCTGATATATGTAAAATATTAATTATAACATATAGCGTATTTTAAGTGCCTTTAACTAAAACGTATCTTCAATGATAGTTATTCCAACATGTTTGCTATTATCCCGTTACATACACCGTATGCTAAATACCTTTTAACTTGGACGTATCTTTGTAACGTTGTGTGTATATATAATAGCGTAATGTTGAATAGTCGGGTTTATATTTTATATGTATATTCATGTACAATACAATACGTGTATGTATATACGTTGTATCATATTGTTGATCGTCTAGTGTATATATTTTAACATTTATGCAACAGTTGATACACAAAACGATTGACGTGGACCTATCAAAACAGTTGTAGAACAACCGTTAATTTAAACAGTTGTAAATAAACACAACACACACCTGCATTATATACGAATATTTCATGAGTTCGGCCGGCATCTTCCGAGATTGCAACGTCTTCACATCTTGTCTACCTGAGTGAACGCCGTTCCCTGCGCCATGGAGAGACAAACATCCTCTTGAGTCATTCGTTCTCTCTACTGTTCGGTTAACGACTCTTGTATCTACTCAAACCTACATGCCATCATGTGTCTAACACTATAACAACTGACGTAACATAAATTTGATTATTTGTTTATACAAACAAAAATAATGTTATACTGTATTTTCTAAAATCACATTCTTCTTGTAGTTGTTTATTATTTTAGCTGTTAATCAACTTTTCTCAATCTAATAGTTTAATTGTCTAATAATAATAATTGATCAAGCGACCTGCCGACGCTTAATAATATTAATAATAATAATAATAAAATAATAATAATAATAATAATAATAATATTTGGACCCTTGTCCCTGCCTGAAATAGTTAACACAAATACCACACTATGATCTCAGCAACACGCTCTCAGCATTACATCTTCAATAGTTATTTTTGGACACTTTTTAACTCCCTACAAACCAAACTATCCTGACTATGGGAATCATAAAAAAACTTGACACCCTTCATTAACACTGCCTACCTTTTTCCCCTCCACTCCGTACATACATCAACCCGTAAGGTTTTCAACAACTTATTTTAACCTTTATTAAAACAACAAAACAATTTTTCTTTCTATTTTTCTTCTTCTTCTCCTTTCTATTTTCATTTTTTTCTTTTTCCACCTTTTCTCATTTGTGTTACTTCTTTTCACTTTCTTTCAAATTTATATCTTTTTATTTCTTAATTTAATTAATTCTTAATGATGTTCTTACTCCTTTTCTTCAACTCCTCTTTTCTCACTCTTCTTTTTTTATTGATGCACCTTTTTCTCCCTCCTTTTTCTTTCATGTCAATACGTATGTTTACTTAATATCTTTTTTGTCTCTATAACATTTATAATCTTTTATTAGTTTGTTTTTCCAGTGATCATGTTTGTCTACTTGCCTCTTTTATGTTTTCACATTAAATACAGAATCTGATGAAGCATGTCAGAGGATTTGTTTGTGGCTTTCTAAATTTACTGTAATGTGCTGTATTAATTTAAGGTAAAATATAAACATCATATATATATATATATATATATATATATATATATATATATATACCGGTAACTACATTGAATATTAAGATGGTCATATCTTTTGTTCTATTAGACGAAACTACATACAAATTTGCAGGCGCTTTGTAGATATAAAAAGTATTCCATGTGCAATTTTACGACAATTTGTAAAAACACACATTATACCTTCAAACAAATAATACATGACAAAAGTTGACTACATTTGTATATATAGTGTCCTGGCAGCTAACTTTAGTTTTGCTGCTTAGCTTTTCTTTCCTGTCGCCTTGCCAAGTAATTAATATATATATATATATATATATATTAATATATATTAATATATATATATATATATATATATATATATATATATATATATATATTAGCTCTTTAAAAATATATTAGATCTTTAAAAAGTACGTTGTTGGATGCGATATAGGTAAAATACTTTCGCCTGTTTTCTTTTCCTTATAAGGAAAATGGTTTCCATAATGTTTTATTGTTAAAGTGTGTTTTATTCAATAAGTTTGAAGAAAGGCTGTTTCTGTGAAAATTTTCAAACGACATAATGTTTGGATTTGTCTGAATCGTCTTAAAACGATTATAACTAACGATTAAATACACTATTTGTTGCGCTTAGCCCGTTCTTTGAAGTCTTGGTTTTTGTTAAAACAACATCTAAATGCTCAATTATGAAATATGATAATTGTGTAGCTTACAGTTTAAGTCAATTATTCCTGGCTTAAAATTTATTAGTATATGAACAATTACTGAATTAGATAAACCCAGTAAAATTCGGAATACTACAAATATGGCTTTATATATATATGAATATATATATATATATATATATATATGTATATATATATATATATATATATAGCCATATTTGTAGTATTCCGAATTTTACTGGGGTTATCTAATTCAGTAATTGTTCATATACCAATATATATATATATATATATATATATATATATATATATATATATATATATATATATATATATATATATATATATATGGTGGATTCTCTCATCAAAGACAATGAGGATTCGGTATGCAATCTTTAGCGGCTCATGAGGTCTGTTACACCAAATGTATAATTTCAATCTTGTATACACCCGACACACTCCTCCGCAGGATTTTTCTTGTGTTTACGTTTATATTTGAACAAAGGGCGCCCCTACGACAAAGGCGGTTATGTTCAAATTCTTTGATTCCCAGGAAACACATCTTCCTCCATTCTCTGCGATCCCCTACTGCACTCTCCCAGGAACTCAGAGAAATTCCACAACGTTTAAGGTTATATTTTAGTTCATCTTTGTAACGAAGCAGGGTACAGCCTATTGATTGGCAAGAATTTGTCGGTTGCCCATAAAAAAGTTGCTTAGGAACTATTGAGTTATCCATACCGCATTTGTATCCTGATAAAAATTAATTTAATACCAGTGATGTCACATCTCTCCAGTAATTTACTATTCGGAACACGATCCTGCCATCCAATATTGTAAATAAAACGCAGGCATCTCATATGGAAGGAGTCAAGCTAATTTATATGCTTGCGGTACAAAGTCCACGTTTCGGCACCATACAGAAGAGTAGGCAGAACCATAGAGTTTTAGACTGCCACCTTTATTTTTAGAGATACATCGTGTCTGTTGCAGAGTCTGTGTCGCAACCTACTAAATGCCCAACTAAATTTATTAATTCTACATTGGATGTCCTTTTCAAATTTAGCATCATTAGACACAACAGATCCGACGTATATAAAAGAAGATACTGTTTCACCAAGCTTCACTATCAACATATATCACCGGTTGTGAAGATGACGTAGCGTTTGGTTTGGCTGGTGACTAATTTCAGTCTTTTTTTAGAATATTATAAGACCGAAGAACTTACATGCACCAGAAAAGCTATTGAAGATGGTCTGCATGTCAAGACTATGGGGTACAAGAGCACAATCATCAGCATAAAGGAGGTCAGGAACAGTCTGCACATAAGTCTTGGTTTTGGTCTTGAACCGTTGCTGGTTAAATAATCCTCCATTTGATCGGTACTCAACACCTATGCCTCCTGAGGTGTTTCTGAAAGTTGTCTCAAGCATCACCGAAAAGAAAAGAGCAAATAGGATCGGAGCAAGGACACATCCTTTCTTAGGTCCATTTGACACTTCAAATGGTTCACTTTGTTACTAGCCAGATCGTAATGTCGCCGCCATCCCCCAGTGAAAGGAGACAATCACTTCAACATATTGTCCGGAATACCAACTCTCCTCAAAACAGTCCAAAGTGCATCCCTAAAGACGATATCAAATACCTTTTTGAGATCAACGAATGTGACAAACAAGTCCTTATTCTGCTTCCTCGCTTTCTCCTGTAGGGGCCGAAGGGTGAATATCATGTCCACAGTACCTCTTCCTGCTCTAAACCACACTGGGCTCCTGGTATCCATGTTTTACAGATTGAACTGTTGAGTATGTTTAGGATTACACAAGCTATAATCTTACAAGCAACAGATAAAAGAGAAATTGTATAATGGTTATCACACTCACACTTATTTTCTTTTGTGCTTAAACAGCTGAATTATTGATACGTCTTTGAACTGTTGTGGCACGGTACCAAGTACCCATATTAATGAAAAGCGGACACTTAGTTTCCTGATTAACAGTTGGCTTCAATATTGGTATACTTCTGCAGGTATACCGTCATCACCTGGAGCGTTACGATTTTAAAGTTGCGTTACAGCGCATTCAATCTCCAACATGGGTGGAGTATCAGCAAGCGCCTCTATGTTTGGCCTCTGAGGAATATCATCAATTACTCCTCGGTCCACTAGGGATTATCTGTTTAAAACATTTGAAAAGTCATCAGCCCAGTACTTAGGAATTTCTTTCTTATCAGTGAGGAGAATGACATCCGACGAAAATATTTGAGATGTCCCCCTTAAAATGGGACCAATATCCCCCTTGAGTTTTTGGTAGAATGATTTAAAATTACACCTACCCGCCGCATCTTGTAAGTCCTCAGTTTTCTGCACCCACCAGTTTTGTTTTCTTTTTCGGAGCCAAGAATGTGCCAACCTTTTGGCCATTTTCAAAACCTTGTGTTTCACTGAAGAATTTTAGTCAGTAATCCATACTTGATTGGTTTGATGCATGTTATTGAGCAGAGGGACGATAGTTGGATCATTTTCATCAAACTAATTTTGGTTTTTCCTTCGAACATATCCTAATGACGCTTTAGCAGAGTCATACACTGCAGTTTTAAACTCTCCCCAAGATGTCTCAATATCATTCCCATCAGTAGCCTTTTGGAGTAAGTGCATTATCTCTTTATCTTTCAACTTGCCTACATCAATTCTCTTGATGGAAGAGTTACGTTGGTTTCGAACAGGGCGCTTGATATCTATCCTTACTGTGGAGCAGATACATTTATGATCTGACCAACATTCCCCGGTGCTGTAAGAACGTGTAAGATTTATATCTTGTCTATCAGAACGACATACAATGACATAATCAATGAGATGATAATGATGAGATCGGGGATGTTTCCAACTGGTTTTCTTGCAATTACGCAGCTGAAACACAGTATTAGTGAGCAAAAGATCTAATTCATTTCCAAGAGACAATAAGAGAACATCATTTGAGTTGACTTTACCAATTCCCTGTGAACCAATGACATTTCTCCAAAATTGTGTATCACTATTCACACGAGCATTAAATTCATCCAAGACAAACAGCTTATCTTATATACAGACCTTGTTAATTTGTTCGCGTAAAGAGGAGTAAAACCTCTCTTTTAGCTCATCAGATTAATTAAGTGTAGGTGCATAACAACTAAAAAATGTGGCATATTTGTCCTTTCCTACTGCAATGCGCAAGGACATAAGTCTGGCATTTATACCAACTGGCAGGGACTCAATATTTTTGGCAATATCAGTCCTGATGGCAAACCAACATTTCTCAGAACTTGGTTTTCCAATCCAATAAAAAGTGTATCCACCTTAAACTTCCTCTAGCTGTCCTGTACCAGCAAACCTAGTTTCTGAAAGAGCTGCAACAGAATTTCTATGATGCCTTAACACACGTGCTATAACAGCGGTTTTTCGTTCAGGGTTCTTTTTGTTATCCTGGAGTGTTCTTAAGTGTAGGTGCATAGCTACTCAAAAATGTGGCATATTTGTCCTTTTCTTCTGCAATGCGCAAGGACATAAGGATGTCATTTATACAAACGGGCACGGACTCAAGATCTTTTGCAATACCATTCCTGATTGCAAAACCAACGCCAAATTCACGTTTCTAAGAACGTAGTTTTCTAATCCAATAAAAAATGTATCCACCTTCAACTTCCTCTAAGTGCCCTGTATCAGCAAGCCTAGTTTCAGAAAGAGCTGCAGCAGAAATGCTATGATGCCTAAAGACAGGTACTATGATAGCGGTTTTTCGTTCAGGGTTCTTTTTGTTATTCTTGAGTGTATTTTGTTTCTATTCTTGATTTGGGTGCAAATATTGGGTGCCCAGACATCTGCACCAGTTGGCAGGTTCATGAGCAAGTAAACAATTTTTTAGGTCACCTTTTATAGACCCCTCCGCAATGAAGAGGGAAGCAGTGCCATCCTATAAAGGGCTGCTTTGTTAGGAAAGGAGGACACGATCCCCACAGTTACTTGCGGTTGTTGTGGAAAACGGCCGTCTACCTTCCACCATATATGTGTAATGTTAATGCTAGGAACTGCCAGTGGTATCCTCCACCTGTTCCCGTCAGAATCCAATCATCGCCACAGGGATTTATTGATTTATTATTAGTTAATTTTAAAAAAAAGCACATAACGATGTACCAAAACATAGGTTTAAATGAGTGAAAATGGTTCACTGAACAACCGGCACTTTGATTTGTTTTAAGTGGGCACTGCTTGTGCTGAACAAAGCACCCCCTCTTCATCGGATTAACACGGTATGTACAGGTGCACGCATATGCCACACGTCAGATGATAAAACGATCGCAGGATTTTCTTGTAAGAGTGTTCCATTTCCTAGATCAGTTGTGAACCAACATTACAGGACCTGATCCACCCTGGTAAGCTTTCTGTGCAGCTGGGTACCATACTATCTATTTATTGGTGCTTGGCTCAAACTGTTAGTTCAGTCTAGTGGACACATTGCTAAGCGATGCTGTACCAACACCGTCCCCTCAAAAGGTTTGGCTGGGTATAGCCTTTGGAGATAGCAAGTGAGATATTTAGGAGATGAGTGAGGACCAGTGAACTCTGTCCACCCTATTGGGTGCAGCAACCAGAGATTCAAAGTAATACCTCTACTCAGAACCACATATAGCCCTATATATATATATATATATATATATATATATATATATATATATATATATATATATATATATATATATATATATATATATATCCGTTAGTTTATAACTATGTATATAGCTTAAACTTTCTTCGGTAAGTAATAGGGAACTTCTATTCTGTATATAGTATTGAGTATTAATTTGCCATTATTTCAGGCGTATATAAACATATACACGCCCGTTTAAATCGTGAATGAACATAAAATTAATCGTCTATATACAAAATAACTTAACACATATACAACATTTCAGTTTTAATCTGAAACAAAAGCTATTAATGAACCTAACACTTAATTTTCAGTATTATTATTTGCATTTGAATGCGGGTAAGGCATTGAGAAGACATGAAATCGGGTAGTTCGATATATGGGTAAGATTACTTATCCTTACATCTCTGTCCCTTAAATAACCTTGCACGTGTCGGCCTTTATATGTTCGGTTTTCTTGTAACATTTGCCAGGAAAATTTCTGTTCCTGGAAGTCCACACAAATGATTCACTTTTATTTAGGGCAGACATTACCCATAGGTGTAACTTCAAAATGTTCTATTTACCAACTGAAATTTATTATTGAATAGAGGTACCGAAAAAATGCAAAGCAATCATTATAGCAGTTAGTACTTCAAGAGTATATACTCAAAATCCATAAGAAGTATGGCGACACTACATGAATATTTCCAAGAAATGTAATACCGAGAACATATATAGAGTATATTACATATTTTATTATTATTCGGTTTTCACCCCAACGAAGGCACATATCCATATTAGAGTAGGAGGCTACTATTATGAAGGGAGGTGAGAAGCAATATATCTGCTCATTTTACACTTGAACTACTGCATGTTAATACAGTAAGGAAAAAAGAATACCGGAAGGAAGTTCCAAAGTCTAGCAGTTCCGGAGAATAAACGATTGCAGTAGAATGTGTTCTTACACTTACGAATATCTAGTGTGTAAGGGTTGGATTTAGCTACTTCTTGATTTTGTCGGAGGTACACAATCTTGTAGTTGATCAGAGCATAATCCATTAACATACGTGTAGAACAGAGAGAAGAAAGACGCATTTCGTCGATTGGACAGTAACTGAAGCTTAGATGACAGTTCAGGACCTATTACATTCGCGATTCTCTTTTGAACCCTGTCCAAGAGTGAGAGACTAGTAGCAGATGCACCAGCCGAAATACCGATTACAACTCTCCATACATGAGCAAATGTTGGCCTTATAGAGTTACAGGATACTTTCAGGTGTAAGTAGTTTCTAGCACGGTAGATGGGGCCCACCTTCTTCGCACCAGCCTGTTCCGATTCATGTTCCGTGTTAACGTTAGTCCGAGGAGTTTAAAAGATGTATTTTATGTGTTGTATTTTTGACCATAGCTATGTGTGGTTAACAAGGTTTCTTGTAATTATTGAAGGAAAGAGTATTAGGCAACATGGAATGTGACCGTCCATTTTGTCCCCATTCCATGTTACATTGGAGGTCTTCCTTTAGTGTTTCTGTCATTTCCTTAGATGTGTGCTCATTTGTCTTCCTATCTTTCCTGTTAAAGAACGTTGTGTCATCAGCAAATATACTCATCTAAGAGACAACTTTGTCAGGGAGGGCAATTATGAATACTAGGAATAACAAAAGGTCCAGAGATAGACCCCTAAGATACTCCCACATTTATATCATATTGTTTAGATATACGACCCTCGAGAAAAACCTTGATTCCTCTCTTACTTTAGAAGGATTTAATTATGTTATCTAACCTTCCAAAAATACTCTAGGATCTTATTTTCCTAAATATACCATCGCGCCATACTCATCTCTCTCTCTCTCTCTCTCTCTCTCTCTATATATATATATATATATATATATATATATATATATATATATATATATATATCATTGGCAACCGCTCTACTCTCTCCTGCTTTGTCCAGTGAATGGTATATACGTTCAGAGATTACATTTAGGATAAGTGCTGTGGAAGGGAGTTGCCGAAATCAATATTGTGCTCGGTCAGAAGTTTAGCAGCTTTATGGTGATAGACTAGAGCTTGATTTATGAAGGAGTCCAAAATTTTGCGAAAAATGGGAGGAGACTAATTGGGCGATAATTTAATGGGTCAAGTCTGTCGCCAGAATTCTTGAAAACTTGTACCACAGAAACGGTAATCCAGCAGTCAGTAAAGCAAGATTCGTTAAGGCACTTATTGTAACGTTTGGAGAGAACTGGAGAAACTTGACAGAGTATTTTCTTTAATGAGATGGGGTCCATATGCTTTTGAGGTGTCTAGTTTATTTATGACACCATGCAACTGAGAAGGCGTTATCATCTAGTGAGGTGTCTGTCAGTAAAAGAAAATCCAGGGAGGGAATGGTTTGCTGGGTTTAATATGGGATTTGAGGCAAACCGACTGAAAACCATGTCAGTCTTCCCGATTTCCGTGTGAACATCCACATTATCAGCAGAAATGTCAAAATAGTCATCGATTCTCATTCCGGGATAAAAAGAACCTTAACTTGGGTGTGCTGCAATTAATGAAATAAAGAATACAATAAGAAGAGATCTATATAGTAGATGGCTTTCATTCAAGTGGACCTATTAAAACTATTGATACTTTTGAATAGAAATATGTACACTTTAAAAAAAAAAAAGGTAGCAGAAAGTATATAGCACAGCCTGGAAGTGCTTTCACCAAACATAATACCATACCAACATTTTTATTTGGAGTTGCGTCTAAGTTATTAAAACGTAATATATATATATATATATATATATATATATATAATACATATAATAATAATAATAATAATAATAATAATGTTATATATATATATATATTTATATATATATACACGTATGCATACATGCAATATGCATACACCCATAGACAATTCCAGCACTCACATACATACATGCACCCACACATACATACATTCACAGTAGTTCTTTATGATTGACTGCCTCTGTCCTCGTAACATTATACACCTTCCTGCAGTATTATATATATAGTAACTAACGGGTCCTGTGGAAATTCCACAGTGGACTCATTCATATATCATATATTGATGTTAGCATTCTGCAGATGTTCAAAGTAAATGGAGACGCTCCAATATTATTGTAACTTTTTTTGTTACAACTACAAAATATTTATCTAAGCTAGCACGAACGCCCGGCAAAACCCGGTCGTAAATTACTATTAAGTATGATATTTTAATTCTTGCAGATTTCATATATATTATTATAGAGTTAATGTTCTATCAATTCTTATATATATTATACAGTTGTGATTTCAAAAATAAAAAAAATATATCCATATGACTTGGGTGCATTAGCTTGACTCGAAACCGAAATTAAAACTTACGCAAAAACGAATATATATATATATATATATATATATATATATATATATATATATATATATATATATATATATATACATATGTATGTATAACGTGAGCTCCTTCAGCGATAATCGATACCAAAACTTATGAAAATGCTTTATAAAATTATTTATGACAAGAAATAGAATGGCATAGCAATTAAACAACTCGGATGTAAGCGTGATACACAAAATAACACACACGCTATCGTATTAATATATAAATTCTTAAATGAAAATAAATACAAAATATGCGTAACATTTGAATATTATGAATATATCTTTTCCTCGTGAAACGTTTCTAATCGTCTCCTATATCTACCTCCTCCATAATGTTCCTTAGTCTCACCGACGCTTTTTTCCTTCACCAGTCATTTCCTTTTTCTTCTTTAAATCTGTTCAAAAATATAAATAAGGCAATGTTGTAATTGGAACTATCACTTTTAAATATAATTAATGCAATTTTGCGTCAGTGCTCATATATGTCAAATTAAACTACAGCCAATAGCAGTTTTGAGCTCATGTAATAAGACTTTCAAATCCATATTATGAGATATTAAGTTGACAATTAAAATATTTTATAGAGGTGCAACTGTCATATTGTAAACTATATTTGTTACTCCAGAATATCCCCCCCAAAAGAGATACTGTTTAGAAAATCGCCGCCTTTACAATGTATAATGCAGTAATGACTAAAAATAAAATAAGTTTTTTTACACACCGGACTTATTTCTAATCATTTAAGCTTATTAAACGGTATTTCTGAATAATGTCGTAAAGTACCGTTAAAATCATATTATAAGAAACTGGCAGTAACCGCTAACCGGCGTTGTTCGGTGGGAGCGTGCTCCTCTTGAAATAAGTTAAAGTTCGTCTGCTGCTGTTGCTGTTGTTGCTGTTGTTGTTGTTTATGCTGGTGCCCACGTGCCCAACTCTTTATCTCCTCATGTTACGAACGGCTTTCGGAATAGACACCCCCAAACTCCTCATGGTAAGGACATCTATCTTAATGTCAAGAACGGTTGGAGAGAGTATTGATCAACCTCCAGCCGTAAAAAATAATAATAAAAGAAATAAAATATTAGCAACGAGGAAGACAATGTGACGCTGTTGGCTTGCCGTGTGTAAAGGGGGAAAAAGAACCCGAAACAACTCCAGTTCGTTGTTGGAGCTGTGTTAATATTGACTGGTTAATTTCCGGCCTCCGCGCTTAAAAATAGATGCCCTCAAAGTTTAATAAGAAGCAGGAATTTTATTGGAGAATTAAAATATGTAATCGTATCCTTATAGAATGAAGCGAAATTTATTTCGTGTATTTATATTTTATTATTTTTTTTATTAACTGCTGCAATAATTTCACTATCCCCCAAAATAAAACCCAAATAAAAGGTAAAAATATTTCCCAACAACACACACACACACAAAACCCTAAAAGCAAATGAATGGATTTTTCTTTTATCTAAAAAAAATATATATAGGAAAATGTAGAACGTAAAAAAGCACATAAATACACATTTTTCAATGTTCAACCTCCTCCCTCATCTACTTTACATTTACAAAAACCTGAATTCCTTATATTTCGACGCTGCTTCCTTATCCACTTGCCTATAGTGACGCAATTGCAATTATGTCGTGTTTTTTTTTTGGTTTTATGTTTTGCTATTTAAACCTAATAAAGAAAGTACGAGAGACGCGCATGTGGTTAGCGAAGGAACGGTTTTTTGCGATCCTTGTCGAAATCGCTGTGTTTTGCAATTGTTTAAGTCTTACAATCTCTAAAATACTCTCCTCCAAAAAGATTCGTTTATATTTTCGAAAAAAGAGGAAAATGAAAAGTAAAAAAAAAAAACAACAAAAAAACAAATGTAATTGGTTTCATCAGAAATGGAAAGTTTTATAAACGAAAGAAAAAAAAACACCAAAGCGAACATTTATAAAAAAATGAACACAGCTTTCCCCCACCCTCCGAAAGGTAATTAAAAGTATTTAAGAAAACGAAAAATACAAGATATGTGGGGTATATTGTATGTGTTTCTAATTAGATTTTTATGTTTTCTAGTGCAAGTTACATCAGATGTTGGGTAAAATGCATGTTGCAATGACATCTTTTATTATTTAAGTTGATTTTAAAAAAGTTGTGTTTTTTATATAAAAAAACACGTTAGTTATTTTATTATTTGTTTCGGTTAGTATTTATATTGTTTGTGCGTGCGCTTTTGAAAAATAAAATAAAACAGAACGAGACACAAATCTCCATTCCATTTTTCTAAACAAAATTAGAAATACCATGGGAAAATGAAGAGTTTGATTTTTGTGAGCGAAGAAATCTCTCACAAATTTCCCAAACTTTCCTGTAAACTGAACAATTAACAGACAAGAAACTGATCATTCTGATAGATATTCTAGACTTATCGAAACATGTGGTGAGCACCCCTTAAAAGTGAGATAACATTTAAATAAAATAAAGCATTCTATAACAACATAAGAAAGTTCCCGTCTACATTTCAAATCAATTAAATAAAAGATTGCTTAAAAATATAAAAACAACAAAAAAAAAACACGGGCAAATCTATGAAGTATAAACCGTCTATGAAGAAATCGGCGCACAGTTAAACATTGACAATGAAAATAAGAAAGACTTGTGTAACAGTGCTTTCGCCGCAAATACATTTCTGATAAAGTAAACAATAGTCTAGAGTCAATATAGGTTTTGTTGATTGTTTTATTTACCTATTATCCAAGTCGTTAAAAATATAAATATAAAAAATAAACACAGAAGTAACCAACAGGTATAGCGTATAATCTTATCCGGTTCGTAATCGTATCAAACAATGGAAGGCGATCATGTATAGTTTATTCAAATTATAATGATAAATACCTGGAATTACTTCCACCATTATCTCACTACAAGGCAGTAAATTTGTAAATAAAGCAGTAAATGCACCTATAAATACGATATGACCGCTAACAAGAATGTTCATTTTCTACGACTACACTGAAATAATGTTACTAAGGAATATGAAACCTCTAATATTACAGATTGATGCTAAGGATTGAAAAATATTCATGCATTAACAATTCAAAATAAAATATATTTAAATGTTTATCGTACAGTAAAAAAAAACGTACCGTAGATAAACAGATAAGAGTCATAATTAACTTGATAAAAAAATCCATATTTTTTCTGCAAACAACACATAACTTGGTAAGCTAACGTCGAATTCGACGTATGAGCTCTGCCACAACAATTATTCGACGAAAGAAATCAGTCATCCTGTTACATACTATAAAATATACAGGTTGTAAATGCACAACTGGATTCTTATTTATAATTTGCACTTTAAGCTCACAGCAAATATACATACATATAAATATACACAGATACACACAAACGCAGATATCTATGTGTCCTATTGCTATCTCTATGTCTATCGCTCTCTCTTCGTTTCCCTGTATATGATTGGCCCCTCCGTTTACGTCAAGGTGTTGTGCTCCACCACAACAACTGAGTTGTTCGGAAATTCACACAGATGACTTGTTCATAGTTGCAAAGATTTTGTATAGAACACCAAAGCTTTTTGTTCAGACTCCATATATTTTTTATTGTAATGGCTGCGAGAGAAAGGAGCAGACAATAAACCTAACGTTTTTACATAAAGGTTTTTCTTCTCTTACAGGCATGCCAAAACTGCGAGTGGGGGTGCATCTGTTGCAGTGAATTAACGCGCCTTCAGTAAAGAACCTCGAAATACCCATGTACCGGATTGGTATACACAGTGCCTAAACTTTCAAATCTTGCCACACATCTGATACTGACCAACTGCATATATATATATATATATATATATATATATATATATATATATATATATATATATATATATAGTCATCCACATACAATACTGCGTCGTTGTATCACAACTCATCAGTGCAACTAGTCATACACATTTTCCAGTCATGGATCGAACCTTCAACCATCGTGTTGACAATCGGCCGCTCTTACCATCGGACAAAGTATCAATGCCATGATATATATATATATATATATATATATATATATATATATATATATATATATATATATATATATATACAGTAAAGATTTAGAAGGTACTCACAATGCGAGGAATGAAATATAATCGTTGTTGGTAAAAGTAGACAAGATCAAGTGGTGATTTACAAATGAATAAGTACGTACACATATGTTTATATATATAAATTTATTCAGTTGTATTAGGTAAACTGTTTACCTTGTTATGTCTGCGACAATATCCATTATTAATTTCGGAAAAAAAATCCCTTTTCAAATGGTGAACGTAACAGATCGATTCAGGGCATGCTAGATGGTGGAGCGGAAGTTGGATAGTTGTGTGGGGACTCGGGCTGTGAGCGGTGTGCAGAGGTATACCTCTTCTAACGGGTTATCGTTGTAATGGTAAGTATTTGATGGGAGCCGTATGTAAAGTTATATATATATATATATATATATATATATATATATACAGATATATATATATATATATATATACTGCTGTTTTTTATTCATTAAATGCCATTTATTTTTATTTATTGTTATTTATTTATTTTTTAATGTTTATATATCTATAATTTTATAGGAGGAGGTGTGTAGTAAGGTCCTATCTTGAATGTAAGTTGGGATGTGAGCGGTGTGCAGTGGTGTACCTGTTCTTATGGTGTAGTTATGGTTGTAATTGTAAGTCTTTGGTGGGAGCATTATGTAAAGTTATATAAGGAATGAAGATCCGAGCTCCAGTCTGTTGTTGAGTTCTGGCCGTAATTTGGATATTAGTAATGATTCTTTTATGCGAAGATTCCCAATATTGCGTTCTGTTGTTGAAATATCGACTTTAATATATGTATTAGTGTTTCTGCAGGTGTTGAGGTGTTTGCGGAATGATGATGTTTGTATTTGTGTATGTTCCTTAATTCTTATGTGTAGAGGTCTCGTAGTGTTGCCCACGTAGTATTTTTCGCGGGCAAAGCATTTTAGTCTGTATACTACGTAAGTACGGTAGCAGATGGCTGCGGGGTATACTGGGCAATTTTCCAATGTGCATGGTGGTCGGTCCTCGTTGTGCCTGCGTTTAGAGAGTTTCTGTCTAAGGGATGGCCTAGAGTGGGCTAGTTGCATATTGAGACACTCTCTTCTGATAGTCGTTCGGATAGCCATTGTGATCTTGTCACTGAGATGGGACATTTTAAGGAAGCAAGTATTGGTGGGGAAGCTTCTTACACGTTTAATCGTGTTACAGAGGTGTTTAATGACAGTGCTGGGATATCCGTTTACTAGAACCTGTTGGAACCGTTTTGTGCTTTCGGTCTTGTCTTTTGGCTTGCTACATTTGTTTTGGATACGGATGATCTCATTCCTAGCATATCCGATAATCGCCGTAGTAGGGAGGGCCGACTTGTAGTGTACAAATATGCTTCGGCTGGCTGTTTTCGGTAGATGTTATTAATGATGGTCTCTTCATCTGATAAAAATATCAGATGAAGGGACCGTCAGGACCGAGAGACAAACGGATACTCCAGCACTGTCATTAAACACCTCTGGAACACGATAAAACGTGTAAGAAGCTTCCCCACCAATACTTGCTTCCGCATCATCATTCCACTAATACATCCATTAAAGTCGATATTTTAACAACAGAACGCAATATTGGGAATCTTCGCATAAAAGAATCATTACTAATATCCAAATTACGGCCAGAACTCAACAACAGACTGGGGCTCGAATATTCATTCCTTATATAACTTTACATACGGCTCCCACCAAAGACTTACAATTACAACCATAACTATAACCGTAAGAACAGGTACACCACTGCACACCGCTCACATCCCAACTTACAGTCCAGATAAGACCTTACTACGCGCCTCCTCCCATATAAATTATTTATATAAACATAAAAATAAATAAAAATAAATGAAATTTAATAAATAAAAAACAGTAGTATATATATAACTTTACATACGGCTCCCACCAAAGACTTACAATTACAATCATAACTATAACCGTAAGAACAGGTACACCACTGCACACCGCTCACATCCCAACTTACAGTCCAGATAAGACCTTACTACGCGCCTCCTCCCATATAAATTATTTATATAAACATAAAAATAAATAAAAATAAATGAAATTTAATAAATAAAAAACAGCAGTATATATATAACTTTACATACGGCTCCCACCAAAGACTTACAATTACAATCATAACTATAACCGTAAGAACAGGTACACCACTGCACACCGCTCACATCCCAACTTACAGTCCAGATAAGACCTTACTACGCGCCTCCTCCCATATAAATTATTTATACAAACATAAATAAATAAATAAAAATAAATGAAATTTAATAAATAAAAAACAGCAGTATATATATATATATATATATAACTTTACATCAAAGACTTACCATTAGAACGATAACCCATTAGAACAGGTACACCACTGCACACCGCTTACAGCCCAACTTACATTCAAGATAGGACCTTATTACAAGTCCCCTCCCATATAAATTATATAAGAACAAAATAAAATAAAAACTTTAAAAAATTAATAAATAAAAACGGCAGTATATATTAAAACAATAAATAATTATACAAAAATAGCTAACCGAAGTACATAAACCAATTAAAAAAATTTAAAAAAATGTCCCATATATTACCACTTATAATTTTATAGAAATAACAAAAATATACAGCTCCCAAGGAATGTCATCCCAATGCCCCCTTCCCACCTATCTTCTTACTCCTGGCCACACTAAACTAAACACCCAGCTGCCAAATGAGAGCGTACAACGCCGCACCTTACCTCCCCTCCTATCTCACATCTTACCCCTACTTTTATGCTTCAATATCTAACCGGACACAGCCTACCCGCGACATACGTGACCTAAATAAACGAAGGCATACGACACATCAGCAAAAAAAATAATAATAAACATAACAAAAGAGAGAACATACAAAATTTTTAAAAAGCTCACGCTAAAGCAACAAGTAATAAACTAAAAGACAAATAAAAAAAATATATAAAAATATGAACATGTTAATTACCTAATCAGGCCATACATAACCCCCTCCTCACATTTGCTCCGAGGCACCACACAGCTATCCAATATCCGCTCCACCATCTAGAATGCTTTGAATTGATCTGTTACGTTCACCATTTGAAAATGGAATTTTTTTCCGAAATTAATTATTGATATTGTCGCAGACATAACAAGTGAGAAATTTTACCTAATACAACTGAATAAATATATGTATATATAAACATATGTGTATGTACTTATTGATTTGTAGATCGCCACTTGTTCCCGTCTACTTTTAACAACAACGACTATATTCCATTCCTCGCATTGTGACAGCCTTCTAAATCTTTACTACATACCTATCCCACACAATGCTTGAAGCAAACTACACATCAATCATATATATATATATATATATATATATATATATATATATATATATATATAAATATATATATATAATGTATGTATATATATATATATATATATATATATATATATATATATATATATATATATATTACTGTCTATTTCGCGTCTTTCATCTAGAAACGTATCTGATACGTATTATTGGAATGTTATTTCGTCCATGCATTACTTACCGTTATATTAATGATAAAAGTATTATACGTGAACCACAAACATATACATTAGGTAATAACTATTTCTATTTAATATTCTTCACTGTTTGTACTGTTCTAAGGTCTGGTTATTTACAGAGAAAGCAGTCAATCTCAATATCTGAATGAATTTTCGGTGTCTATAACTGCATCTGCGTGTATATGTGTTGTTTTTTAAATAGTGTGCATGCTATTCTCTTTTCTTTAAATTTATTGCTATCATTTTCCGCTTTTTTAAGTTGCTTTTCTGTCAAGACGAGTTTATTTTTGGCAATGCACATTCGTTTTCTCACCGAAAAGATTCGAGAAAATGTTCGCCTTTTCTTGGTCGATATCCAGTTTCTTTCGCGTTGGACAGCCCCCGACCAGTTATAAGCGTGCCAAGACCGATCTGATTACGCAGGGAAAAGGTCAGCGTGTAGCGTTAGAGTTCAACCAGCTCACACAAAATTGTGCCCAGAGCAACAAAACGAGTAAAGGACTTTCATCAGATCCAAAAACAGTTTATCCTTGTCTAACTCCTGATTAAAATATCTGACATTCACACACACACACACACACACACACACACACACACACACACACACACACAAGCATACAAGCACACATTCACACACACCTATTCTCTCTTTTTCTACATTGCTTCTACAAAATCTCACTCATTACATGGCATCTTTTCTGGTATCAGGAACGTATGCAAATACAAACATGGAAATTAAGACATTTTACTTTGTAGAAATATACCGCAAACATTATTACAGAGAGGATGCTGATGATGATTTGCAAACACTAGCGTCTGTAGGTATGAAATAAAATATAATAATAATCAGGTTAGCACCTTTAAGAACTCGGTTCTAATTGTTGAGCACCCTAACTTGAAACTTAAATCTGTCAGTAAGCTCGAATGTGCAGATCATTATCTTATGATTATAATATTACTCTAGCTGTCTATACATTTATATGACTGTTCTCCATAGTATTTCTTGCGACGCATGTTAGTCGTGTGAATACTTTACTACTAATGGACCCAGAAATGGCTTCGTGGCAAGGTTTGAATCTCTTGATCGATTGTAATTGTAACTTACTGCATAGATGACTCCCCAGAAGAAAGAAAGACACACTATTGCCTGTATGTATTAAAACAATTATATATATATATATATATATATATATATTTATATATATATATATATATATATATATATATATATATATATATATATATATATATATAACAGAGTTACAGAAAGAGAACAAGGCGAATACTTTAAGAAGAGCTTTATCGGGATAAACATGACCTCAACAAATTGTTTTGGGATATACATATAAATTAATAAAAGAAATGTCGATATGGAGCAATATAATATTAGTTATGTAGATTTATTCCTTGATTCAATAAATGTATTCATCAATTAGGGTGTAGGGTAAGTTGGCCCTCTTTATGTCACGTTATTTCCAAGCTTTATGCCTCTCATCCGTAGAGGATAAAGAATACTAGTTAAAATATTAGGGATGCGACTCCTAACGATATGCACAGTAGACGCTAAATAAAATATTAAATCTTATTGTGGAGCTAAATTGATTTCTGTTATATAGGAGAACTGTAGTTTTAATTATATAATGCAAGTAGTGATATAGGGCATCTGTCATAGTGGGTTCAATATATGTGGACAAATTTGTTACTGAACACTGGGGGATAATATAAAATACGTAAATTATAGGAGTGTTATGTATAAAAGGGTTATGGCTTTGAAAATGGTTGAGAGAGATATATGGGATTTATGCTATGTCGATATATTCAAAAGTTGGTGTTCGAAATTAAAACAGTGCTTAAAAGAAATATTAATTATTAATATTAAGATGATAAATATGATGGGAAAATTACAAATTATGTAATATAGAAACATTTAGTGGAATAAGATAGCCGATAAACAAATGAGAGAATAAGGGGAGCTAAATAAATTAAAATATGGGGGGGGGATAAATATTCTGTAAAGAAAAAATAGGCTTTGGAATGCCAGGTATAAACTTACACCAAACCACAATTGATGTATTACATTACTTAATGATAAATAAATGTTATATATATATATATATATATATATATATATATATATATTTATATATATATTTATATATATATATATTTATATATATATTTATATATTTATATATATATATATTTAAATATATATATGTATGTATATTTATATATTTATATATATATTTACATATATATATTTAAATATATATATATATATATATATTTGCATATTTATATATATATATTTATATACATATATATACATATATATATATATATATATATATATATATATATATATATATATATATATATATATATATATATGTTTATGCCGTCATATTTTATTGAGGTCCTGAATATAACCTTTAACTATATCCGATGGTGAGGCCACAGCTTGCGGGATTTTTTGAGTGTGGAAAAACAAAACAGCCAAACCAAACGAAATTTATTTATATATATATATATATATATATATATATATATATATATATATATATATATATATAGACAGAGAGAGAGAGAGAGAGAGATTCATATCTATCGATAGATCTTACCATATATATATATAATTATGTATACATATCTATATATAATTACACACACATATACACCCACATATATACATATATGTCTCTCTCGTTCTCTCTCTCTCTCTCTCTCTCACTATATATATATATATATATATATATATATATGCATATATATATTTATATATATACATACATGTATATTAATATTCCTCTATTATATGTGCGATGTTTCTCCTTATAAATTCAGATGTTACCTAACCGTAATATCACAATCAAAATGAGCTTCAATTATTGTGCTCAATATAAGAAGAATTGAAACTCACCAAAAATCGCATAGAAAATCTTAGAACTAAAATTCCTTAAACAACACAAACTGCCGAGTAGAAAATAAACATAATATCAAATACAAATACAAATGTAAAATACATTTCAACTGATTCTCAGTGGTTTAGAAAAGATGAGTATTCGGCATGGGAGATAGACATTTTCCGTCTATTATATAGATTATACATTTGAAGAGTGCCTACCCCAAATGTCTTCTATTAATATTTTAAAACCGACTAAAATAGGAACATAAGAACTGTGTTTCATGAGAAATCAAACTATATGGGAAAATGTCATCGTTATCGAGAAATAAAACGCATGAACAAAGATATAACATATTTTCAAGTAACGAAATGCTGAGATATGAATAGAATAATTTGTTATTCGGTTGAACTAAACTGATAAACGAAATGTCAACCGTAATACACAACATCTTTGACCTCGCAAACATCGAAAGGAGTGAACGTGCCCTTTATGTGGGGCGGCCTGAAGTAAAGGCACGGATTATATTGAGGTAAGGTTCTGTGTTCACTGAAATTCAAAAAAAACATGTAACAAGCAATCATAATCATTCTCTCCCTCCCCCTCTCTCTCTCTTTCTTCCTGGTAGATACACACAAACAGTTTCTCTCTCTCTCTGTCCCTCTCACTCTAACACACACAGACACACACATACCCACACACACACACACACACACACACACACACACATATATATGTGTGTGTGTGTGTAAATTCAGTAAAAGAACAAACGTATATATATATATATATATATATATATATATACACATATACATATACACGCATATCAAACACAATGTATAGACACGTGTTGTAATTGATCCAGTTATACTCAAACACATATGCATACACACACAGACACACATACAAGCATATATATATAAATATATATATATATGTGTGTGTGTGTGTGTGTGTGTGTGCGTGTGTCTGTGTGTGTGCGCGAGTATGTGTGAAAGAATATAATATTTATAGTAATAAATGTACACATAGTTTTCCGCATGTAGTTCCATCCGTTACTCTTACTGTAAACATTATGGATGGAACATTTCGGTATAGTCCACGTGTCATAAGTATAAGCTATTTTTTACTCCTACGCTTTACTCAAGTATTAACCCCGGTTACGGTATATAATGAATATATGTACACAATATATTACATAAAACAGTATACATAGATACACAAATTCATAATACATATAATATTTGTATTTTTTCCCTGCCGATTTTACAAAATCCGCACTGGTATGATCATGTTCGTAAAACATTTCTTGATTTTAATTAACGGTGGCCTGAACGCAATGATTCTTGAAAAAATATCTTATCAATATAATTGACGCGGGAAAAGACCATTGCAGGAAAGTGAACATGTGTGCTACTCTATTTCAGTAGAAACAAATGGAGACGTATTATTGTAGTACTTGAGAACGATTAAGGAATAAACGTCTATTTTTTCGAAGAGAAAGGCTGTAAGTAATAAGGTTAACAGATTAACAACTAATATAAATATATATATATATATATAAATATATATAAATATATATATATATATTATTTTGTGTATTGATACATTGGTATTTATATTAACCCCCTTTGTTATATTTATGTAAATGAAAATACAACTTTTTTATATGTTACGTGGAATTGTATGTATCTGCAAAAGATCTAGATAATTTCCATATTCTTTTGGACATTTATTTTAATTATTTCCGTATTAGATTTTCAGTTTACTTCTGGGTTGATCATCTTTCATTAACTATTATATGTAATTATATTAATGCAAATATTCTGCGTTATATTTTCGTAAACAGTTTATAGTAAATACAATCTCCTTCTCTCTCTCTCTCTCTCTCTCTCTCTATATATATATATATATATATATATATATATATATATATATATATTTATATATATATATATATATATATATACCTACATGGATTTACCCCGAAGCAAATCGGTACAAAAGCGTGGAAAATATGATAATGGAATTCGCTAGGTAAATGTCGAATGACGGCATTACGACTTGCATGCGCATGTTTTAATTTTTAGCCTTGCAATAAAATATCTTTATAGTACAGTAATCAACAGTATTGACCTGAATTGTTTAGTGAGCTAAGTGATATTTAACCATTACTGTTTCAAGAAGTGGGGTATAACTTTTTTATACTAATGCAACGTAAACTGAGCACCCTCTTCATTGGCATCTAGGCTATAAAGTGGATGTTCATTTGACGTTAAATTTATATTGAAAACTGATACTTTACCTTATAATATCTCTATATTATTAGAACCTTTATTATTATTATTTTCCCTTATAATGTCTCTATTATTATTAGAACCTACTTGTTTCATGTGATTCTACTGATACTTTCGTTTTCAGCGTGTTTGTAAACCCTTAATAGTGATAATTTTAAAATATTTACTGTGAGTGGAAAACTACAGCCCCTTTTATGATCCGCTCCCTCCAAAAAAAAAAAAAACTACGGTTGTTGTTGGTGGTCTCAGAGTAATTGCGGATATAGGCAGATAAAATATGTTTTACTCTAAAAAATAGTTTAAGAGTTTAAACTTGAATTTCGGTGGTAATAAGTTTTTCAAAGATCCAGATACTTTTTACAATCATTCCGTGAAGGTAAGTTGTTTTCGTATTCCGTAGGTACTTCTATCAATCTTAAACTTTTAAAACTAGTAAATGTTGTATTGGCAGTGAATGTAGAATTTTATGTTATTATGGGGACACATTGTTAAGATGTTATTAACATTATCATTAATATTGTTACTGTATATACTCGCTCTTTTATACTGTGCCATTAATATCTATTGATAACTCAACAACAGTACAACTGTTTCATGCGAATTGTATTAAAGAATTCCTTTATTGCTAGGCCTTTGATAGAGTATGGCATAAAGGTATACTTCATAAGATATCCAGCTATGGTATGGCTGGAAATGTTTTCTCTATCATTAAATCATTTCTGTCTAATAGATGTATACGAATATTTGAGTATGGACAGAAATCAGAAGCTCACAGTATTGATGCTGGAGTCCCTCATGGGGCACTCATGGGGTCAACTCTCTTCCTGATCTTCATTAATGATCTTCCAAATAACACCATAAGATCATTCGTTGTCACTTATGCTGACGACACTAATATCAATGGTAACACACCAAAGGTCGTAAATGACAAAGTTCTCTCTGATTGTCTGTCCTCTAATCTTGAGCACATGGTACAATGAGGAAAGCGCTTGCTTTTTACTTTATATGTATCCTAAATCAAGCTCCTATATTTATATCATCACTACTCTAATCCTCATCTGGCATCAAATGGAATGGATGGCTCTCGTCTTAGAGAGGCTGAATGTTTTGATAAGCTTCCGTGCTTGGCCTTTACCTCTGATCTGAAATGGAACACATACATCCAAACCGTTCCAAAGGTCGCTGGAAAAATGGTAGGTTCTTTCTACCGCCTCAGTAGATATCTCACTCCTGATGTAACTCTCTTCCTATATAAAAGCCAGGTACGGCCAATGATGGAGTAATGCTGCCACATCTGGGCAGCAGCTGCTAGAAGCAGCAATTCCTGCATCAGAAGAGTTCAGAATAGACTTCGTAGCTTAGTGGAGGATGCCCTTTTTTCTCTTCCTTGCCACCTCTTTCCCACAGAAGAGATGTTGCGACCCCGTCTCTGCCTAATCGTTTCTTTCATTAAAGTGCTCGTCGGAGCTTCAATCTATGGTCCCACTTGGTCAAACTGTCACGAAAAGTACTCGTCTCGTATAAATCACTATCAATAATTTCAACAATCTTTATCTGTGGCTAAACCTAAACGTAGATTCCATGAACAAAGCTTATGTCTTAGAAGTGAACACCTGTGCAACTCTCTTGCGTTTGCTGCTTTCCAGCTGACTACAATCATCTCCAATAGAAACACATTCTTGATGACCCATCCCCTAAGTAATCTAATTTACAAAATTCCCAGTACGTATGTATACTTATTCACCCTTATCCTCGAGTGGGCTCATGACTTTGATGAGTGGACATCCTTTTGTAACAAAATATCATGGCTGCTTTCTTAAATATGTCATAATTTTCTGTCTTATACAATTTATATTTTTCCATCAGAAATTTGAGAGAACAAGTTTGTGAAATATATCATGGACAATTATTATTTTGTTGAAAAGTCTGTGCCTCTCATTTATGACCAATATAATATCTCGCATACTTAAAATTGTTAAATGAACCGCAGCATATATTCACAAAGTCCAGTCTCTTTAGACTAGCGATGTTTTTGTTGATTTTGAATTCGCAGTTTTTTTTTCAAACATATATGTACAAAGTCTCCAATAATAGAGCATCTGTTGATCCACAATCCAAGCAAAAAAAATAATACATACCAAGTTTCACCTTTTAATCTTAAAACGTTTAGAAGTTGGGAAGACGAATGGGTACAATTCAAACTTGCGACTTTTGTTCTCCAAACATTTTATTTTAATTATTCACGACTATTATAAATACACATTTTCAAAGAATTCATTGAGACATCTGTTAGGGTGCATGTCTATGAGAGGCGTTGCTTTCTAAGAGCTTACAACCGTCAATATATTCAATAGAGAGAACATTTCAGGCAATAAACGAATTAGTTTAGTCATTATAAAACGAATTTCGCAATATTTTCTTATCCACAAAAACGTGTGCGCATTATTTTTTTGCGTATTTTGTCGCAATCTTATTTGTGATTGAGTAGGATACTAAAATAAAGCAATAGGACAAATGAAACCAAAATAAACTGATACTTACACTGATTTAGCTACGAATATGTTTAAGTTGTCCGGAAAGTGGCGAAATGTTTTATGTTCACACATTTGAATGAAACAGGATTCCTTTTTTCTTAGCATTTATTCAATGTATTTTTTTACATGGAAGTCACCACTTATCAAGACCCCGATGCCACTCTGGGATAAAGATTATTGCCTGTACGGACCCCATCATGCAAAGAAAAAAACATAAATGTTCAGGTGTTATAGTTCTTTGCAGTAAATGAAAATAAATATTCAAAACCGCACATGCGAAGTTTGAACCCAAAGACCACGTCATGCAAAACAAAACAAAAAACACGCTATCATCTTACTCACAGTAGAACTTTCACGGCCCGTTGTTCTATCACTGTAGCCAGGCGATAACATATAAAAATGGCTTTACCGATAATAGATAAATGAAAATACCGGTTTCGATATTCGGTATTACAAGTAGACAAAACTTAACTAAGTGTATTCCCTAAATATATACTCTAATGTTCCTTAAATTTTAAAGAAAATCTGTTCATTGTCCAGAGTCTATAAGCAACGAAATCACACATACGAAGTTGCAGAAATATATTGGTAGCGATTAATATATTTAATATATATATATATATATATATATATATATATATATATATATATATATATATATATGCATATAATTACATATATATATACATATATAACTATTTATAGATATATAGAGATATATAAACATATAGACCTATATACGCGACTATATATATATATATATATATATATATATATATATATATATATATATATATATATATATATATATGATGGATTCTCTAATCGAAAACGATGAAGGAATAAATTAAAAATGGTAAGGCGCTAGGTGATGGCTACATATTTGTAGAAGTATACAAGAGTGGAACACAACTTTTAATCGGGAAACTAAGTGTCCTGCATTCATTAATATGGGAACACTTAAAGATATATATATATATATATATATATATATATATATATATATGTGTGTGTGCGCGTGTGTGTGGGTGAGTGTAAAGGTAGTATTCATGATTTTCTTTTAGTTTACATAAATGTTTGTGTTGCATCTTAATACTGTACAATTAAGGTGTGTTAAAATCCGCGAAGGGATTTGACTTATGAATACGAGTAATGATATGATGAGGAAAGTATTATTAATGGAGAATAACTATTACAAGTTTTCAAGGGGAGTACCTTAAAGTGCGTGCCACCTATTCAAGTATGTTGAGAAGGTTTATGGGCAGCCTTTGGTAATGAATTGCTGTGTGCAATTAAAACGTCCGACTTAAAAAGTAGATAGAAAAAAAATATAGGAGTTCACACGCTTATCAATGCATTTTTTTTTAACTTATACAGAAACTGGAAACGGAATGTCCCAAAGAGATGTAAAAGAGAAAATATGTGCACAGTTGTCGTAGTAAGCGTGTCTGTCCACGAGGGCAAAATGCAAATAAAGTTTATTCCCCGCGGGGAGAAAAGAATTCGTCATATTACCTAAGCTAGTGAATTAAAGTTAATGAAGACGGTTGAAGTTCATATTATTTTAGCATCGCGAATTTCATTTAATCAAGGAAAGCCGAAGGCTAAAACATTTAAGCGTCGTAAATTTTATTTATTCCAGGACATAATATGGCCGGCATTTTCGAGCACCGAGCATTTGACGTATTCAAAGAAGGCGCTAGGCCATTCAAGCTTCGTGATTTTTTAATTATTCAATGTAGGCATAACATCGATTATGCCGACACAAAAAAATAAGCATATTCCAGGAAGGCATAAGGTCATATTCTTCGAGCTGCATGATTTCAAATGCCCCTTAAAAGGAATCATACCATTATGTTCTTATGCTCTTGACTATACGAAGATAATCTGGATATAAAATCACGGAAAATGTTACCGAGGGGATTGTCTTTTTTTATTTTTTAATCTCGGTGTTTTCATATTTTAGCTAAAAATGCGTTTAGGTGTTTGTTTCCTTTCAAAAATATAACTTATACTTAAATGACTTTAAATTTGGTGCATTTCAACACGCGCGAAGACTTGAACTTTAACAGCAATTGGGATTGTTTATTTCTCCTGTAATTTTCTTTTTATTCTCTTGGCTAGTTGAGTTCTTTAAAAATTACACATCAAAATAAAAATATTTTATCACATATGTTTTTATTCCGAACTGTGCTATTATTGATTTTACAACCGACCCCCCGGCTTATACCCTTGCACGCCTTTATTAATTTCTGTTTACCTGCCATAAACACTGCCAATTAAAGCCAAGACATATAGTTTCATTACATATATATATATATATATATATATATATGTGGGTATATATATATATGTATATATATATATATATATATATATATATATATATATATATCACAGTAATACCTTGTGTATGTTCGGTCTTTTCCAAAATCTTCTATAAATTCCTCGGCGTATCTATCTATCTATCTATCTATCTATCTATATATATATATATATATATATATATATATATATATATATATATGCACATATCTATCTATCTATCTATATATATATATATATAATATATATATATATGCATATATATATCCACACATATATATATATATATATATATATATATATCTATATATAATATATATATGTATATATATATATATATATATATATATATATATATATATATATATATATATATATATATATATATATATATATATATATATATATATATTCCGAAGAATTACAGATTCGGTGAGTCAAAAAATGTGATTTATTTTAATCATATCGAATTTTATTGCAATTAAATTTATTGATAGAATACTGTCCAATTTTTCACCGTATCTATTCGTGTATAAATAGAATAGAGAAAGAAAATATACGGCCAACACAATAAAGATTGTAATTTCAGCTCCAACGATTTGAATAAATGATTTACTAAGATATCTTTATTAGCGACGCAACGAATCATGTATCTCGTAAATTAATTGTATTTCATCAATATTAACAACGCCGCCATGAACAAAGTATTATGAAAAAATGTGTTAAGGCGGCAAACTTTAAATGAGAATAAATAATTGATGTTTTTCATATTATACAAATGCGTGGTTCAATTCAAATATTAATGTTTAGAATTTTTTATTCTAATACTATTTTAGGCATATACTATCCGCTAGTCACGCGAATCAGATGTAATAGAGAGGCTATATTTCCACAAACTCAACGAATTTAAAGTATATAAAGTTTAGATGCTATTACACTTACTGATACGCGCTATTAGTTAAATTTCTAAGTTTAGTTTTATGATATGTTTTTTATTTGTATTCAGTTGTAAGGTTAAAATACACCCCATCCCTATGTTATGAATGCCTTTTTAGATTTTAACGTTATTATTTCAGCTCGGATCAACAAGTGCATGAATACCTACTTTTTAAAGACCTTCAAATGTTATCCTTAAATTACGTTTATCAGCATTGTGAAGAGGTTTTACACTTCAGCAAATGAATTATCTAATGCTGTTAGATTACACAAACAAGGTGATATGTTGACAGATCAATAATCACGCATTATTCGTTCATCAAAGTTTTCTAATGGTACATTGATCGTATTATTGTAATTTCCAAATAATGCTCGAGAATTAGTTTTTCAGGATGTGTTGGTAACTAACAAGAACTTTAAATAACTAGTTGTTGTCGAATCTTCAATAAATGTAAAAGGTATTTCCAGTTGAAAGTTCGACACCTCTCAAAATAACTTAAGTAAATTTGATAATGGGTTTATATCATTTGTGTTACTGATATAAATATAAGCTGAAAGATAAACTAATCAAAGGAACCTAATATAGATGGAACATCATATGTAAAGGAATCGAAAAAATCGTCATACAAGAAATAGTTCTCCAGAACAGTATTGGTGTTGTTGTTTTTTTGTAATTGTTTTCATAATTACAGCGTCACAGACACCATAATTATAAACACCTTCTTAGATGAGCTTGTAGTGGCTACCATCCACGTCAGATGTCGTCGACATTCTCCTGGGCAAACCGAATTTCGTACTATTGCACCCTAGTTTCGTCGGTCTTGATCAATGACGCAGCATATATTCAACAGATTTCGATTCAATTAGTTGTCAGCGATAATATCTGGAGTGGTTTACTATATGGTATAACCTGGCACAAGATCTACGAAACTGGAGTGCGATAGTTCAAGAATAAGTTAGTAGTCAGGAGGATATCTGCACAATTAACCAAGATGATAGCAGCTAAAAGTAAAAATAAAATGGCCATTATTCTGAATGTGTAGAGAAGCGTTATTTCTCATTAAAGCAATTAACTACAATTTGTTACAAATTATTAACATGCTCTTTTCAGATGAATGCAGAATATTTACTTTGTTTCAAAAACTGACCCTGCAAATATGTTTTTAATTGTGAAGTTTATGCGGGGTTTTATCAATAAATATGTTTATTGTTTGTGCTTCCTGTGTAAACATTTATATATATATATATATATATATATATATATATATATATATATATATATATATATATATATACATTATAGTAATCCACTATGTACTGTAAGGTGCTAAATCTGGGATTTTGTTGTACATTTTATTTAAGGTGCATCAATGAAATGCTGAGTAAGCTTCAGTGAATGAATTGAATTTCAAGAGCAGCGAACAGCGTTCCCTATGAAAGTATCCCCCAAAGCAATACTTCATCCATTGAAGTGTTATCAATCGATAAGGAACATATCAAAAACATTGATTCAAGTATGACCTTCGCAAATCAATATTTCGCAATGTTTTGTCATTTAACTCAAATTGAAAAACAATATATTTTTCCAATATTTATAAATTAGTGACATATATATATATATATATATATATATATATATATATATATATATATATATATATATATATATATATGCGTTCATATATATTTCTACATACCTGTATATATATTTATGTAATATATATATGTACGTATAAATGGGTATATTTATATATATATATATATGTGGGTGTGTGGGTGTTTATATATTTACATATGAATATGCATATATACATATATACGGATATATATGTATAGGTATATATATATATATATATATATATATATATATATATATATATATATATATATATATATATATATATAATTTCGGCCCGCGGTTTCTCGGGTATTTCCAGGTGTATTCTGAGCAAAAAAAAGGTAAATTTTTTAAACTTTTACCCCTATTATGCCCCTTTAACATTTATGGTTTTGGCTCAAGTAAAGTTATTAAGTTAGATCCATGTCCAAGGAATATTTATCAAGTGTTTCGACCCCAAATTGTTGGAGGAGTTTGGTAAAGTTCTCAAAGGTCAAATCCTTGAACTTTAACCCCAAGTTTGTGGCCGAAAAGCGATCACAAAACATTTCCCAAATGGCAGTGCCTTGTATATCGAATTTCCCGTCTGTAGACTAATAATTGACAAAGTTATTGCGTAGAGAAATGTACACAGACACACACACAGACACACAGAGATGTTCACTATTATTGATATATAGATTGAGCATTGCACAGTAGATAAAATCTTAATATTTCTGTTCGACTCGCTTTAAAGATAGTTACATAGATCTTTGGCTCGACAATCGAGTATAGATACAGGAAGGAAGCACTTTCTTGTGGAATGTCTGTGAATTGCAATGTTACTTTCTTTTACAGTAAGGACCACAAAAGGTAATTCCAGACAGGGTAATAACATTTAGATATTTCTCATTAAGAAAATAAAACTGATTATAACGATGACATTAACTGAAAATGTTCTTTAGATTTGTGGATATTTGCATTTGGCTTAAACGATGAGGTACTTGATTATTATTTAAGGAGAGAGGAGTAGACTGTGAACTCGATTTGGTATCGATCCGGGCTTTAACGCTTGCTTGGCTTTCTGTACCGGTGTCTTGTAAACGGTGTAACCATAACCTGTGGGTGGCAATATATATATATATATATATATATATATATATATATATATATATATATATATATATATATATATATATATATATGTGTGTGTGTGTGTATATATATAAATATGCACATATATATATAAATATGCACATATATATACACCCATATGTATGTATGCATATTCATATATGCGTATATGCATACTCATATGTGTATATATGCATACTTATATATGCATACACGCATATTTATATATGTATATATGCATATTCTGATATACATATATATATATATATACATATACATATATGTATATATGAATATTCATATGTATATACATATATACGTATGTATATATATATATATATATATATATTTATATATATATATATGTGTATATATATGTGTGTATATATATATATATATATATATATATATATATATATATATATATATATATATATATCCATAAATATACAATGGCATAAACTCAAGACTAGGTTCTCTACTTTCCAATGTAAATACAATATTTTGTAGACTAAGCCACTGCGAAGTGGGAGCTGAAGCTTGCTTCCGGTGCACTGCGTTGGGTCCAAAATTAGGACAGGCAATCAATTGATTTGATTGTCAAATAGAAGATTTTATCGATTTAGATGACAATAAAAATATTGAATTCCCATTCATCATGGGAAACGCCGTGTAACTCTCCTAATAATAGATGAAATTCATATGCGAAAAACTCTTCTATGGAAATTGGGTCAATTTTCGCTAGGTCGGAAAACTGATCCATTTATGAATAAATAACGGTTAAAAACACATTTTATAAGCGTTCTTGAAAGAGCTATAGATTTACTAAAGGGACTACACAACCTATATATTTTAAAAACATATTTTAAAATGTTTACTATTATTTAAAAAAAAGATACAAATTATTTTCAAATTGTTTGTTTTGTGCCTAGCTTTTTAAGTTAACAGTTAAATTATTTTAAAGCGTTTTTTTAGCTAAAAACAAGTAGTTTCTAGTGCTACTTTAGAACAAATAATATCGGATTTGAGAGGATCACATGTTGGGCGTCTGGATAATCGCTCGAAAATAGAATTTTAAAGAAAACATTGAGGTAGCTATTGAGATAAAATTGATCCTCCTTTCAAAAGAAAATAAATTTTAATATTGTTGGATATAATTCATGGATGGGGTATTTAAATTTATAAACAATATCTCCTTAAAAACAAAATAATAAACAACAAGACCAAAAAAAGAGGAAATCAAACATATGCTGTATAAATGAAAGTTCAGTTTGCAATAAAATTGATACAACATTTCTTTTTCTTTTGATTACTTTTTTTTATTGATATAACAATTCTGAAGGAAAAATAATAAAAAAAATACTGCATCTCAACCTCCACCGAAAATTTGTCGTATTTTACTTACAATTAATTCCAATTTTTATATTTCTAATATTAAGGCATTACATTTCTGGAACCTCTGCCGTATGCAGAAGAGCGCATCTTTATATTTAAAACGATATTTTTTGAAAGAGGTTTCGATTCTTCTATGGAAAAGCTATCCGCCCCCTTAAATAATATTTTAGAATTATACAAATTAATTTTCCTTTTAAAGGAGCATCGCTTTAAAACTGTATCTACCGCAGATTTTCTTTTTACATTTTCTCTCTTTTTTTAACGTTTATCAAGACTTTCAAGATGTGATGCTCTCATGTCGGACATTTTTTGTTCTAAAGTAACGTTTGACACTACTTGTTTTAAAACTAAAAAAAGCGCCTTCAAATAAGCTGAATAACTTTAAACTTACAAAGTAGAAAATTAATACATAGAAAAAAAAACAATTTCATTGTTTCACATGAACAGTAAGCAAGTAAAAATATTTTAAAAAATATATCATGATGTATGTAGTTTCTTTTAAAAAAACAATATCCCCTTCAATTACGGTCATAAAATGTTATCTCGATATTTATTCAATGGACCAATTTTCCTACCTAGCAAAATAGACGAGTTTTCTGTGAACGATTCTTCCTTAATTCAACTTTCGGGCGAGAAGTGCAATTTTAACAGTGTTTTATTTATTAAATTGTGAGGTGAACGTGCAGAATAGTTTACAAAGACCCTTCCTTTTCATTTTAATGTGGCTTTCTAAATAATAATGGTATTATTTCAGTACAGTCAGTAACTTTAATTAGGTTGATTTCTACCAGTAATTTGTTTCATTATAAACTTTCAAGTCATTATCGAGACTGGAAAAATACGACCCCATCTTGCCGGTTATTTGTTCTTACTCTACCGTAACGCTCGACACTACTTGTTTTTCGTACTTAATAAACGTTTTAGAGCTTATTTAAAAAAAAAACTCAAAATTGATAGGATAAAAACAATATTTCATTATTTGTAAATTAAAATGTGTCAATCAATTTGGTCAATTTCTCTATAATAGCGTTCTTAACAAGTAAAAGTCGTTTTGGTGCCAACAAATAAATAAATAAACATAAAGCAGTGGCTGCCACCGATTAAATCTTTGAATTATGTTTCCATTTTATAGATAAGACATATAAAATGATTTTAAGTGAATATGATAGCAGACAAAGGTATTTATCTTTGTTTTCAGATTATTATATATATTTATGAGAAACATTAATTAAATAAAAGGTTATAATTCTGTTTTCGGTGCTTCTACAGGATTTGAACATAACAACACTGACTTTTGCCAAACTAAAGCTAGGGGGCTTAGCCCTATTTTGTTTCATTTTTTTTTATATAGGCATCACCACTCGAGGATAAGGGTTAAAGAGTGTACAGTAGAATTTGGGCAATATAGTAATCGTTAGTAAATGGATTTTCGTTAATTTTTTTTAACAAGTGGAACGGGTAATCAAGAACGTGTTTACGTCAGACTTGAAGACAACCATATTGTAGTCAGCTGGAAAGCAGGAACACGGGAGACAATCGCACAGGCGTCCAGTTCTAAGAAAGAAGATTTGTTCATGGAATCTATGTTTAGGTTTAGGCACTGATAAAGAGTGGGGCGGAAATATTGATAATCTTTTCAGATAGACGAGTGTTTCTTGTGAAAGTTTGGCGAGGGGGCGCCATAGATCAAAGCTCAATCGAACACTTTCCATGAAAATAAGGATACAGTGGAGACACACTCGCAACATCTCTTCTGTGAGATAGAAGTTGCTGGGAAGAGAAAAGCACATCTCATACGAGGCTACGATGTCTATTTTTAACTCTATCAAGTTAGGGCAAGTTCTTTCTAGCAGCTCCTGCCCAGAAGTGGTAACAGTATTTCATCCTTGGACGTACCTGCCTCTAATATAGATAGGGAATTGCATCATATTTTTAACTATGGGAATAAGAACTTATATCACACTTCTCGATCCGTCTTACTTTTCCGTTGTCAATTTTCTCGTGTCATTTTTACCTCTGCCATTTTTATCAAGAATCTCTTTTTATACTGTCCTTTTACTGTAAACACAAATTGTCGACCATTTTCAATTATGAGAATATTGAAATAACATTAAGAAAAAATCGTTCCAATCAGCTCTGTTTTTAAAGAAATATAAATATGCGTGTGTGTTAATATTTATTTAATTACAAGTAAAAATATTGGAAAAATATTTAAGAAGATTTACTCATATCACCATCCCAAGTGTACATTTTACGTTTTGGAAAAATACAAACAGACATTACACAGGATGTTTCAGTAATAAAAAATAGTTTTTATTGCAAGCAAAACTCTCTAATTAAATATTGAGAAAGTTTAAAAGAATCAAAATTTAAATTGGTACTTCTATCGGAATCTGGAATTTAGAAGAGAATCAGTAACTGTTTTGAAATCTGTAAGAATTCTGCAATTTTCCCATCACTAATATAATATATATATATATATATATATATATATATATATATATATATATATATATATATATATATATATATATATATATATATATATATATACATTTTACGAACTAAATATATTACTTTCATACATATTAAGTTTGCATAACATTACAGAATACGGAACCATTCTTCCAGTTTTTAGTTCAACAGAATAGCGTATTGTCACTCGGAAAAACAGCTTTGCGTTGAGGTTCTTCGATTAAGAGAATACTATTTTCGAACAAAAAATACCTTTCACACTCTCGCTATTAGACAAAGTTTCCAGAAACAAAACGTTTTCTCAGAACATAAAAAATGCAGCAAGACGGTTTTCCTAATATTTCCGTCTATATTTACCGTACACCCGCGTGCATTATCTGTGTTCCAGTAAATACATTACATATTACATAGATAATATAAATATTCCTCATTCATGGCAAGTAGGTACACACTCACGTTGTTTATAACTGGCACTATGACCGTTTATGCTACTACTCAGCTCATTACATTTCTTTTTCATTTACACCTTCGTCTTCATTTTTCTATTTCTTTTTTAACTTCATCTCCTTCCTCTCATTCTTCACTGTCTTTTTTGTCGTCTTCTTCCTTTACGGTTTTAATTGCTTCAATTTAATGGGTCTTCTTCCTCTCGTTTTACACCGTTTTTGTGTTTTTTTTCTTTATTCCGTCACCGACTTTTAATTATTTTTATTCTTCTTCACCTACTATCTCTTTATTTTCTTCTGGCACTACTTCCTAATTTATTGTGAGGTAAAATAACAGGTTAACAAATTGGCGCGGTCTATCCTTCTCTCAAGCGTAGGTTGGACTGTCTTAAATCGTGGTAGGCACCCCATGTACTGATGGGGTCACCATAAAAACACCCTTGATTGCCCTAGCGAAACATCAAGTATTCATCGATCGACAAGATCTGAATTACAGTACAAACTTGTGTAGTGAGTTCAATCCCGGGCGTGCATGATGAACTACTTCTTTTTCTGCTACTTAATCGGATTGTATTTTCCATTCAACATGTCCTACTTCTCGTTTTTAACCGTCTCCTTCAAGTTCTTTCAACCTGTTGCCTTCTTATTTCTCTTTTCTATATAACCACTTTTTTTGTCAGCGTTTCCAGCGTTGCTTCCTTTTTTAGTGTCTTCATTTTCTTCTCGCGCTTTTTGTCTGGGTCAGTTTGACCTTTCTTTTCAAATTTAAACTTTCACCGCTTTTCGTTTTTTTTTGTTTTTTTTTTAAACCTTAATTTACTTGGTTCCTTCAGCCTTGACAGACGTGTTTTAAATATTCTCCCCAGTGCTTTTTCTTTTAATGATTTGGAATTACTTCCATTTGCAATTTTTTTTCCAAGGAACTCTGCCTTTTGGATGATTTTGGACCATTTGGAATTCACCCTTTTGATTGGAAATTTTTAATTCGACCGTCTTGGATTTTACCATTCTTGGATTTTTTACCCTTCACCGGACTATCCATTCCTGTGAAATCTTTTTATCATTTTTCTTTTGTCTCCTATTCCCCTTACCTCACCTTTTTTTAACCAAGTAAGATCTGTGACTTACTTGTAGTTTCATTAAATACTTTTATATGCAAAATCCGATCCCGCATTTTGCTAATTCCTGCCCTCTGATGATAGGTAGAGTATTTCTTCGAAACTGCGCGGATTAAGGACTATCCACTTATCTTGTGCTTCCTTTTTTAAAATTAAATATGTTTTAACTCTTTTTCAAGATGTCTTTTAACATGTTTTATTAATCATTTTTTCATACATATATATATATATATATATATATATATATACACGGTGATATGTGTAATGATATATATATATATATATATGGGCTCAATAAAATATATATATATATATATATACACCCCTATAACCACACACAGAGACAGAGACACACACACCTCCCATATATATATATATATATATATATATATATATATATATATATATATATATAGTACTGGCCGTTTCGTTGTGTGGACTCACATCTTAATATGGAATTTACAGAATTAAAAATCATTTCACAGGTAACTTGTTACATGTAGCACAATTTTGATTTCGTTAAACCCGACAAAGTATTTACGAAGCGTCAAATATGGAACAAAATTTTATTTTAGAAGGATTAGATGACCACCCCTTTTTGCATGTACAAGTCTACATTCATAAGTTAAACAACGTTCGTATCTCACTATTTAAATGCATATTGACTTTAGTTAAATGCTTAGGATTTAGGGTGCAGCGTTATATTTTTGGTTTCAATTCCAACTGATGACAGTTTAGCAATTGCTATTTTACAAAGTCGCTAATATATATTTTAGGTTTAATATAATAATTGATAGAAAGTTTACTCTAGAACAATGAATAGAGACACTTCAATTGTGTATGCGTGTTAAACTGATTATGTGAAAGCTATAACCGTTTTCTTCCAATCATATATACAGACTCAACTTCATCTTTCTTACTATTTACAATAAATCGGGGCCCTGGATATGACCTTAAAATATATCCAGATGTTATACCCAAGCTTACGGGCTTTGGGAGTGTAAAGCCACCCTTTAATTGTCATTGCTTCTAGGTCCACTCTGACCGGAACTGGTAGTACCTGTTAGGGTCCCAACTATGGGTTAAATAGAAACCGACTTAAAAAAACAAAAAACAAATATACTCTATTAAAAAATTGTACTTCAAAATAACTGGATTCGGCATTAAATAACATTAAAAGTGTTGATATGCTGTAAAGGAAAAACTGTCAACCCATCAACCAACCAACAAGAAATCAAATATGAATTGATAACACATGTGGACACAGAAAAATGTAAGTAAATCAATGGTATATAAAGACATACATTTGTTAAATATTAGTAGCATGTGGTGTGCCTTATACCACAATGTGACGGACTCTAACTTAATCTTACAATATGACTTGCCATGCACTGGAGTTGCGAATATTCATCTACTCCAGATTTCAAATAATAGTAGGTATTTTAAAAACTATTAATTAAAAGCGACACTTTGTAACTAAAATAAAGAATGAATTTAGTTTTTAATTTTTTCCAGAATGTTTAAGTTACGTGTAAATAATAGAATGTGATTGCTGTTACTGTTATATTTAATTACGTATTAGGATATTTAAACAGCTGAGAGTGTTTTTCATAAAAGAAGTCATATTAACAATTTCAGAAGTTAATACACATATGTATATATGCATATGTACACTCAAATATATGTATAAACACACACATATATATACATATAACACACACACACACACACACACATATATATATATATATATATATATATATATATATATATATATATATATATATATATATATAGCCGTATAGTTACTGTGCATGATCAAAACAGCCCCTCAAGCATGTTCAAATTCCGGTACATTTTTGTAGAGAAATAGTCAA
>NC_136498.1:34902727-34915227 GCF_053919585.1 Euprymna scolopes | reverse complement strand
CAAAAGGAGATTACCAAACTACCATGAGTAATTCAGTTCTAATTGAAAACCTTTCAGGTATATAAGACCAGAACATTCGCAAAAAGAAAATGAAAGCCATCTTCAAAGTGTGAACATGTAGCCTTTTCGCGTCAGACATGGCAAGAAATTAATCAAGATGACGAACGCCACCTAATCAATTCCATGCCTTGAATGGTCCTCGCATTAAAAACAGCAAAGATAATTTAAACCAAGTATTAGCTATTAAATTTGAGACCATTTATTTTTAATGTTGTTCTTTGAACTATAGATTTATTGAAATAAATTATTTGTATAATTGTCTACCATTTTCTGTCATTTATCTGAATATGCCCAGTATAAAATTGCATTCGCATTCTTTTGAGTAACAAGTTATGCGTTTCTCCGAAATCTCATTGATGGTATTTATTTGCTTCCCCATGAGAGCAAATAAGGCATGATGCCGTTTTTTAAGGTGGGATATTGAAGATAGTAGTCGAACCGCTCTTGGTATATAAGGTTGCCCTACATGGACCAGGAGATAATTGCCACAAGCAAAATGGCATCTGATTGCTGTATCTGCCGGAACAGATATTACACTGTAATCTTGTTACCCCGGCTATGTAAGTATCTCATTGATATTAAACTAAAACTATTTTGAAATATGCCAGACATTGTTACCTCGAAAAAAACTATTATTACTCATATATCTTTGTGAGTGGCCAATATAAACTTGTACTCAGCAAATGTAGACCCTTGGTGATAAGAAATGGGCAGTTATACAATATATGTTTACAATAGAAATGTCGACTATCCCAACATTGGATCATTATCCACTTATATGCGTAGGAAAGTTCTTTTGCATAACTCTGAATGTCACGCTAGCGAATGAAACATTTTTTATGCATGGCTTGCTGAAGTTGCCAGGTCAGGATAGCTAGGACGCTTTAAAACGTGGCTATATAACTATTGCGTGCTCCCGCGGATATTATGCCATCTCCAAACCTTTCGTTTTACAATCTCGACTGGGAAGATCTAGGAGAGAAGCGCAAACGGTCTATTCTGGATATAGTTTAGATTATCACGGAGTCAAAGAATCGTGACACTACACGGTACATCTACTTTTATCCGATTATTTTTAGGAGGGTGGATGAGAAGTACATGGTCTCTCGTATGAGAGCAAACTGCCATATATAAACTGGGCTTGCGTCAAAGTGGCAGATGCTACCTTTATAGAGATAACGGGCAGAAGATAGAATATTGCGAAATAGCCGTCTACTGCAGAGGGAAACGTAAAACTAAAACTAAAATAAAATGCCAAGTAATTGCAGGCTTCGAACTGATTCCTTATAACTTAAAAATCCAACTCAGCGTGAGAGAGAGGCAGAATATTATACTAAACGAAGTGAGGGGAGATATAGAAGAAAACAGAATTACATAAATAGCTGGCTATAGTAAACAAGGTACATGATCGAAGGGAGACTAAATACATCGAGGACAGGTAAGGTGGGCTGATCACTGAAACTCCAACTCCAGGTGTACTCATTTAGTAATCCAAATTCTTTAAGACAGGCATTAAGATCCAAGAACCATCAACTTGGGTGTAAAACCAGTTCTCTAAAATGCCGCCTATACCCGGAGAAAGGTTCCCTGCATACATTTTAAGAGGGTGCCAAACAGCATTTACGGACGGTCGCCATTGTTGGTGTGAGGAAAACGTTTTTAGTTAGCACCTAGCTTTTATTGCTGAAGCATTGCAAGGCAATAAATGCATTCCGGAGAAGAGCCATTAAGTTCATGTAAGCAGGTGGAAAGCCGAGCGCAAAAGTCTCAGAAGCACACTCCATATAATCGACCCCGCCGGATTGGCAAATTTGAGTCGATCTGGGAAAACAATTAAAAATTCCTACACACACTAGACGATCCAAACTGGGTTCAGATGATATTGTTTATTCCTAAGCAACAAAGCAAAAAACGTTGCTGGAGTTAACAATCCCGTTTAAAGAGAACATACCCCCTTTTTGCGAAGAAAGCTTAGAAAGTACCAGAGCTATCCAAGAAGAGTGCAGGAGCAAACAATAGAAGAAGAGGGTGGGGAGGATTGATTTTTGGCGGCTAATCTATAATAAGCGGGTTTATTAGATTAAGGATAACCGGGATGATAAAACCGGAAAATATCATAGAGAAAGCGACGAAGTGATTATCATACAGCTTGGCAAATAAGTGACACAAAATAACAAAATATCTGAGCCGTTCGAAACAGAAAACACACTAAATCAGGAAAGAAAGACTTATAAAACATTTTTGCCACCATCAAAAGTTTAAAACAAAATACGGTTGAATTAGTTTCCAACCTAATCCTTATATATATATATATACATACATATATATATATATATATACATATATATATATACACACACATATATATATATATATCAGTCGGAAGAGTGCTTGCCTTGCATGCACGAGGGTCGAGTTTCGAATCCTGAGTTCGGATGTGTCTAACTGATGAGCCAAAATGAGGGCGAAACTCAAGTTTTGGACTTCCTGTTCTTTGAGTGGCATGTCTCTTGTGGGCGACGACGTTGTTTGGCTGTGGATTTTATTATATACAGTCTCTCACATTCTGAAAATCCTATCATAAGTTGATCGCTTGATTAGCATTGGTAGATGCCATCGTCCATTCGAGTTAAACTGATAAACTTTCTTGTGAGATATCGGCTTGGGGTTATTAGCTAGTTGGATGACTGCGTCCCTTGTTGAGACGAAGTAGGTTTATTTCACAGTCTGATTTCGACGAGGTTTGCTTGATCTGTGTTGGTTAATAGAAATTCTTGTGTGCAGGGTGTTTGCTCAGTTGGTAGAGTGCTTGTCTTGCATGCAAGAGGCTCGGGTTTCGAATCCTGAGTTCGGATGTGTCTAACTGATGAGCTACAATGAGAGCGAAACTCGAGTCTTGGACTTCTGGTTCGTTGAGTCGCATGTCTCTTGTGGACTGCGGCGTTTTTTGGCCGTGGAATTTATATATATATATATATATATATGTATATATATATATATATATATATATGTATATCTATATCGATATATATATATATATATTGAATAAAATCACAACCTACATGAATAGAAATTCACTTTTTTGTGTTAAGCTCTTACATCTGTTTTGTGAAAGGATGGACAATTACCTCTCGTCCATAGAACTGTAAATCTTCCATCCAGTCACTCCTCAGAGACGCTTACAACTATTCCAAACCAGTTCTTCAATCCGTTGTAAACACGTTTATTATATATATATATATATATATATATATATATATATATATATATATATATATATATATATATATATAAAATAAACGTGTTTACAACGGATTGAAAAAAAAAAGCTAGAATTTGTTTTTTTTATTTAACAAAAAAAAATGTAAATTAGATACTCTTTACACATAGGAACGTTACGACTTTTATTCTATAGATAGGCACTCGACCAAGTTATCCAGAAACAGAAATCTTCTGACACTCTAGAAAGGCATATACTAGCTAACAGTTGATAAAAACAGCGGGAGGAATCTCTAGTGCAAAAACGTGAAGTATTTTTATTTTTATTTTTTTCTCTAAACTAATCCTAAATGTTTTGTTACATTGTTTTAAATTTGCTTTTCGTGTTTTATGTATTTTGTCTGTATTTCTCCTGTCTTTTTGTCTGTATTCCGTATAATCCGTCCGCCCTCCTGCTACAAAGCTGAACGTTTTTAAACAAAAAAAATGCCGGCAAATAACGATAAAAAAATGCCGGAAATTATTCTCTAGAGTAGATAAACTTAGGACTTTATATAAAAAAAGCTAGAATTTATTTTTTTTCTTTAACAAAAAAAAATGTAAATTAGATACTCTTTACACATAGGAACGTTACGACTTTTATTCTATAGAAAGACACTCGACCAAGTTATCCGGAAATAGAAATCTTCTGACACTCTAGAAAGGCATAAACTAGCTAACAGTTGATAAAAACAGCGGGCGGAATCTCTAGTGCAAAAACGTGAAGTATTTTTATTTTTTTTCTCTAAACTAATCCTAAATGTTTTGTTACATTGTTTTAAATTTGCTTTTCGTGTTTTATGTATTTTGTCTGTATTTCTCCTGTCTTTTTATCTGTATTCCGTATTATCCGTCCCCCTCTCCTGCTACAAAGCTGAACGTTTTAAAACAAAAAAATGCCGGCAACTACCGATAAAAAAATACCGGATCTTATTCTCTAGAGAAGATAAACTTAGCACTTTATAAAAAAAAAGCTAGAATTTTTTTTTCTTTAACAAAAAAAAATGTAAATTATATACTCTTTACACATAGGAACGTTACGACTTTTATTCTATAGATAGGCACTCGACCAAGTTATCCGGAAATAGAAATCTTCTGACACTCTAGAAAGGCATAAACAAGCTAACAGTTGATAAAAACAGCGGGCGGAATCTCTAGTGCAAAAACGTGAAGTATTTTTATTTTATTCATTTTTTGTTCTATAAACTAATCCTTAATGTTTTGTTTCATTGTTTTAAATTTGCTTTTCGTGTTTTATGTATTTTGTCTGTATTTCTCCTGTCTTTTTGTCTGTATTCCCTATTATCCGTCCCCCCTCCTGCTACAAAGCTGAACGTTTTAAAACAAACAAAATGCCGGCAACTAACGATAAAAAAATGCCGGAAATTATTCTCCAGAGTAGATAAACTTAGGACTTTATATAAAAAAAAAAGCTATAATTTTTTTTTCTTTAACAAAAAAAATGTAAATTAGATACTCTTTACACATAGGAACGTTACGACTTTTATTCTATAGATAGGCACTCGACCAAGTAATCCGGAAATAGAAATCTTCTGACACTCTAGAAAGGCATAAACTAGCTAACAGTTGATAAAAACAGCGGGCGGAATCTCTAGTGCAAAAACGTGAAGTATTTTTATTTTTTTTCTCTAAACTTATCCTAAATGTTTTGTTACATTGTTTTAAATTTGCTTTTCGTGTTTTATGTATTTTGTCTGTATTTCTCCTGTCTTTTTGTCTGTATTCCGTTTTATCCGTCCCCCCTCCTGCTACAAAGCTGAACGTTTTAAACAAACAAAATGCCGACAACTAACGATAAAAAAATGCCCGAAATTATTCTCTAGAGTAGATAAACTTAGGACTTTATAAAAAAAAAGCTAGAATTTATTTTTTTTCTGTAACAAAAAAAAATGTAAATTAGATACTCTTTACACATAGGAACGTTACGACTTTTATTCTATAGACAGACACTCGACCAAGTTATCCGGAAATAGAAATCTTCTGACACTCTAGAAAGGCATAAACTAGCTAACAGTTGATAAAAACAGCGGGAGGAATCTCTAGTGCAAAAACGTGAAGTATTTTTATTTTTTTCTCTAAACTAGTCCTAAATGTTTTGTTACATTGTTTTAAATTTGCTTTTCGTGTTTTATGTATTTTGTCTGTATTTCTCCTGTCTTTTTTATGGCTTCCGTATTATCCGTCCCCCCTCCTGCTACAAAGCTGAACGTTTTAAACAAACAAAATGCCGGCAACTAACGATAAAAAATGCCGAAAATTATTCTCTAGAGTAGATAGACTTAGGACTTTATAAAAAAAAAGCTAGAATTTGTTTTTTCTTTAACAAAAAAAAATGTAAATTATATACTCTTTACACATAGGAACGTTACGACTTTTATTCTATAGATAGGCACTCGACCAAGTTATCCGGAAATAGAAATCTTCTGACACTCTAGAAAGGCATAAACAAGCTAACAGTTGATAAAAACAGCGGGCGGAATCTCTAGTGCAAAAACGTGAAGTATTTTTATTTTATTCATTTTTTTTTCTATAAACTAATCCTTAATGTTTTGTTTCATTGTTTTAAATTTGCTTTTCGTGTTTTATGTATTTTGTCTGTATTTCTCCTGTCTTTTTGTCTGTATTCCGTATTATCCGTCCCCCCTCCTGCTACAAAGCTGAACGTTTTAAAACAAACAAAATGCCGGCAACTAACGATAAAAAAATGCCGGAAATTATTCTCCAGAGTAGATAAACTTAGGACATTATAAAAAAAAAAAGCTAGAATTTTTTTTTCTTTAACAAAAAAAAATGTAAATTAGATACTATTAACACATAGGAACGTTACGACTTTTATTCTATAGATAGGCACTCGACCACGTTATCCAGAAATAGAAATCTTCTGACACTCTAGAAAGGCATAAACTAGCTAACAGTTGATAAAAACAGCGGGAGGAATCTCTAGTGCAAAAACGTGAAGTATTTTTATTTTATTTTTTTCTCTAAACTAGTCCTAAATGTTTTGTTACATTGTTTTAAATTTGCTTTTCGTGTTTTATGTATTTTGTCTGTATTTATCCTCTCTTTTTGTCTGTATTCCGTTTTATCCGTCCCCCCTCCTGCTACAAAGCTGAACGTTTTAAACAAACAAAATGCCGACAACTAACGATAAAAAAATGCCAGAAATTATTCTCTAGAGTAGATAAACTTAGGACTTTATTTAAGTAGTATACTTAATATATACTATTACTGCAAGCTTGCCTGTATTGAAAATACTTTCTTCTTGTTTTCGAATCCTACCTTATATAGTTAGCCTTATGTTCAAGTACATTCGAAATATAATACGGTGCAACGAAAGTCACTCATGAAAACGGACCTCCTAAATTAAACCCTTGAATAATTATTTAAACTCTAATGTAAATTAATATATAGGAGTCTTTACAAATTGATAATAGTTAATTATTGGATTTTAATTAATTATAAGATGAAACTTTAATGATTCAAACTAGATAGATAACGACAAACTTCCACCTATTAATATGGGAGGGGAGATTATCACCAAAATGTCATGAATTATTAAGTTCGCACCGGACTTACTACTTCGATATAAGTCACTTGTACCCATTCCCCTTTCTCCCCCCTTTTTTAAATGGAGAGTAGATAATACAGTGGATGTGTTATCGGCAGCTCCAGTAACTCTCGCTTCTCCTATTTTGTCATTCAGTCCTCATTCAATGAGTGATGTTTCTGACAAAGGGTGAAGAAAAAGCTGCTTAAAGGTCGATACTACTTGGTGACCAGTAGTCTGAGATGTCGGATATTTTGCTGTCTTTGTCTGTCCTTGTTGCCATGTCAGTAGTAAGGGTGCTGGAGGTAAACGTTTTGTCTGGGCTGACGTTATCCGCCTGATAGTCAGGGACCCGAACCTTGGATTAACCACTAAGGAGGCTGTCCTATCAGTAGGCGCAAAGTACTGGGACTGCTGTATTGCCATTTGGTGAGTGGATCTGGACAATGCAGTAGTCTCTGGTGGGGCCTCTCGATGCCATACTAGTGGGTAATTATTACGGCTTTACCTTTTCGTGTGCTACAAATAAAAAAAAATCCTGTCTTTTTCTCTCTTACTTTCCCTCTCTGTACTGTTCAAACCAAGTATGCTGACCTATTCCACAAATCCCAAAACCTCAACATGAAATATCTCAAGAATAAAAACTCGATTAAACCTAGAACCCCACCTTCCAGCGTAGACCCCTACTACCAGGTCTCCTTCTCCAATATCAGGGGTCTACGTTCCAACCTTCCAGAGGGAGAAACCCAATTACAGGAGACGAAACCGGACATATTATTTCTATGTGAAACTGGAATAGGGCCGACCACTTCCCTAGATGAGTTCATAATTAATGGATACTCCAATTTAACAGCTAAATCTGACTCCCAAGATCGCCATGGGCATGGAATATGTGCCTACATTAAGTATGGCTTCCCATGTGGCAGGGATATCTCTAGAGAAGGTCCTAATTTAACCTATATGTGCTTCAGGGTTGCACTTGCTAACACCACTGCATTTATATTTGCCCTCTATAGGCCCCACAACAGCGGAGTTACTATCTTTAAGAGCATATCTGAGAAAATAGACCACATACTGTCTTCACATCCCTCGGCTAACATCAGTGTCTGTGGTGACTTCAACGTCCATAACGTGGAATGACTGACCCATTCAAATAAGACAGATGATGAGGGGAGGTTTTGTCATGATTTTGCCATTGCTTATGACCTCACTCAGATTGTTCGCGAACCCACCCGTGTGCCCGATACACCCAATCAATATGCAAGCCTCTTAAGCCTTTTTCTTTCAACTTCCCCTGAGCTATGTTCATGTACCGTTCATTCTCCTTTAGGATCCTCCGATTACTCCGTCGTATCAGTTAAGGTAAAAACAAAATGTAAGAAGCCATCAGACGTACCCCTCCACCGTACTGTATACCGATACTCTATGGCTGACTGGGATAGCTTCCGTACATTCATATCTGATTTACATCTGCACTCCATGTTTAAAAAGGAATTGTCCTCTATAGTATCAGATCTGACCGAATGGTTAATTGTAGGCATAGACCAATTCATACCATCTAAAAAATTTCAACAAAAACCTAACAGCCAGTCATGGTTCTCCCCAGAATGTGCTGCTGCTGTTGCGCACAGAAATCACTTTTTCCATAACTACCAACGTAATAGATGCACTGAGACTAAAGCTGCTTTCAGGACTGCCAGCAACCACTGTAAAAGAGTAATAAAAAATGCAAGAGAGCTATATGCCCAGTCTGTTAAATCCAAGGTAGCTGATCAGCAGCTTGGTTCCCACCAGTTTTGGCAAATAACAAATAGGATCCTGAACAGAAGTGTGCGTTCTATCCCAACCATTATCAATGGAACAGAGGTTATCTCGTCAGCGTCAGACAAGGCCAAACTATTTGCAAAGAACTTTGCAGCTAATTCTACCCTATGCGACGAATGCAATCAACTCCCCATATTTTTTCCTATAACACAGAACAAGCTAGGTAACATACAAATATCCGTGCATGAGGTCGCCAAGCTAATAAAAAACCTAGATTCCAGTAAAGCAACTGGCCCTGATTGCATCCCAATTATAGAGTTAAAAAAGCTTCAACCAGAACTTGCTCCCATACTTACGAAACTATTTAAGCGCTGCCTTAAGGAGAAGTGCTTTCACCCCCTGGAATACCTCATCAGTTTGCCCTGTATTTAAGAATTCAGGTGATAAGTCATCTCCCTCTCAATACAGACCAATAAGTCTTCTCTGTGTTATGAGTAAGTTGTTGGAATCCATATTAAATAAAGCAGTAGTCAGCCACCTCAATAGAAACTACCTTCTAAGTGACACGCAATCTGGTTTCCGCTCTCAAGATCTACCGCAGATGGTCTGACTGTTATATCCCACAGGATTAGTGAATCTCTTGACAAAGGCTTCCTTTCTAGGGCAATTGCTCTTGACATATCAAAGGCCTTTGACAAAGTATGGCATAAGGGTCTACTTCACAAGATTTCCAGCTACGGTATAACTGGAAATGTTTTTTCAATCATTAAATATTTTCTCTCCGATAGGCTCATAAGAGTAGTGGTAGATGGACAAAAATCGGAGGCCTGCAATATAAATGCTGGAGTCCCTCAGGGGTCAATCCTGGGCCCAACTCTCTTCCTGATCTACATCAATGACCTCCCTAAACACATACTTAAATCATTCGTTGACATCTATGCTGATGACACGACCATCTACGACAACACATCAAAGGCTGTAAATGACGAAGTTCTCTCGGATTCTCTCTTCTCTGATCTCGAGCGCGTGGTTCAGTGGGGGAAGATGTGGGTAGTTTCCTTTAATGCATCTAAAACCAAACTCCTATCCTTACATCATCAACGCTCTGATCCCCAGCTGGCATCAATTGTGATGGATGGCTCTCGTCTGGGTGAGGCCCTGTGTTTTGACAAGCTTCTGGGTTTGACCTTTACTCCTGATCTGAAATGGAACACGTACATCAAGTCTGTTGCCAAGGTCGAAGGAAAGATGGTGGGATCCTTCTACCGCTCCAGAAGACATCTTACTACTGATGCAATTATCTATCGATATAAAAGCCAAGTACGGCAAAGGATGGAATACTGGTGCCATATCTGGGCAGGAGCTGCCAAAAACAGTCTATCATGCCTTGACAGAGTACAAAATAGACTTCGTGGTTTAGTGGGGGATGCCCTTTTCTCTACCCTGCAACCCCTCTCCCACAGAAGAGACGTTGCGAGCCTATCCTTATTTTATCGTTATTTTCATGGCAGGTGCTCGTCTGAACTCCAATCACTGGTCCCCCTCGCCAATCTTTCACGAAAAACACCCGTCTAGCTGAATCCACTCTGAAAAATTTCCCCCACTCTATATCTGTGCCTAAATCAAAACGCGGATTTCATGAGCAAAACTTCTTTCTTAGAACTGCACGCCTGTGGAACTCTGTTCCATCTGCCTGCTTCCCTCCGGACTACAACTTGGATGTCTTCAAGTCTAATGTTAACAAATTCCTAATGAACCGCCCCCCTAATTAAACACTTCATAGAATCTCCTCACTAACGTGATGTACTTGCAATAACCCTTATCCCTGAGTGGCTTCCGGGTCTTGATAAGTGGTGATCACTGTGTAAATATATATATATATATATATATATATATATATATATATATATATATATATATATATATAAAGTTGAATGCCTGTGTGTGTGCCTGGTCACGAATAGACTCCTATATGGTTGACTTTTTAAAAAAAAACAATGATTATATATAATGATAGAAAATGGGTCGAGCCACAGGAATGGGTGTGTTTGATCTGGCAGAACGATGATTCAATAAAATTATGGGGTCTGCGTTCGCGTCTGGTCAACAAAGTATGGAAATAAAAAACATTAAAAATTAATAAAACAAACGTTTACAAGTGTCTTTTGATATAGATGTACATGAGAATACTTTGATATGTATGCTTTCACTTTAATAGGGTGGTATAATAAAATTGTGGCTATGCGTCCCTGCCTGCCCTCCATAGAATGCAAAAAGGCACACACTTTAATTAAGACTTTTCATATCTATCTGCGCAAGTATACATTAATAATTATGTTTCAGTTTGAAGAAATATGGTATAATAATATTATGGGGTGTTCGTTCGCGCCGGACCTTCATAGAACGGAAATATGCCACAAAGTTTAACAAGTTTTTTTTTTAATATAGATCCACAGAATATTGTGATAAGGGTTTCCGTGTGAACATGTAAGGTATAATAAATAATGTGGTTTACTATTTTATTTTTACTTTCATCATATTTTTCTTTGATTTTGATACCTCCAAATTCGAAGCTATCTCTGTGGAACCCTTCCTTTTCATACCCTGTCGTACTTTCATAAATCAGAGTTTATTTTCTGTAGGCTATTTTTGAACCCAGTCAACGACGGGTACTTTTGCTAGTATACATATATATATATATATATATATATATATTCTGTTCATGCTCATATAAAATTTAAAACGATAAGTTACAATAAACACATGTATAGAAATAATTGTTAAAAACCACAGTTGCATAGGGACACATGAATGTATTCTTTCCTAACGATCATATAATCGTAAATCAGGAAGTTACTGCTGTTAAATCATGTGACGTATTCAATTTTTTTTTTTGTGAATTATAAATGTAAAAGCAAAAACAGGAATATTTTTGAACTGATATACCAAAGAACGGGTAAAATAACTAACAGAAGTATATATAATAGTATGTGAACTACATAAAAAACAACATTTCACCAACTATTCAGTAGTCTTTATTCAATATAGAACTGTCTATAAGGCAATATATACATATGTATATATCAAATATTAGTAATTAAATAAATTTAAAAAATTTCTTACGTGAAATGGTAAAATTTCAAATCAATATATATATGTATATATATATATATGCATATATATATATATAATATATATATATAATAATAATAATAATAATAATAATAATAATAATAATAATAATAATAATAATATAAAAATGTAATTTAAATGTTGTGCTTTATATATTCATATCAGTCCTGTGTTTTGAATTTTATCTAAAATGCAAACAACTGTGCAATATCTAAAACTTTTCTTACTTTCAAGAGAAATTTATATACTTATATATTTCCTCGTTTTTTATGTACATGCATCATATTTTTATATACATACATTCACAGTAAACATCCACAGTACTTATTTACAATAGAAATGTTGAAGAACTATATCGCCGCAGTTCGCCCTCTGCACTGTGGGTTTTATTAGGAGAGGTTCCTCAATGAATAGTATCATCATTTAAGCAGTTTATTTTGTGATTATATTCACATGGTATTGTACATGATATGTGTATATATATATATATATATATATATATATATATATATATATATATACTTACATACATATACTTACATGTATATATATATATATATTTATATATATATATACACATACTTACATATAAATATATATAAACATATGTGTGTGTGGCGGTCTGTGTAGTTCACTTCGTATTGTCTCGATCTTCTTTGCCACCGCTGCTTTCACCTTAAATCCATTTATACAAAGGTCAGACTGTTTTGCAATATCT
>NC_136498.1:34760227-34897727 GCF_053919585.1 Euprymna scolopes | reverse complement strand
TTGTTCATACGCCAAGAACATCACAAACACGACCTCTCACAACACGAAAGCTAATATGATCACCGCCATCCACCGAGTACTCGCCGAGCATTTACTCATGGATTACACAAATTTGTGGACAATTTCGCTGGTTAAATTATAAAGTTCTTCTACCGCTCCAAAAGCTATTAAATTCCTGATGCAATCATCTATTTATATTAAAGTTGTATATGTTACAAATGGAGTATACCTGCAATATCTGTTCGATGAACTTTATATTTCCTTTAGAAAGTGCCTTTCCAGCCCCGAAACTTAATAGGCGATTCACGTTTCGCATCGCTGCAGCCTCTTTTCCACAAAAAAGACGTTGCGAGCTTTACCCTTCTCTATCGTTTTATGTTAATTGCTCACCCTGTGTTCAATCTATGTTTTCTACTTGCCAAACTTTTACACATAACACTCACTAGCTACAAACACGACTAAATATTTTTTTCCATTTTTTTCATCCTAACTTTAAATGACAATTCGATTAACAACTATTCTTCCTGGATCTGATCACTTGTAGAGTTGTTTTTCTATTGTGTACATTTCATGTGACTACAACAGTTCTGCTATATATATACACACACACACACACACACACACACACACACATATATATATATATATATATATATATATATATATATATATACATATATATATATACCGGAATGTTATTTATTTAAATATGTAAAACAATATATATAAAACAACACACACACAAATATATAAACGATATATGTATATATATTTATATATGTGTGTGTGTTTGTTATCATATATATATATATATATATTGTTTATATATTTTAATAAATAACATTACGATCTAGTATAATACATTGCATATATATTTTCAGTATTTACTTCAACAATTATTTCTTAATTATAAGATCTTATTATTAATAGTATATACTAGCGGAACTTGTGGAAATTACACAGGGGGCACCTCATATGTAATATATTGGTGTTGGCATTATGTGGATGTTCAGCGTAAATTGAGACGCACTGATGTTTTTATAGTTCTTCTGTTAAAACTTCAAAAGTATTTATCTAAGCTAGCAGGAACGATCGGCTTAGCAAGATCGTAAAGTACGCTTTATATGATATATTAATTCTTGCAGATTTCGTATATATTATTATACAGTTAATATTCTATTGACTCTTACACATTATAAAGCTGCAATTTAAGACAAATATACATATAAGTATATATATATATGTACACATATATATATATATTGTATTTTGTGTACAGAATGATGTTAGATCCGACAAGTAATTGGTACCGTCGGTTTCTAGACCGATGATTAAGACCGTTTAAGATATCCATATCAAGCCCTGTTCAGGCAATACTAATCATCCATGAGTATTGGCTAAAAAGAGCTTGATATGAATATCTAAAACGGTCCTAATCATCGGGCTTGAAACCGACGGCACCAATGACTTGTCTCATCTAACAACTTTCTGTTCACAAAACACAAAATATAATTACGCTCTTATATTTCGGATTTTCCTTTTAATTGAGCATTCTGCTGGATTTCTTTTTCCAAAAAAACTAATCACACACACACACCCACACACACACACACACACACACACACACATATATATATATATATATATATATATATATATATATATATATATATATATATATATATATATATGATGAAAATAATGGAAATAGTATTCCGACGAAATAGAGAAAATAAAAAGGAACAAACCGTATAATGTGTTCATCAACCTTTCGTCTTCATTTTGAGACTTCCTCTGGATGAATGAGATTAAGACACAAAATATATATATATACATATATATATATATATATACCAGTACAAAATATTTGAAAATGTTTCACGTGCACAGTGTGACGCAGTTCTATTTCAGAGAAACGGAAAAATGATGTTGGAATTTCAAAAAAGGAGGGGGAGGGATGGCGCTGTTAAAGAGAAGGACATTTTAGTGACGTCATATAGTCGTTAATGTAATTTTAAAACTATGAACGCAATATCCGACATATTTTCTATTGAACGCTAAGAGAAAAGCCACACAAATAATTTCCAGAATAAATAATAATAAAAATCATACACACTAGACCTTTCTCTCATAAACATACATCTTCTTTTACCTACACACACCAATAATACAATAATCTATAACACACTAAACAAAGTAAACATTCCTATCGTACAAACCACATCACTAACCATAAGACATATATTAAAAACTAGTAAACATCTCTATAACAAACCAGTTTCCGATGGAGGTATATACACTATTCCGTGCCATAATTGCCATCATAAATACGTTGGTTAAACTCAGCGTAAATTGGAAAAAAAGGTTCAATGAACACAAAAGAGATATACAAAATAGCAATTCTCCAAGTTCATTATTCTCTCATTCATTGCAACATAACCACATCTTTAACTTTAAACAAGCAAAAGTAGTTAAATTCATTTCAAATAAACCGCGCCGGAGACTTCTTGAATCTGCGCTTATCGCAATTTCAAGCACTATTAAACAACGTGGAGGTTTCTATAACATAGCGCCACTAATAAGTAAACTTTTATAAAAAGAACATTATTTAACTGCGGACACAGGGTAACTTTCTCACACCATTCAACACCCCCTGTAATAATTAACACATAATCTCAATCAATGAATTACATAAAAAAACACTCATTTCATTTCTGTTACAAACTTATATTTGAATTTCAACAGATATATTTTTTTCCCAATTAGAATATAAACTTGCGTTCATAGTTTTAAAATTACATCATTTCCAACATCATTTTTCCGTTTCTCTGAAATAGAACTGCGTCACACTGTGCACGTGAAGCATTTTCAAATATTTTGTACTGGTATATATATATATTTTTTTGTTTCTTAATCTCATTCATCCATTCATTTTCTCTCTCTCTCTCTCTCTCTTTCTCTCTCTCTCTCTCTCTCTCTATATATATATATATATATATATATATATATATATATAAATTGGGTGCATCAGCCTGAAACCAAGATTTACGAAAAAAACATATATGTAACATCAGTTCTTTCAGCTATACTGGAAACCGAAACCAAAATTATGAAAACTTCTTTATAAAATTATTCATAAAAATAGATTTACTTGAAATTGAAATATATAATTGAAACCTAAACCGAAACCGAAATGAACTTTTGGGAAAATCATTTATTTAAAAACACGATTACTTTAGTGAAATCAGCTATATTCGAAACCAAAACTCATGAAGAATTGTTGTAAAACTGTTTATACAAGACATGCAAGTACATACACATTAAACGACATCCACTTGAATGTAAGGATCACGCACAAAATAACTAAATACCATAGAATCTTATGTTTATATTGAGATTCATAACTATTGCGTCGCCTATGTTCACTCGCAAGTAATAATCGTCACACTAGGTGCATATGTCTCGCATTTGATGTCTTGAATAAGTATTCCAGGCTATATAGAAATTGCCTGATATACCTCGTAAGTAAGATTTAATAGAAATAAGACAACATATATTGAAAACAAATATACAGGCTGATTTCAAGAGAAACCTGTTTTTTTCGCAGAATATTGATATATTTCTCAGTTTACAAGTTTAACAAGGGAATTTATAAAAATAATATTAAAACGAATATGTATCTGAGAATAGACGGATTCTATCGGACGCGACATTATGTCTAATAGCAATTATGCATCTATGTTATTATCTTAATATCGTAGCTGATTTACTGTCAGAAACCGAAAATATCTTCTAGAGTTGATAGGTTGTAAAATAAGATAATCAAAGACAAAAAAGATGTGATTTCTCTTTAATATTTAAGCTAAGAATATACGCATCTATTTAATTCTCTAGATCTTCGTATCGGCATATCAGATCTTAGAAAAAAAGCCCCCCCAATGCATATTTTAAGTGATACACTGTTCATTCCGATCCGGAATTGATCTGACAGAAGAGATTTCCTTAAAAGCTCGCAAAAAGAAAAACAGCGCGAATAAAAAAGCAGACATGACATTATTATTTATAGATGAGTTCGATAGCTTTTCCTAAGAGAAAGGTTTAAATGTGATTCACAAATGTTATCATTTAATGCGCTCTTGCTCTGACATATGTCATACTTGTCACAAGAACAATCAGTACTTATTCCGACAATCCTTTCTCGAGGCGAATAAATAGAAGATAAAAATACATACGAGGAAGAGTATAAAGGTGATAGATGCGTAACACATATGGACGCACACAAGCACTCACTCAATCAAAATAGGAGACATACAAACATACATGTATACATATTGTATATATATATATATATAGCATATATATATAAATGTGAATATATATATAAGCATATACATATAAATGTGAATATATATATGTGCATATATATATATTTATAAATATATTACAAAGTTATAAAATACAAATATTCATTTCTTTTCTGTCTCCCTCTCTCTCTCACTCATTCTCTCTCTCTCTCTCTCTCTCTATATATATATATATATATATATACATATATACGTGTATATATGTGGGTGTGTATACGCATATATATGTATATATATATATATATATATATATATATATATATATATATATATACATATATATTGCATTAACTCTGGTTAAAGCACGGTTTTGTAATAAAGTTGATTAAATACCGGTAGTACGACTGTCTGACTGACAACCTTAATTAAACCATTTAGAACATGAGTAAACCGTCGTTAATTGTTGATTTCTTATCATATTTCAAACTTGCAAATTTTTCGTTGGATTTCTCACAAACTAAGTAATCGATCTTTATAAGTTAAGTACACAGGTGCAACTTCGAATAAATGCATTTTAAAGTTAGTTTTATATGAACAGAGTAAAGTGAATAGAAGTAATTCATAAATATTTTATTCCATTGATTTTGCTGAATAACAATTTTCCTTAGTATTATTTTTCCTATTTTAAAAAAAAAACTGTGTGTGTATTATATAGACAGTTTTTAGACTAAACTTATAGTATATGCAGCAGAATTACATTCTATGCATATAATGATGCACGATTTCCTGTGTGCAATGCATGCCAATGTATTTAAACCTAAAGATATACTTTGATGAATTTTCTAGAATTACAATTAGCAGATTGCATGTAATCAAAGTTAGAATTAAATATATTACTTATAAATTTTACAATTGCATGGTGATTTTTAGATACATACACCAATGTATAATTTGTGCTAAACTGTTTTGTTCGGTCCCGTAACATTTAAATATTTAATACATTTTTAACTGTTCTTATATATATATATATATATATATATATATATATATATATGTATTCAGGTATTTTGATGAGTTGTAGTTGAAACAGGTGTCAGTGAATAATTTTTTTTTAAAATAATATATATATATGTATTTGTATATATATGTGCATATATGTATGCATGTTATTGTTCTAGCTCATACATTCTAAATAACACGTCTGTTTTAGATCTAAATCGTTTATTTACATACTCCTTTATATTTCTATTGCGCAATGGGATTATCAGATGTATAGGGAATGTAATATTATGCTTTGTTTTTCTTATGTTTGCTTGCTCCTATTATTATAGCAATTATGTAGATAATTGTAAGATTCTTATTATATAATACTGTACGTAAGACCTTGGTATTTCCATATTTTTTCTTCTAAATTCTCTTCAGTCCAACATAATGTTGGAAATGTAATTATTATGAATTTACTTCATTCTACCTCTTGTTCAATATAATGTTCTAGGCACATAACTTTAACTACTGTAAGAAGTGCATGATTTAAACAGTTCCATCTGGCCTATATTTCCAGCACTTTCTGCTACAGTCGATATTCAATATTTTAGACAGGGTCCGGTTGAAATATTTAATCATACCATTGTGCCGAATGGTACACTTGTCGTCCCATAGCATAAATATACCATTCTTTTCAAAATTTCTTTTATATCCGTGTGAGGAAACCTCACTTTTTCATTGTTGAGACGTCCGATTTTCTGAAGTGCATTGGCCATCGAGCTTTAGTACTGTGTAATCAATGTAAAATTGTTTATTAAATGGTGTTATATTAAGTGGTGAGCTCGTACTTTTATATTAAACATGATGTATTACCATGGAGGTTTGATTTTGGGAGCTACTCCCATATTTACCGATGTTCACAATCGTGTTGATGGTAAATCTCTAAGTGGTTCATACATCCTACACTACAATGTAAATATTTTCCTTGTCTAAGGGTCTAGTCTATTTATGTTGTCTTGTCTCTGTTCAATGAATTAAAAGCTTCATTTAATCACAGCTATGGACAGTTGGTTAATTTTTGTTGCATATTTATAGTTTGTAAACTGTGTTTTACAATTTTCCTCTACACGGCATACAAGTTCTTTGTCATATATCTTTCATCTACGCATACTGAAGTGAATCGTTCTTTTCTCTGACATTTTAAGTGTTGTTCTCCTTTTTTCTCGAGGTTTTAATTCAGTGTCTTCATCAAGCAAAATTTTTACTGCATACACCGTCTTTCTTGTTGTGACGCAGAAACGAACACATTTGGTCAGACAAAAATCATGACAATGTTTTGGATTATGAAAGTGATGTCGATAAGAGTCAACGTAATTATTAATATGCGTTTTAATAACGCTAAAATATATCAAACACACAGCATATCTATATATTTTTTATATGGGGATCATCACTTATCAAGGCCCGGAAGCCACTCAGGGATAAAGGTTATTGCTTGTACAGCAATCAATGAGATAATATTGTAGTAATCGTTAGTATTGAAGAATTTATAGAGGGTCTTACTTAAGAGGGCGGTTTGTCAGGAATTTGTTTATGTTGGATTTGAAGACATCCAAGTTGTAGTAAGGTGGGAAACTAGCGAACGGAAGAAAGTTCCACAGTCGTGAACTTCTGAGAAAGAAGCTCTGCTCATGACATCTACATTTGGATTTGGGTAGAGATAAAGAGTGGGGAAAATTATTGAGAGTATTTTCAGCCAGACGGGTGTTTTTCGTGAAAGATTGGCGAGGGGGGGGGGCGACAGATTGGATCTCAGACGAGCACTTGCTATGGAAATAACGATAAAATAAACACAGGCTCGCAACCTATTTTCTGTGTGAGAAAGGCTGCATGGAACAGAAAAGGGCATCCCCAACCTAACAACGAACTCTATTTTGTCAAGGCAGGATAAGCTGTTGGTAGCAGCCCCTACGCAGATGTGGCAGCAGTACTTCATATTGGACGTACTTGGTTTTTAGACAGATAGAGAATTGTATCAGTAGTGAGATACATTCTGGAGCGGTAGAAGGATCCCACAATTTTCCCAGCGTCCCTGGCAACAGACTTGATGTACGTGTTCCATTTAAGATCAGGAGTAAAGGTCAAAGCCAGAAGCTTTCCAACACATGGAGCCTCCCCGAAGCGAGAGCAATCCTTTTCAATTGATGTCAGATGGGGATCAGAGCGTTGATAGTGTAAAGATAGAAGGTTGGGTTTGGATGCATTAAAAGTGACCAGCCACCTCTTCCCCTATTGTACCACGTGCTCAACATCAGAGGAGAGAGAATTAGAGAGAACTTTGTCATTTACGGCCTTTGATGCCTTGCCATGGATGGTTGTGTCATCAGCATAGATGTCAACGAAAGTATGTGTTTTGGGAGATCATTGATGTAGATCAGGAAGAGAGTTGGGCCCAGTATGGACCCCTGTGGGACTCCAGCATTAATAATGTGGGCCTCTTAATTCTGCCCATCAACCAATACTCTTATGAACCTATGAGAGAAAAATGAGTTAATGATTGAGAAAACATTTCCAGTAATACCGTAGCTGGACATCTTGTGAAGTAGGCCCTTATGCCATACCTTATCGAAGGCCTTCGATATGTCAAGAGCAATTGCCCTTCAAAGGAAACCTTTGTAAAGAGATTCGCTAATCCTATGGGATATAACCGTCAGCACTTATACTGTAGATCTTGAGGAGCGGAAACAATATTGCATGTCACTAAGAAGGTTGTTTCTGTTGAGGTGGTTGACTACTTTATTTAATATGGATTCCAACAACTTACTCATGAAACACAGGGCACGTATTGGTCTCTACTTAGAGGGAGATGACTTTTCACCTGAATTATTAAATACAGGGCATACTTATGGGGGTTTCCAGTGTGTTGGAAAGCACTTCCCCTTAAGGCAACGCTTAAGCAGTTATGTAAGTATGGGGGCAAGTTCTTGTTGGAGATATTTCAGCACTATAACGGAATGCCGTCAGGGGCAGTTGCTTTACTGGAATCAAGGTTCTTGATAAGCTTGGCGACCTCACGCACAGATATTTGTATGTTACATAGCGTGTTGTCCGTTATAGGAGGAAATACAGGGAGTTTATGGTCATTGTCGCACAGGTTAGAATTAGCTGCAAAGCTCTTGGCAAATAGTCTGGCCTTGTTTGATACTGACGAGATGACCTCAGGTCCATTGATGATAGTTCGGATAGATCGCACGCTTCTGTTCAAGATCCTGTTTTCTATTTCCCAGAAATGGTGGGAACTAAGCCGCTGCTCAGCTACTTTGGATTTAACAGACTGAGCATATAGCTCTCTTGCATGTTTTATTACTCTTTCACATTCTATTATGTTGGTAGTTATGGAAAAAGTGATTCCTGTGCGCGATGGCAGCAGCACATTCATGGGAGAACCATGGCTGGCTGTTAGGTTTTTGTTGGAATTTTTTTGATGGTATGAATCGGTCTATGCCTACAATTAACCATTCGGCTAGGTCTGATACTATAGAGGACAAATCCTTTTTAAAAATGGAACGCAGAGGGAGGTCACATATGAATGTACGGAAGCTATACCAGTCACCCATAGAGTATCGATATAAAGTACGGTGGAGAGGTATATCTGAAGACTTATTACATTTCATTAACTGCTACAATCGATTGGTCAGAGGATCCCAGAGGAGATATAACGGAACATGAACACAACTAAAGGAAATTGTGAGGAAAAGATCTAGAAGGCTTGCATATTGCCCGGGTGTATCGGACACACGGGTGGCTCCGTGAACGATCTGAGTGAGGGCATAGGAAATAGCAAAATAATGACAACACTTCACAACGTCATCGGTTTTATTTTAGTGAGTCAGCACTTCCACATTATGGACATTGAAGTCACCGCAAATGTGAATGTTAGCCGAAGAATGAGCAGACAGGATGTGGTCAATTTTCTCAGATATTCTTTAAAGATAGTAACCCCACTGTTGTGGGGGCGTAGAGGGCAAATATAAATGCAGTGGTGTAAGCTAGTGCAACCTGGAAGCACACACAATGTAAATTAGGGTCTTCCCTGGAGATATCCCTACCACATGGAAACCCAGCTTTTATGTAGGCACATATTCCATGCCCATGGCGATCTTGGGGGACAGATTTAGATGTTAAATTAGAGTATCCTTTAATTATGAATTCATCTAGAAACGTTGTTAGCCCTATGCCAGTTTCACTTAGAAAGAATATGCCCGGTTTCCTCTCCTGTAATTGGGTTTCAAACTCTGGAAGGTTTGAACGTAAACCCCTGATGTTGCAGAAGGAGACCCGGTAGTAGGGGTCTACGTAGGGGGGATAGCGTTCTATTTTTATTCGTGTTTCTTTTATGGAGATTTATCATGATTGTTGAGGTTTTGGCGTCTGTGGAGCAGGTCGGTAGAGTTAGTTGGAGAAGGACAGAGAGGAAAAATAAGAGAGAAAAAGACAAGAATGTTTTTTTTGTTTTGTAGCACATGATAAGGTAAAGCTGTACTAATTACGGACTAGTATGGTATCGGTAGGCCTTACCAGAATCTACTGTATGGTCGAGAATTCATTCAGCAAATGGCAATACAACAGCCACGGTACTTTGTAACTGCTGATAGGAAAACCTCCTTAGTGCTTAATCCAAGGTTCGGTCCCTGACTATCAGACGGGTTACGTCAGGCCAGACAAAACGTTTACCACCAGCACCCTTACTAGTGGCATGACAACAAGGATAGACATAGAAACATAAATTTTCCATCTCAGGCTACACTTTACAAAGTACTATTGACCAGGGAAGCAGCTTTTTCTGATCTTTTGTCAGAAAAATCATTCATTGGAAATGAGGACTGAAGGACAGAAAAGAGGGAACGAGAGTTACTGCAGCTGCCGATAACACATCCGCGCGCATTATCTACTCTCCATTGAGAAAATAAAATAAAATAAAAGGTGGGAAGGACTTATTAATATCTACTTAGTATAATACCGTTGCCCAATTCCTGGCTTAGGATAGTATTTCAAGATAGTCGCCTCTCCCAAATTAATGCATCGATAACTTTTGCCTTTATCTGGGTCGAGCTGGGATGTAAAACCGTTCCAGCTCCACCCCATAATAAATATGCTATAATGAAACTTTTATCAAATTGAAAAAAGTCTGGGTTTTTTAACTCGTTTTAAAAGCTGGTTTAGAAGTAATACATTTAGGGTTATGTATTAACTTTAGCTAGAAGTAATGCATAGTGTAGAAGAAAAAAGCTGCATGTTACTGAGTTCAGATAATCTGCAAATACAATATGGGAAATGTTTAATTTCATGGGATATTTTTTTCTCGTTTTGAAACATAAGAAAACAACATTGGTTAATAATAACAATAAATATACACATATAATAATATATATATATATATATATATATATATATATATATATATATATATATATATATATCCACAGCCAAGGTGTATAAGGCAATATGCTGTATACATATATATATATATATGTATATATATATATATATGTATATATATACATATATATAGCAAGTTATAAAAATATTTATGCCCATTAAATTACACAGAATATTAAACTTTTCATACACGCCAAGAATCGGTCAGGCCTGCTTATATATATATATATATATATATATATATATATATATATATATATATATATATATATATATATATATATATATATATATATATATAAATTGAGTGAATTGCGATTTTGTGTTGACTCGATATCCATTACATTCCCGAATTACATTAAAACTAGGGTATTAAATTCTCATTAGATTGAACTTAAATTGCTTATACGCTCGATCGTTTTATGCCATTGATAGATATATTTACAAGAGTTTGTCAAGGACCCTAACACGAAAAAACTTTCTCTTTAAAAGAAAGTAATAAAAATTACGAATCACATATTTCCACAATGTTAAAATAAGCTGTTTATAACGAGAAACTGATAAATAATTTTAAAAGAATATATTAAGACAGCCAAGAGTAAGCACTGGCAGGCCGGTATCCATGAAAAAGAGCCCTAAACACGTTAATACATCAGACAGATTAACTCAAGTGGTGACTTAGGTTAACCGAGTTAACGTTTGAATAAAAAGATCCTTACCTAATGTTTCTATCGTATTGACGACATTAGTGTCTCAACTTCCAATGCAGTCGGTTCCATAAAAGTCATTTCCACTTAAGTTATTGGCAACTTTATCGTGCCCTCTAGATAATACTCGTTATATGTTTAGAAAAAATATGATTATAAAAATATCGGATACACATTTGTCAGCAATGTTTGGATTCAGAAAATATGATGATTTTGGTCTATATTATATGTAGCAACAACAAAAAAAATAATGGAAAAACCTACGAAGCGTAGAATAAAGTGTAACAATGATTCAACAACTGAAAGGTAAAACAGTATGTTAAACACCAAGCCTGTTCGAAAAGCGCAAAAAATATCTGCTCTCTCTGCAGATAAAAAAATATATATTCACTGATTACTTACCTACGAGCGATTCGAGTCGAATGTGCATATACAAAAACCAGTACCACCTGAAAAATATATCCCTAACCGAACTATATATATATATATATATATATATATATATATATATATATATATATATATATCAAGAGTGAAAGGATGAATTGGAAATAAGAGTGTACAAAGTAAAAGGAGGACAAGTCAAGGCCATTATTCAGAATGCAATATGCGCTAACAAAGAATTCCAAAACGAAAACAAAGAGGATGCCTGAATGGCACTATTGTAGCATCTATGCCATAGCAAAGAACAATATTCTATCTTAATAACTAACAGGGCAATCATGAAAGTGTTCCGAGAGACGGAACTAGCTTATATGGAATCTAAAACAGGTGATCTTTTAAGAAATCTAGAAACAACATTACAATTCTTGTCACAATTTCCACAATTCGCATGACCGCTTAATATAGTTCAAACCATTAATAAAGCCGAACACTCTGTATACATGACACCATCCTCATAGAGTCATCTAATTGCTTGTCTTCTATTCATAACTGCCTCTGCGACACGTTTACCATCGAATCATGCTGTTTATTTACCAACTTAAGATGGCTCCTAACTAAAACATTATTCTTTCTTATTACTATTCTCGGGACTACTTTAAACACTATACAATGCCATTACCTCATTAATTGAGATGTCTATAGGAATTGTTTACTTTGAATGAAGAACTTGTTAACAGAATTTCTGAGGTAAAAGTAATCAAAATGATGGTTTTAACCAACATAGCACTCTACCTTTCAGGAAACCACACTCAGAATACCAAGAAGTAATGCGACTTAAGAGTACAAAACATGTAATTAGGTTGAAAACCTAAAGTCCTTAAGGTAACACAATATATTTAAAAGAACTATATATTTGCTGAACATTAAATGCTAGAACGGTTGCCGAATATAACCAACAAGGTAGATAAAAACTATACAACAACTATAGAGGAAATAAACACACAGTATTTGATCTAAATAGTAGCATGTAAAACCTTAAAAACTATTAAAAATAATCTAATAAAAAACAATTGAATATTCTATAAAAGATAGTAAAAATAATTCGCATCTTTTTTACATACACCTTATAAGAATAATCTTTACTTGGAAGTCTGTCTGTAAAGCTAGAACCATTAAATCAAGATGGCAAGCAAGTTTCTAAGTAATTAAAAACACGTAATAAGAAATTAAAACTGATACACTGCTTTGAATCAGAAAACGAGAAATTGACCGATTGCAGAATCACAAAAATACCTGGCATAAAATTACAGATCTCTATATTCATTACATTATATTTGCTATACAAAATTCTTGAGTATGAAGCTACATATCCAAACTAGTCAAAGGTGATACAGCACCCATATCTAAGAGAAGCGCGGCGCAAAGCCATGTTAATAAGGTGTTCTTGTTATATCCTCGCAGTTTGCAATCTCATTACTGATTTTGTTGCATACATCATCCATAAACTCCACTTTTCTGAAGGGTACCTAGAATAAAGTAATACGTATGAAGGAGTGGCTAATCAGTGGATTACTATATCGCAATGAACTGTGTTTTGTTCAGTCATTGAAAAAAGTAATACATCTGAAATAAGTGGCGCTTTTTGTTTGAGTAGCGCTTGCCTTATCGCATTGTGAAGTATCATTTTAATATTGACATAATTGTAATGTTTATATTACACACATAACCCATTTTTAACTTCACACTGGGCTAATATGGAATTGCGTAAGCTTAGAATTCCTTCCTTGGAATGCTTATATCAGATTGTAATTTTATCTAACAGATAATACGGAAACACAGTTTTAAAACCTTTAAATATAAAGCCAATATTTCAGTGAATGTGTAACGTTAGATCCCTTTACACACGGGGCCTACACGTTGGATGCGATGTACGTCGCAAAAGAGGGCAGAACAAAGAATAACTAGAATTCACTTTTTCATATAAACAGAGGTTTATTTTCCTTAATTCTCCCACCTGACGTCCTTTTGAATGTGTATTCTGTTTTATAGTCTGTTTTCTTAGAGTGACGTTATTTTGCATTTAATAGGAATTTGCATTCGGGCATTCGCTCTATGTTACAAATGACTTCCGAGTGATGTAATGCAATCTCTGTAAAAACGTTAGTTCAACTAAAACATAGATTTACTTAATTTATATTAAAAAAGACGATACCCACCAGTCAATAAATTTTAAAATGAACTCTGCTATAAATTTTTATTATATACAAATTTCCATTAAGATATTTCAGCAGAAAGGCAACTATAGTCAATGCACTGTAAAAATTATTTTGCATCGCCATTAAATAATATAAAAATATTATTGCCTAGTACGAGGTTGATAAATGCCTGCATAATTCTGTACCGGTATTTTTTATACGACACTGTATAATTGTACAGAGCGGGAAAAAACAAGAACATGAAGAATACTAGTTCGCAACGCTTTCATAATAAAAGATGGCTTCCTACTACAAGTAATAATTTCGGTTTTAATGTCCGAGGTGTTTAAATGCGGCTAACATAAACAGTAATCATTAACATATACAATGAATGCTTTTATATTTTAGCCTAATCCAATTGTCTAAAAGTTAATTCATTTCGAATTTATTTAAGTGTATACTTGCCAAAATCGTGTGCATATCGCATACCTGTGTGGCGACTCGTTCAAAATAAACAGAGTGAGCCAAAAGTATTTGGACATGTAAGGGTTAGAGTTATAGTACAAATAAGGATGTGCATTAATATATCTGATACATGACCCTGTTCACAATGCTGTGCTCCGAATTTTAGTTTACAATGTATGTATATAGGCCTTAAGATTGCCCTTAAAAATTGGCATTTACCCTTACGACTTTTAAATACATGTTTAATTTCATTATTTTAAGAGTTCAATGACTCACTTAACTTAAGACATATTGCGTTATTACCCCATTACAAATCTACATGCAAACGTTGGATATAGGAACGTATTTTTATTGAAATCAATATGGTTGGCATTATAAAAAGACATGTAACTTGCATGAGGTTTGTTCGTATATATATATATATATATATATATATATATATATATATATATATATATGTATATATATATATATATATAAAGCTGAATGTCTCTGAGTGTGTGTTTGTGTGTGTATGTGTCTGGTACCGAATAGGCTCCTATAGGGTTGACTATTTATTAAAAAAAAACTGATTACATATAATGATATAAGATGTCTCAAGACACAGGGATGGGTATGTTTGATCTGGCAGAACGGTGGTCCATTACAATTGTGGGGTCTGTGTTCGCGCCTGGCCCGCAAAATATGGAACTAAAAATTTTTAAAATAAATAAAAAAAAACGTTTACAAGTGTTTTTGATATAGATGTACATGAAAATACTTTGATAAGTATGTTTTAACTTAAATAGGGATGGTATAATAAAATTGTGGGGCCTGCGTTCCCGCCTGGCCTCCATAGAATGGGAATAGGCGCACATTTGAATAAAGACTTTTCATATCTATCTGTGTAAGTATATTTTGATAAGTAAGTTTCAGTTTGAAGAAATATGGTATAATAAAATTATGGCGTGTTCGTTCGCACCTGGCCTCTATAGAATGGAAAAATGTCAAAGTTTAACGTTTTTTTTATATAGATCCGCAGAATAGTGAGATAAGTGTGTCAGTGTGAACAGATATGGTATAATAAATTATGGTGTTTATCTATTTTATTTTTACTTTCACCATATTTTGCTTTGGTTTTGATACTCCCAAAATCAACCCAAATTTACAATATTTTCATAACCTATCATATTTTTATCAGTCAGAGCCCATTTTCTGTAGGCTGTTTTTAGAACCAGACAACTGGGAATTGTGCTAGTAACACACACACACACACACACATATATATATATATGTGTGTGTGTGTGTATATATATATAATATATATAATATTTATTCAAGAAAATGAAACTGATCTCAGCATACAGTATATCATCAGTTTCATTGATATTTTATGCCAATTTGGTATTGCACCTGATTGTATAAACCTGGCACTTATATTTAAAACTTAAACCAAATTTTGCCCAATTGCATATCTTTCAAATAAGGAAGTGCTTTCCCTCAATCTCTCTAACAACTTATTCTAATCCAATATAAATTAAACGTTTGTAGACCTCACTATCAGATTATATCAGTTACAATATCATAGCTGGTTCTAAAAATATGTAGCATATATATCAGACTCTCTCTCTCTTTCTCTCTCTCTCTCTCAATACTAATACATTCTTCATTTTGTTTGCTGTACAAGTTGATTCAAAATTCATTGTCATATCAATACATACTGGGACAAATTTGATAATATCATCCCTTATTGAATTTATTTTATCAGAGCTAACTCTTTGTGTGGGTAATGAATCAATGACATAGTATTCAATAGAACGTTTCCGGTGAATTCAAGTAAGAATTGACGTACGCAATTATAGAATCTCATCAAAATGATGCAGTCAAGTTTATGTCTTCACTTGAGTAGCGAACCATAACCATATAAAATGTATGGTTTTCCTTGCTAAGATTTTCAATACATGAAATGTCCTAAAGTAGATTTAGTAAAAGTGTTTTTATAATAATAATAATAATAATAATAATAATAATAATAATAATAATAGTAGTAGTAGTAGTAGTAGCATTAAGAACAATTCCGAAAAACTTCGAAAAAAGAATGTCAGAAATTGGAATCTGAAGAATAAATGCAAAAGTACAACGACTAACGATAATGAAAACGACTGAAATATTAAGGAACCCCCTTGAATGCGGAGAATAATACAAGGCAATATAACGAATAAGCGTTAGAGGGAATGAAGAACGCCGAAACTGCATATTTACTAGTTCTACACCGCACATCATACATCTCGCCATTGTCTCATCACCGTGCCTCCCCAAAAAAGATACCAAAGGGCCGAGAAGGGTCAATAAGGAGTGAAGGATCGAGGAGCGAGTGCCAACCAGACCTCGGCTGGACAAGCGCAAAGAGAACTGGAACCTTGGGGAGGCTGAGTGACATTCAAATTCCAGTATAAACCAATGGACACTACCAGCGAGAAGGCAATGGTAAGCGTCTGTTGCGATGATGCAAATTCATTTCCAAATGCTATCGAAGGTAGTAGAGAGAGCTGGACGTCTGGGAGACTTGTTGTCACTCAGCTTCCAGAGAGCAGCACAGGTGTCCAATCAGATCGTTTGTTGACTTGTGTGAAAGCTCCATGTGAGCCAATGATAATCTATATATCTATAAAAGTGAAACTGTCCGGGTGTGTCTGTGTATATACATTTCCCTATCAAACTACTCGGTCGATTTTAAGTCTACACACTTGAGATTTCACAGACGATTTAACACAAAAATGTCATTGCCACCGTATTTTTTGCTTCCTTCGCCTCTTCTTCGTTGAAAAATATAGTGTGAATTTTGCTCTGTAATATAATGTTTGAGTTTCATACTCTGTTTATGAATTATTAATTTTCTTTTTATTTCCCTCTTTCCGTTATTGTATTTATCTAACAAAAGTCATAATAATGAAATATTTTTCCCTCCCGGATCAGTTCTCTATGCTATAATATTTGTGTATGCCTGTAGTAGCCTACCATTAAGAAATTCAATATCCACCCAGGGAATATACTTTCATTAGCCTATACACCGATAGATGTGTTTTAAAGATTCACCCTAATCTTTGTGCAAGGAGCATGATCTCAACATGTAATACTAATAAAACTGCGAACATATTTGGTAATAAACACACATTTATAGTATATTAGCATGGGTCCACGGCGTTGCCCGGGTATTTGGAGATGTATGTGGAGCAAAAAAGAAAAAAAAAAGTGGTCATTTTTTTTTAACTATGACCCCTTAAAATTTATTGTTTTGAGTTCCGATTAAGTTATTGTTAGATCCATGCCCAATGAACCTATATCTAAAATTTCAAGTGTTTAGACTGAAAATTGTCGGAGGAGTTTTGTAGAGTTCATTAAGGTCAAATCGTTGAACCTTGACCCCTTAATCGCCAAATTTCTGGCCGAAAACATATCAATTCGATTTTTGCAAATCTCAGTACACTGTATATAAAATTTCGAGTCTGTAGACTTAAAATTGGTAGATTTATTGCGTAGGGAAATGTACACACACAGACACACAGATACACGGATACACACACACATACACACACTTTCACTTTTATAGATAAATATATAAGTAATGAAAATATACATAGAAATTGTCTTGCGTGTATATAAAAAAGAATAAAATTATGTCATATGTGCAGAACTCGATAAAATGGATAGAACTCGAAAAATCAAGTGTTCATAAATAGTACAGTTTTTTAAACGTAAAATTATACCAAACCGCATTAATTATAAGAGAATTATGTATACAAGAAATATAATGTAAAATCATAGGTAAATAGATAATACTATTAGATGTTAAAAAATAATGAAAATAATGAACAAAATTACAACACATACATAATGAGAAGGAAGCATGTAGTTACGTCCCACATATATGATGCATTATATGATAATCCATGCTTTACATAGTTTTTTGTAGACAAGCCACCTGTTAGCACCAATCGGATATTCTGGAAAGCTTGACGACAGAAATGCATGCGTTTACCAACATTTATTAAGTGCCGAAAATATCAGTCGCTTCAAATTTGTCATGATTAAGCACGAGGGTATTAATGCGAAATAAATTCTATGAGTATAGTTAAGATTAAGTTGTTCACTCACATAAAATACGGTACAAGACACAGTTTATTTAATTTCTGTGAAATATATTCTACGAATTGAGGTAATAATAAGGTATTAGTTTCTGATTCCCTACAGACAACGTTTTATCAAGAAATAACAGTTAATGCTCACATTACTGTAAATTAAAATATAAAATATAATCAGGGAAAAATTAACACACCATAAGATTATGTGCATGTCGCCTGTTATATCAGAAATATATAATATTTATTTGTATGAATGGTATTCATTAATTAATTTATTTTTGGCCGCCAAATTCCAGGCGAAAAACCGACTGAAAGGATTGCCCTATATCTAGATACACTTTATTTAAAATTTCAAATGTTTAGACCAAACACTGGTTGGGAAAATTGCTAGAGACCGCGGGAGTAATTTTTTTTTACAACTGGGACCGCAATTTTGACTACTTAACATTTATTTTTTAGGCTCAAATCGAATTAAAAATTTGATCCATGTCTCAATAACATACAACTAAAATTTTAATGTTTACATGCAAAATTGGCGAGGACTTTGGAAGAGTTTTAAAAGGTCAAATCGTTGAACGTTGAACCCTTGACAGCAATTTGCAATTGCGCGAACGTTAAATTGAATAGTACATTGCTATTTATTTATCACACTTTAATCAAAGCATTATATTTCAAATATACATCGAGTATTTTAAGTGAAAACATCATTATAAATAATAAATATACTTTAATATATGTAATATCAGAATGATCTAAGGACAATGATAATACTCATATTAAACATAAGGCTCATTGTGCCAGATATAATAATACCGAGTGACGTTTAAATATTAAAATAAATATGCTGAACCCATGAAAATAGTGCCCATAAATATATTGAATGTTTTTACGTTACTGAGGAAAGGTAATTAACCCACACTGAATTGTTATACTCAGTAAAAAATAATATACTTATATAGCAAAAACAAAAGGCAGAAATGATAGACTATATGAAATATATTCCCTATGAAATAACGGGAACATATTTTATTCGACTATCCGAAATTTAATAAAAATGTAATAACGAAAATAAAATACGAAACAAAAAATTTGAAAATAAAATTAATATATAAAAAAAAATTGAAATTACACAATATCAACTGAAATTAAACGACTAATATAACTATTAAAATATACATTTAGAAAAGTGTACTGAACTAATATATTAACTTACTTACACATCTGATACAGTAAGCAACGTATCTTCAATTAGAGACACTATAGCATGAATCGATCTTAACACTCCCAACACGAGATAAATACATTTATTTATTACATATAGAGTTGAGAAAACGTTTTAATTTGGATTTACCATGATGTATTTTCAATTGAGATTTCTTTATTATATCTTTAGTTTATATATCATTTTAAGAATCTGTTTTGCACGATCTAATCGTTTAAATTGCGCGCGTTCTAAACTCTGATCCCCATCTGAAATGAATGGCTCTCGTCTTGGGGAGGTCTACGGTTTTTACAAGCTTCTTGGCTTGACCTTTACTCCTGATTTTAAATGAAACACATACATAAAATCCGTTGCCAAGGCCGCTGGAAAAATGGGGGGATCCTTCTATCGATCCAGTAGATATCACACTGCTGATGTAATTATCGATATATATTAGCCAGGTACGCCCAAGGATGGAATACTGTTGCCACATTTGGGCATGAGCTGCTAGAAAAGACTTATCCTGCCTTGATATTAAAATATACTTCATAGCCTCGTAGGGGATATCCTTTTCTCTTCTCGGCAACCTCTTTCTAAGATAAGATATGTTGCGACCTTGTCTCTGCATTATCATTATTTTCATGGCAAGTTCTCGGCTGAGCACCGATCTAGGGTCCTCTCTAGCCAAACTTTCACGAGAAACACCCGTCTAGCAGAAAACACTATCAATAATTTCCCTCACTCTGTATCTGTGCCTAAACCTAAACGTAGATTCCATGAGCAAAGCTTCTTTCTCAGAACTGGATACATGTGGAATTGTCTTCCGTTTTCTTTGATGAGCCGTTAACAAATTTACCGAATTTCCATTTACTAACGAGTACTATATTGTCCAATTTCTACTGTACACTCTTTAACCCTCGCCCTCGAGTCCTTGATAAGTGGCGATGTCTATGTTAAAACACACAATTATGTATTCCTTTCAGAACGTTGCGTATGAGATTAAAAACTAGCAAATTCTTCCAGTTTTCAAATTCCATTCTAACTAGATTGAAAAACAATGAACTAGCTCGCGATTCAACGAGGAACCACTACCGAACTCAGAGCTATATAGTGGTTTAAGAAATTTCGTGGCGGCAACAAAAGTTTTGAAGATAATGAGTGTAGTCGTCGCCATTGGATGTTAATAACGATTAATTTAGAGCCTTAGTTGAAGCCAATCCAGGCATCAATTTATATAACATGCTTCTGAATTATACGTAACGTATACGGCGATTTTCAACAGCTTGAGAGACATTGTACAAAGAAAACCAACTTGATAAATTGGGGCCTAACACATTGAAACGACAAAAAAAAGAAACACTATTTCGAAACGTACTCTTTTTTTTTCTGTTGCGCACAAGAACTTGGCGGAACTATTACAGCGTAGAAACACTCTCAACAAATGAAGTTAGACAACGCCTAGCACTGGTCATCAGAAAAGGCTCAGTTCTCGTACAAGACAATGCCCAACTGAAAGTTGCTAAACCGACGCTGCAGAATTTTTACGAATTAGTCTACAAACTATGTCTCATCCGTCACTCTCTAGAAAATTCTTACCTACCGACTACTACTTTTTTCAATAATTTCGGTAACTGTCTGCGTAAGAAATACTTTAAATACCTGATATAAACACACCTTAAGCTACATAATCGCCATCAGAGAGGAATATCTTACGTTATTGCCGTAAATTCAATTCTGTTGTATTTTTAATAATATGTTGCTCATTATTAGTGGGGGCTTATTTCGATCAATATTGTTCGTTTGATCCTGGGTATTCAATTAAAGACTATATAACACAAATCGATCTGGTCCGTCTGGAATTTATAGTATTGATCTATTTTCACACACTCTAAATATATTAAAACATGTTATTTATTAACTATAAGGTTGAAACAATGTTATTGGACAATTTTCTATTTGATATTAGATGATGTATTTTCAAATAATTTTCGTTATATTACCTTTACTTTATATATAATCCAAAGTGTTTTCAACGAACTATCTATACGTTTAAATTGCACTCGTTTTAAAACAATTATGATTTTTTTTCAGAACGTTGAATACGAGATTGAAAAACAGCCAAATCGCACAATTTTCTTATTACAATTTAAACTAGACAGACAAATTATAAAACAGCTACCGATATCAATGAAGCGTTTGGTCAAGGAACCACTACGGAACGCAAAGCTCAATGGTAGTTTAAAAAAAATCCTGGCAGCGAAAAAGTCTTGAAGATAATGAGCTGAGTAGTCAGATATCGGATGTTGATAACGATCAATTAAACGCCTTAGTCGCAGCTAATCCACACATCACTGTTCGAGAACTTGCTCTTATATGAGATGTTACGTATACCTTGATTTCCAACAACTTGAGAAAGACTGGAAATGCAGAGAACTTTGATAAATGGATCCTTCACGTATTGAATGACAATCAAAAGAAATGTCGTTTTTATGCAACAGGAACAGCGATGTTTCGCTAACGTGATTAGAGGCCGATGAAACTCCACATCACCTGCCAGTCAGAGTTGCACCAAAAGAAGTCCATATTGACTGTTAAGTTCTCTGTGATCAGTCTTATACATAACAGTGTTTTGAATACAGGCGTAACTTTTACGGCAGAGAAGTACTCTTAGCAGATGAAGAAAATGCATTATAAACTTCGACAACACCCAACACTATTATTCAACAGAAAAAGGCTCAAATCTTTTCCACGACATTGCGCGAGTGAAATGTTCCTAACCTGACCCTGCAGAAGTTGAACGAGTTGGTCTAAAGAAATGTGATGGATCCGCTAAAAACTCTAAAATCCTCACCTACCGATTACAAGTCTTTTAAGGATTTCAACAACTTACTACCTCAAAAGTTACACATACACGATATAAAAAACGCATTTAGCGACTTTATCCCTACCAGAAAGCTTTATTATTATTATTATTATTATTATTATTATTATTATTATTATTATTATTATTATTATTCTCATTATTATTCTCATTATTATTATTATTATTATTATTATTATTATTATTATTATTATTATTATTATTCGTGTTTATTTCGATCAATCATTTGTTTAGTTTGAGCCAGAATGTGTCATCTGGGTATTTAAGTTGAAACAACAACACTTTTCTTGTCAACTTGAGAATGCACTAAGTAGTCACTAAATATACACATTTTCATAACAATATCGTGTTCCATTTTTTTAAGTTTGGGTTGGCGTAAGCTTAAAATACATTTTATATCACTATCTAGAAGTATTTATTTGAAAAGTTTGCTCACGATGAATGACTGTAAATTGGATATTTATATATATATACATATACATATATATATATATATATATATATATATATATATATATATATATATATATATATATATATATATATATATATATATATATATATATAAATGCAACCGGACGAAGATCGTCATAGGAGCAACATGAAAACAGTGAAACGAATTGCTAAAAATGTAAAACGGTTAGTGAATATATTGATGATTTATTCCAGCCAACTGTCAGGTAATATTTTTATTCTATTGGATGACATTATGGAAAAATGTGGAACACAAAAATAGATAAAAATATTATAATAAAAATAACTAATAACAGATGAATAGCGAATGCGCTTAAATGTGTCCTGGCTAGGGACTCAAAGATTTATTGACAAGGTTATAACCTTCATAAGAATGTCGATGTTTGTATACCTGGGCGGTTTATGTTAATCATAAAGCTAGTTGAAACAAGTGAATGTTCATAAGAACTATTTAGTGATCAATATATATGGATCTACTACTAAATTTATTTATATTTACATACCAGAATATTATATATTAATTCATATACATTCATATATACATACATAAATATATATATATATATATATACATATATTAATTCATATATATACATATATAATGCATATAATATAATATATATATATATATAATGAAACAGAAATATATATATATATATACTGATATATATATAAATGTAAATATATATATATATATATATATATATATATATATATATATATATATATATATATATATATATATATATATATATTTCAATGACTTAAAAACATTATTACAATGATGCAAACATAATTCTCAATGAAAAACCAAGACACGGAAAATTAAAATAATGTTAAAAAATACACATTGAGTGTGACTACTCCCTTATTAAAATATATATATGTATATATATATATATATATATATATATATATATATATATATATATATATATATATATATATATATATATATAATAAAATATTCGGATGCTATAAAATAAATGTCGATTAAAAAAATAACGAATTATAATAAAACCCGAAGCGCTTTTCCTCAGACAAACTTTTTAAGCTTATATGTCTGAAAGAAGAAAAAAAACACGTTCTTTCATTCTTTCTTTTTTTGTTTTGTTTAGAAATACTAACACGGAGGGGATGGAAACGAGAAAATGCTGACTTCCACTTTTCTGTTCTAGAGGCGTTTGCTATGAGTTTTAGCCCGTTTTCTCCAAGCAAACAAGCCTTCGGTTACAGTTGGAACTCTTTAGGGGGGCACATTCTATTTAAATTCTTTTTCGATTCTATCTCTTCGTATCAGTATTTCCTTCTTTAATACATAAATCTTTGCCAAGTTTGTCTGACGAAAAGCGGTTCTGGTGTAAATACAATTCGTTATTTGTTAATCGATTTATTTATTTTATTACATCCGAATATGGTCCATTTCTTTCTCATCATTGTAAAATTTTGCCATTCGTATATATATATATATATATATATATATATATATATATATATATATATATATATATATATATATATATATATATATATGTATATGTATATATTTATTGAAAAATATTCTGATGGTAAATGTCATTACAATTACAACGTAAGCTCGGAGGAGGTCCCAATGCATGCCCTATCTGACACCTATCCTGGCTGGAGTTGAGTATCAAAGTACGGTAACACTGTGAGCAACAAGTAACTAAGGTGGTGACAACTGTTAGCCAGTACTTCATGAACACAACTGACTACTATTCAGAGGTACGTTCTTTTCATAAAAGATTCGTACCTCCCACCACTCTTCTAATACTATATAAAACTCGTCCTCCTACTCACTCAGAGTGGAATTTCGCCCTGAAGCATTGTTTTTTTTTATAATTCTTATTTTGTCACAGTATTTCTGAAATAAAAGCGGCCTCGTAATTATTGCATGATTGGTATGTCACTGATATTTTCCTATGAAGAAAATACATTTTACCGATTAAATAATATTTGAATTTTGAATTATTGAGTTTGATTTAACATTACAGTTTGTTGTAATTCATTATTTGTAAGACACTAATCCAGCACAGATAATTTATTTGATACCATCATTTCAAAACTGACGTTATACAATTATAATGATATTTCTATTCTATAATACGTCAGCATTTACCGTTATCAATGCAGTCATAGAGGAAAAAAATATGGCATCGCCCGATACACTGTTGTACAGAGACATGCTTTGTTTGTGAAGATCTATTTTAGTTTTTTTTTGGGAAGGAACTAACTTATTTTGTTGATAAAAAAATAATTGATCTTAATTTATCTACTCGTAAGTTTTAAAATTAAATAAAATTCAAACTGCACACGCACACGTATATATATATATATATATATATATATATATATATATATATATATATATATATATAATCAAAAAATGTAAATTAAAGATAGCTAGTTCGCAATTGGAAGATGGTCAAAATCCGTGGAATAATTCACAAATAGTTACAAGGAAAAGAGGAAAGAAATCCAATAATAGCATGAAAAGAAAACTAAAATATGCGTTAAACTCGGTTGCCGAGACAATATATTATATTTTAATTTTATTTTTATGTTATATATATACATATATATATATATATATTATATATATATATATAAATATATCTATAAATATATATATACATATATATGAATATGTATATTATATATATAAATATATCTATAAATATATATATATATATATACATATATATAATATATATAATTTATAGATAAATATATATATAAATATATATATTTAAATATATATGTATATGTATAAATATATATATATATAAGTAGATATATATATATAAATATATATCCATATATATATAAATTTATATATATAGCATATATATAACTATGTAGCTATATATGTATATATATATATATATATATATGTAGCTATATATGTATATATATATATATATATATATATATATATATATATATATATATATATAAATAGTAGCACAACTTCAGTTCCTACATCGGCATTATATATCGAATGCTATAACGGTTTTACAGGTGGAGTGGGTAAATATCTACGCTCTCTTTATAATCGCAATTTAATATGCTACAAATAATCATTTCTGTTTAGGATTGTCTTGTTACTATAGAGACTAAGTACGTGAACAGCTCTTGGCTCTTGAGAAACATTACCATATTATTTTCACTGTCATTTTCTGCGACATTTCTAGAATAGACCAATTACATACGAAGGCAATTGACTTTTTGTATAATTAATTGTAAAAAGGCAACATTATTCCCATGGCTCTGCCTTATAAAGCTATTACCGCCGCAAAAGATTTTTATGCGATTGTATACAATCTTATATATAATTTGCTTCAGAGTGTAAGTTATGAACATGTTCCGACGGAAACATTTTTTATCTGTAGAGAACGTTGTGCGCTTCAATCACATATAATAAAACTTGCTTGCTACAAAATTTCAACATATGTGTTTCGATAGCTACAATATCTCTATTCCTATACTTCCCTGTTATTATTCCGCCGTTATTGTTATTATGCATATATTAGTATATATTAATCACATGTAAATAAGAATATGATCATTATTTCCTTGTTTGCTCAATATTTAAATATACATATTACATTTTAATTTCAAAATAATGATTGTGCTCCAATACGGGTACGGCCTTGTCGGTGGGGCATCAGAATACGTCGACTGCCTCCCCCCCTGCAGAGGGTAAAAGTCCCTCAATGGGATCCTGGATATGAACTTAAACTATATCCAGTGGTGAGGGCCCAGCTTTTGGGCTTGGGGAGTGTGGAGCAACCCTTTAATTACTATTGCTCCCAGGTCAACTCTGACCCGGAGTGGTAGTACCTGTTAAAGTCCCAACTATTGCTTAAATAGAAACCGACATGAAAACAACAAATATATTCTATAAAAAAAAAATGTACTTAAAAATCATTGGATTCGGCATTAAAAAACCGGAAAAGGGTTGATATGCCGTAAAACAAAAACAACCAACCAACCAACCAACCAACCAACCAATACGGGTACCGTCTAATGAAAAAAAACTGAACATTTTTCCCCCACCACGCAAAAGAGTATATATAAAATTTATTGATTTCGGGAAAAGTGTTTGCCATTGTAAGATTGAACAATAACATAAGTTCTGGAAGGAATCAAGACAACCATAAGCATACTATTGTCACTAAACACACACACATATATATATATATATATATATATATATATATATATATATATATATATATATATATATATATATATATATATATATATACACACACATTTTCACCCCCAAACACGGCACATTATCACTTTGGTGTAGGGGGTTACTATCAGGGGCAACACCTACTGGGGTACTATGTAGGGATTGGGGCATCAAGATGTTGGTTCACGTTTCACTTGAACTTCGGCACGTCAGTATAGTTGAGGAAGCAGGCACCTGGAATGGAATTCCAAAGTCTAGCGGTTTGGTGGAAGAAACTACTGAAGTAGAAGTTCTTTTACATCTAGGAATCACTACAGTGTGGGGGTGGGATTTTTCAGTCCGTCCGGTCTGTCCAGGGTATTCACGTCGTGGGGGCACAAGTGCTTGAAGTTCGTCAGAGCATTCACCATTGAAATACTTGTAGAACAGACAGAGGGATGCAACGTTTGGTCGATGGGGAAGAGACTGACACTTTGCTGCCAGTTCAGGCCTATCAGATTTGCGACTCTCTTTTGAACCTTGCCAAGGAGCGAGAGACTAGTAGCCAATGCACCAGCCCAAATATGACAGCAACACTCCATATATGAGCGAATAGTTTCCTTATAGAGATACAGGATACTTTCGGGTGTTAGTAGTTTTCTAACACGGTAGAGAGAACTCACCTTCCTTGCAGCGGCCCTGGCAATGCCCTCGATGTAATTATTCCAACTCATGATTCCTGTGAAATTATTTTGTACTTGTGTCAACTTATATATATATATATATATATATATATATATATATATATATATATATATATATATATATATATATATATATATATATATAGAGAGAGAGAGAGAGAGAGAGAGAGAGAGAGAGAGAGAGAGAGAGATTTGTGGTTATATAGAGAGGTGTGGCTGATTTTGTTTGCAAAGATAATATAATTAACTTAGCGTCTTCAAATTGAAGCTCATGTTTCTTATGAAATTACATACATTTTTTATTTAGACTTAAATAATATTTATTTATTTACTGGTATTTTTTTAAACAGTATTCTATGGACCTGCATGTTTTGGAGTCCTACCATTCTTCTACATAGTTTGACTGTATCGAACCCTTTAACTTATATATTACAGTCCGATGTCTAATCTTTCACGCTATTAAGCCATAAACAATTTTACAGTTTACTATATCGTTCACATATTTACGCAGCTTTGTTTATTTTTTAACGATAATATGATTAAATTCGCGTCTTTCATGTGTTTATGTATGGTCGTTGCAAGTGACTATGCAGTGGTATGCATGCGAATATATGGGGGTGAATTGTGTATGCATATATATTTGTACATTTATGCACATATTTTTTTTATGTAATAGCTACTATTGGTCTATGGTTGAAATATATATATTATTATTTATACTTCATTATTATTATTATTATTATTATTATTATTATTATTATTATTATTATTATTATTATTATTATTAATGGTCTTATTGTCCTTATTATTTTATAAATATTGTCATTATTATCAATACACACAGTATGACTTTCGAGCCAAGAGCACAATCATTAAAGTACTTGCTCTGATAGTATCGTTGGACTATGTATGAGAATTCTTTCGCGACTGAGACAATTTTCCTTCGGGACCGTGACCTTTTTATGCCCCTTTAATTAGTTATATTATTATTATTATTATTATTATTATTATTATTATTATTATTATTATTATTATTATTATTTGCAGGACTTACTAACCGTCATTGCCTGGTGGAAGTATGTTCCTCTCATCTCGTAGAAAAAATTTAAGTATGATTGTTGTTGTTGTTGTTGTTGTTGTTGCTGTTGTCGTTGTCGTTGTCGATGTGGTTGTTGCCGAACAGCAAACCTCCAATACCACATTTTTACGGTATCTTTGGTTTATTAATAGTTAAATTGACGTACAGAATAGGTAACCACACAGGATCTAATCACCATTAAAAAACGTGCGACCGCAAAACCTGTTGTGAGCCACACTCTCGTCCACTCCAGCAAAAATTTACAAGTATTATTCTCCTAACTGGTCCTGAAGTGAGTGTTCATTTTACAATTAATTTGTATAAGAAACTAATTCCCAACCCTATAAAGTTTATTTTTATTTTATTTTTTTTGGGGGGGGGGGTATTTTATAAATATATATATATATATATATATATATATATATATATATATATATATATATTATTACTGAGTTATTTCTAATTGATAATGGCGAATAAATATGTTGTTGGTGGTGGTGTTGTTGTTCTTGTTGTTGTCGCCGCCACCGCCGCCACCGCCGCCACCGCCGCCACCGCCACCGCCGCCGCCGAACATCCAACCTCCTCATGGTTAGAAAGCCTTTTGAAGTAGACATCTCCAACCTCCTCATGTAAGGAATGGCTTTCAGAATGGTCATTGGCAAAATTCTAATGTTAAGAACAGGTTTCGGAATAGATACTCCATTTTCATATTGAGGGTGACTATTATGTTCTATTACGTTCAAGTCAAGGGCTTTGTAAACTAATCATAGAATGCGACAAAAATTTCTTCTCTTTATTAAATTAAATGAAAACATGTTTATAAAATAATTATCGTTGTATTTAAAATAAATATCTAAAGAATAAATATATTATTCGGAAAAGCATTCCTAAAATGTGAAGAGGATTTGTTAAAAATATTTTTGAGGATTTATAAAAAAACATTTCAATTAATGAGAAATATATTTGTAATTAAAATAAAATTCAAAGTTCCGGCGAGAGAAATCACATCAAAAAATTATGTGTGAACTTAGACTTTCGTATGTCTTAAATTCGCAGGGAACTGATTTTCAAAATTAACTGTTGACTGCTAAACTATTTTTAGTCTGAAGTTGTAATTCTTTATCATGATACAACTGTACCCAAACTAAGTATGTGCGTGCTGTTGTATAAGTAGTGTAGAATTTTAGAAGTTTAAAACAGTGGGCGATAAAAGATTGATGCCATCATAGAAATAGATCAAATAAAAATTGTTCATTATAATACCCCCTTCCCGCGTACACAAAATAAGTTTCTGTTATACAAAATATCGGAGTAAAAAAGAATATTTTGGTAAATCTAACAGTTTAAAATGTACTTTTTTGAAGCTTTTATATTTCATAATAAAGGAAATAAAAAATAATAAACATTTTAAAATAGGAGATCACTTTTTGTATATAAATTAACAAACTATAAGCATCTACTTAAGGGCCAGTTAGCAGTAAACCAGGCATATAATTTGTCGCAGTTTATATTTTTTCAGCAATTAGTGCAGGAGTGGTTAGGGTTAGGTTACGGTTGGGTGTTAATATATATATATTTTTGCTTTCTTACGTTTCCTAAAGACGGATAACCCCACGTGTGGTTAATTATTCAATGTTTTCAGCAACTAAAATGATAAACAACATATACTGTAAAAATAGTGTTGTTTGCTCTTCTTAAATTTTATATATTTTCTTTTCATATGTCATATTTAAAAAAATGGATCCTATTTCTTTTTCGCTTTTCATTCTATAAAAATGAAGGTAAAATTTTGATTTTAAATTCGAAATATTTTTATTCATACATTCTATTTTTTGTCCTTTTTTTAATAAAAATGACACGTCCACTCATAAATAATAAGGGTAGTATTTAAATAAAAAGTGCACTTCCACTCATTAATAATAAGGGTATTATTTAGAAAGTTACTCTTAATACGATAAAAAGGGTTCCTTTCGAATAAAGTCGTACTTTCACCTAACAATTTAAATATAAAATGGGCATTTTAGACAAAAAACGAAACAGTGGTAAAAAAAAAAATACAATTCATAACCAATGCTTGTAACTAAAGGCCACCTAAGTAACTCTTCTACTGATCCAGATAGGCTTGTTTTGTGTTTTAACTTATTTGGAAGTGTTTATTCTCTTTAAATGTTTTACCGAGTATTAGGTTAAAATTAGACTAAAAATTAGCTGATGTAAAAGTCACCTGATAATCATTAAAAAATCGATAATCAAACAAACTACTGATAAAAACTATTAAATGTCACGATGCCACTTTTGACAACTTTTTTACGGTATCTTTTGTTTATTAAATTGTTAGGTGGAAGTACAGAATAGTTAACCACACAGCATCTAATCCCAATCTAAAATTGTAAGCACTCCAAAACTAATATGAGAACCACCGTTCTTCCACTTCAACAAAAATATGAAAACTGCGAACAACGGCGTATATTATTGACTGCTTACTGACGATGAAGTGGGTGCTCTTTTTACGTTAAATTTATACAGGAAAGTTATTCCCCACTCTAAAATCTTAAATATTTTTTTGTTATTTTTTCTGATATTTTAAGGCTGTTGGAACGTATTATAAAAAATAACGTCGACTTTTCTATTATTTTTTAAGGAGTAAATTACCCTGGGTTAGATTGTAAAGTTTTACAACTATTTTTTTATATTAAGTTTCTGCTAATAGGGGATGGCCAATAAATATGTTAATTTTATGAACATTTATAAGATAAAGTGGGCTCAATTCTAAAATTTAAAATATTGGAGAAAACATTAAAAAACTCAAACGGCATAATCAAGCGAGATAATTGGTAATGTAGTCAGAAAAATATTTTTCAATAAAATTAAATGTCAGATTAAATAATACTAGTGGAACTTGTGGAAATTCCTCAGCAGCATTTTTCCACATGTAATATATTGTTGCTGGAAATTTTTTATATGTAATATATTGTTGCTGGAAATTTTTCATATGTAATATATTGTTGCTGGAAATTTTTCATATGTAATATATTGTTGCTGGAAATTTTTTATATGTAATATATTGTTGCTGGAAATTTTTCATATATACTATATTGTTGCTGGAAATTTTTCATATGTAATATATTGTTGCTGGAAATTTTTCATATGTAATATATTGTTGCTGGAAATTTTTCATATACACTGTGTTGTTGCTGGAAATTTTGCATATGTAATATATTGTTGCTGGAAATTTTTCATATGTAATATATTGTTGCTGGAAATTTTTCATATGTAATATATTGGTGCTGGAAATTTTTCATATGTAATATATTGTTGCTGGAACATTTTTATATGTAATATATTGTTGCTGGAATTTTTTCATATGTAATATATTGTTGCTGGAAATTTTTCATATGTAATATATTGTTGCTGGAAATTTTTCATATGTAATATATTGGTGCTGGAAATTTTTCATATGGAATATATTGTTGCTGGAAATGTTTCATATGTAATATATTGTTGCTGGAAATTTTTCATATGTAATATGTTGGTGCTGGAAATTTTTCATATGTAATATATTGGTGCTGAAAATTTTTCATATGTAATATATTGTTGCTGGAAATTTTTTATATGTAATATACTGGTGCTGGAAATTTTTTATATGTAATACATTGTGGCTGGAAATTTTTCATATGTAATATATTGTTGCTGGAAATTTTTCCTATGTAATATATTGTTGCTGGAAATTTTTCATATGTAATATATTGTTGCTGGAAATTTTTCATATTGAATATATTGTTGCTGGAAATTTTTCATATGTAATATATTGTTGCTGGAAATTTTTCATATGTAATATATTGTTGCTGGAAATTTTTCATATGTAATATATTGTTGCTGGAAATTTTTTATATGTAATATATTGTTGCTGGAAATGTTTCATATATACTATATTGTTGCTGGAAATTTTTCATATGTAATATATTGTTGCTGGAAATTTTTCATATGTAATATATTGTTGCTGGAAATTTTTCATATATACTATGTTGTTGCTGGAAATTTAGCATATGTAATATATTGTTGCTGGAAATTTTTCATATGTAATATATTGTTGCTGGAAATTTTTCATATGTAATATATTGGTGCTGGAAATTTTTCATATGTAATATATTGTTGCTGGAAAGTTTTTATATGTAATATCTTGTTGCTGGAATTTTTTCATATGTAATATATTGTTGCTGGAAATGTTACATATGTAATATATTGTTGCTGGAAATTTTTCATATGGAATATATTGTTGCTGGAAAATTTTCATATGTAATATATTGTTGCTGGAAATGTTTCATATGTAATATGTTGGTGCTGGAAAATTTTCATATGTAATATATTGGTGCTGGAAATTTTTCATATGTAATATATGATTGCTGGAAATTTTTATATGTAATATACTAGTGCTGGAAATTTTTCATATGTAATCCATTGTGGCTGGAAATTTTTCATATGTAATATATTGGTGCTGGAAATTTTTCATATGTAATATATTATTGCTGGAATTTTTTTATATGTAATATATTGGTGATGGAAATTTTTCATATGTAATACATTGTTGCTTGAAATTTTTTATATGTAATATATTGGTGCTGGAAATTTTTCATATGTAATATATTTGTGCTGGAAATTTTTCATATGTAATATATTGGTGCTGGAAATTTTTTATATGTAATATATTGTTGCTGGAAAATTTTTAAATGTAATATATTGTTGATGGAAATTTTTCATATGTAATATATTGGTGATGGAAATTTTTCATATGTAATATATTGGTGCTGGAAATCTTTTATATGTAATATATTGTTGCTGGAAATTTTTTATATGTAATATATTGTTGCTGGAAATTTATCATATGTAATATATTGTTGCTGGAAATTTTTCATATGTAATATATTGTTGCTGGAAATTATTCATATGTAAAATATAGTTGCTGGAAATTTTTCATATATACTATATTGTTGCTGGAAATATTTCATATGTAATACATTGTGGCTGGAAATTTTTCATATGTAATATATTGTTGCTGGAAATTTTTCATATATACTATGTTGTTGCTGGAAATTTTTCATATGTAATATATTGTTGCTGGAAATTTCGCATATGTAATATATTGTTGCTGGAAATTTTTCATATGTAATACATTGTTGCTGGAAAGTTTTCATATGTAATATATTGTTGCTGGAAATTTTTCATATGTAATATATTGGTTCTGACAATTTTTATATGTAATATATTGTTGCTGGAAATTTTTCATTTGGAATATATTGTTGCTGGAAATTTGTCATATGTTATATATTTTTGCTGGAATTTTTTCATATGTAATATGTTGGTGCTGGAAATGTTTCATATGTAATATATTGGTGCTGAAAATTTTTCATATGTAATATATTGTTGCTGGAAAATTTTTATATGTAATATACTGGTGCTGGAAATTTTTTATATGTAATATATTGTGGCTGGAAATTGTTCATATGTAATATATTGTTGCTGGAAATTTTTCATATGTAATATATTGGTGCTGGAAACTTTTGATATGTAATATGTTGTTGATGGAAATTTTTGATATGGAATATATTGTTGCTGGAAATTTTTCATATGTAATATATTGGTGCTGGAAATCTTTTATATGTAATATATTGTTGCTGGAAATTTTTTATATGTAATATATTGTTGCTGGAAATTTTTCATATGTAATATATTGGCGCTGGAAATCTTTTATATGTAAAATATTGTTGCTGGAAATTTTTTATATGTAATATATTGTTGCTGGAAATTTTTCATATGTAATGTATTGTGGCTTGAAATTTTTCATATGTAATATATTGTTGATGGAAATTTTTCATATGTAATATATAGTTGCTGGAAATTTTTCATATATACTATATTGTTGCTGGAAATTTTTCATATATACTATATTGTTGCTGGAAATATTTCATATTAAATATATTGTTGCTGGAAATTTTTCATATGTAATATATTGTTGCTGGAAATTTTTCATATATACTATGTTGTTGCTGGAAATTTTGCATATGTAATATATTGTTGCTGGAAATTTGTCATATGTAATATATTGTTGCTGGAAATTTTTCATATGTAATATATTCGTGCTGGAAATTTTTCATATGTAATATATTGGTGATGGAAAATTTTTATATGTAATATATTGTTGCTGGAAATTTTTCATATGTAATACATTGTTGCTGGAAATTTTTCATATGTAATATATTGTTGCTGGAAATTCTTCATATGTAATATATTGGTTCTGGAAATTTTTCATATGTAATATATTGTTGCTGGAAATTTTTCATATTGAATATATTGCTGCTGGAAATTTGTCATATGTAATATATTGTTGCTGGAAATTTTTCATATGTAATATGTGGGTGCTGGAAATTTTTTATATGTAATATATTGTTGCTGGAAATTTTTCATATGTAAAAAAATTGTTGCTGGACATTTTTTATATGAAATATATTGTTGCTGGAAATTTTTCATATGTAATATATTCGTGCTGGAAATTTTTCATATGTAATATATTGGTGATGGAAAATTTTTATATGTAATATATTGTTGCTGGAAATTTTTCATATGTAATACATTGTTGCTGGAAATTTTTCATATGTAATATATTGTTGCTGGAAATTTTTCATATGTAATATATTGGTGCTGGAAATTTTTCATATGTAATATATTGTTGATGGAAATTTTTCATCTGGAATATATTGTTGCTGGAAATTTTTCATATGTAATATATTGTTGATGGAAATTTTTAATATGTAATATGTTGGTGCTGGAAATTTTTCATATGTAATATATTGGTGCTGGAAATTTTTCATATGTAATATATTGTTGCTGGAAATTTTTCATATGTAATATACTGGTGCTGGAAATTTTTCATATTTAATATATTGTTGCTGGAAATTTTTCATATGTAATATATTGGTGCTAGAAATTTTTCATATGTAATACATTGTTGCTGGAAATTTTTTATATGTAATATATTGGTTGTGAAATTTTTCATATGTAATATATTTGCGCTGGAAATTTTTCATATTTAATATATTGGTGCTGGAAATTTGTTATATGTAATATATTGTTGCTGGAAAATTTTTATATGTAATATATTGTTGCTGGAATTTGTTCATATGTAATATGTTGGTGATGGAAATTTTTCCTATGTAATATATTGTTGCTGGAAATTTTTCATATATACTATATTGTTGCTGGAATTTTTTCATATGTAATATATTGTTGCTGGAAATTTTTCATATGTAATATATTGTTGCTGGAAATTTTTCATAGATACTATGTTGTTGCTGGAAATTGTGCATATGTAATATATTGTTGCTGGAAATTTTTCATATGTAATATATTGTTGCTGGAAATTTTTCATATGTAATATATTGTTGCTGGAAATGTTTCATATATACTGTGTTGTTGCTGGAAATTTTGCATATGTAATATATTGTTGCTGGAAATTTTTCATATGTAATATATTGTTGCTGGAAATTTTTCATATGTAATATATTGGTGCTGGAAATTTTTTCATATGTAATATATTGTTGCTGGAACATTTTTATATGTAATATATTGTTGCTGGAATTTTTTCATATGTAATATATTGTTGCTGGAAATTTTTCATATGTAATATATTGTTGCTGGAAATTTTTCATATGTAATATATTGGTGCTGGAAATTTTTCATATGGAATATATTGTTGCTGGAAATGTTTCATATGTAATATATTGTTGCTGGAAATTTTTCATATGTAATATGTTGGTGATGGAAATTTTTCATATGTAATATATTGGTGCTGAAAATTTTTCATATGTAATATATTGTTGCTGGAAATTTTTTATATGTAATATACTGGTGCTGGAAATTTTTTATATGTAATACATTGTGGCTGGAAATTTTTCATATGTAATATCTTTTTGCTGGAAATTTTTCCTATGTAATATATTGTTGCTGGAAATTTTTCATATGTAATATATTGTTGCTGGAAATTTTTCATATTGAATATATTGTTGCTGGAAATTTTTCATATTGAATATATTGTTGCTGGAAATTTTTCATATGTAATATATTGTTGCTGGAAATTTTTCATATGTAATATATTGTTGCTGGAAATTTTTTATATGTAATATATTGTTGCTGGAAATTTTTCATATATACTATATTGTTGCTGGAAATTTTTCATATGTAATATATTGTTGCTGGAAATTTTTCATATGTAATATATTGTTGCTGGAAATTTTTCATATATACTATGTTGTTGCTGGAAATTTAGCATATGTAATATATTGTTGCTGGAAATTTTTCATATGTAATATATTGTTGCTGGAAATTTTTCATATGTAATATATTGGTGCTGGAAATTTTTCATATGTAATATATTGTTGCTGGAAAATTTTTATATGTAATATCTTGTTGCTGGAATTTTTTCATATGTAATATATTGTTGCTGGAAATGTTACATATGTAATATATTGTTGCTGGAAATTTTTCATATGGAATATATTGTTGCTGGAAAATTTTCATATGTAATATATTGTTGCTGGAAATGTTTCATATGTAATATGTTGGTGCTGGAAAATTTTCATATGTAATATATTGGTGCTGGAAATTTTTCATATGTAATATATGATTGCTGGAAATTTTTATATGTAATATACTAGTGCTGGAAATTTTTCATATGTAATCCATTGTGGCTGGAAATTTTTCATATGTAATATATTGGTGCTGGAAATTTTTCATATGTAATATATTATTGCTGGAATTTTTTTATATGTAATATATTGGTGATGGAAATTTTTCATATGTAATACATTGTTGCTTGAAATTTTTTATATGTAATATATTGGTGCTGGAAATTTTTCATATGTAATATATTTGTGCTGGAAATTTTTCATATGTAATATATTGGTGCTGGAAATTTTTTATATGTAATATATTGTTGCTGGAAAATTTTTATATGTAATATATTGTTGATGGAAATTTTTCATATGTAATATATTGGTGATGGAAATTTTTCATATGTAATATATTGGTGCTGGAAATCTTTTATATGTAATATATTGTTGCTGGAAATTTTTTATATGTAATATATTGTTGCTGGAAATTTATCATATGTAATATATTGTTGCTGGAAATTTTTCATATGTAATATATTGTTGCTGGAAATTATTCATATGTAATATATAGTTGCTGGAAATTTTTCATATATACTATATTGTTGCTGGAAATATTTCATATGTAATACATTGTGGCTGGAAATTTTTCATATGTAATATATTGTTGCTGGAAATTTTTCATATATACTATGTTGTTGCTGGAAATTTTTCATATGTAATATATTGTTGCTGGAAATTTCGCATATGTAATATATTGTTGCTGGAAATTTTTCATATGTAATACATTGTTGCTGGAAAGTTTTCATATGTAATATATTGTTGCTGGAAATTTTTCATATGTAATATATTGGTTCTGACAATTTTTATATGTAATATATTGTTGCTGGAAATTTTTCATTTGGAATATATTGTTGCTGGAAATTTGTCATATGTTATATATTTTTGCTGGAATTTTTTCATATGTAATATGTTGGTGCTGGAAATGTTTCATATGTAATATATTGGTGCTGAAAATTTTTCATATGTAATATATTGTTGCTGGAAAATTTTTATATGTAATATACTGGTGCTGGAAATTTTTTATATATAATATATTGTGGCTGGAAATTGTTCATATGTAATATATTGTTGCTGGAAATTTTTCATATGTAATATATTGGTGCTGGAAACTTTTCATATGTAATATGTTGTTGATGGAAATTTTTGATATGGAATATATTGTTGCTGGAAATTTTTCATATGTAATATATTGGTGCTGGAAATCTTTTATATGTAATATATTGTTGCTGGAAATTTTTTATATGTAATATATTGTTGCTGGAAATTTTTCATATGTAATATATTGGTGCTGGAAATCTTTTATATGTAATATATTGTTGCTGGAAATTTTTTATATGTAATATATTGTTGCTGGAAATTTTTCATATGTAATGTATTGGGGCTTGAAATTTTTCATATGTAATATATTGTTGATGGAAATTTTTCATATGTAATATATAGTTGCTGGAAATTTTTCATATATACTATATTGTTGCTGGAAATTTATCATATTTAATATATTGTTGCTGGAAATTTTTCATATGTAATATATTGTTGCTGGAAATTTTTCATATATACTATGTTGTTGCTGGAAATTTTGCATATGTAATATAATGTTGCTGGAAATTTGTCATATGTAATATATTGTTGCTGGAAATTTTTCATATGTAATATATTCGTGCTGGAAATTTTTCATATGTAATATATTGGTGATGGAAAATTTTTATATGTAATATATTGTTGCTGGAAATTTTTCATATGTAATACATTGTTGCTGAAAATTTTTCATATGTAATATATTGTTGCTGGAAATTCTTCATATGTAATATATTGGTTCTGGAAATTTTTCATATGTAATATATTGTTGCTGGAAATTTTTCATATTGAATATATTGCTGCTGGAAATTTGTCATATGTAATATATTGTTGCTGGAAATTTTTCATATGTAATATGTGGGTGCTGGAAATTTTTTATATGTAATATATTGGTGCTGGAAATTTTTCATATGTAAAAAAATTGTTGCTGGACATTTTTTATATGTAATATATTGTTGCTGGAAATTTTTCATATGTAATATATTGTTGCTGGAAATTTTTCATATGTAATATATTGGTGCTGGAAATTTTTCATATGTAATATATTGTTGATGGAAATTTTTCATCTGGAATATATTGTTGCTGGAAATTTTTCATATGTAATATATTGTTGATGGAAATTTTTAATATGTAATATGTTGGTGCTGGAAATTTTTCATATGTAATATATTGGTGCTGGAAATTTTTCATATGTAATATATTGTTGCTGGAAATTTTTCATATGTAATATACTGGTGCTGGAAATTTTTCATATTTAATATATTGTTGCTGGAAATTTTTCATATGTAATATATTGGTGCTAGAAATTTTTCATATGTAATACATTGTTGCTGGAAATTTTTTATATGTAATATATTGGTTGTGAAATTTTTCATATGTAATATATTTGCGCTGGAAATTTTTCATATTTAATATATTGGTGCTGGAAATTTGTTATATGTAATATATTGTTGCTTGAAAATTTTTATATGTAATATATTGTTGCTGGAAATTTTTCATATGTAATATGTTGGTGATGGAAATTTTTCCTATGTAATATATTGTTGCTGGAAATTTTTCATATATACTATATTGTTGCTGGAATTTTGTCATATGTAATATATTGTTGCTGGAAATTTTTCATATGTAATATATTGTTGCTGGAAATTTGTCATAGATACTATGTTGTTGCTGGAAATTGTGCATATGTAATATATTGTTGCTGGAAATTTTGCATATGTAATATATTGTTGCTGGAAAGTTTTTATATCTAATATATTGTTGCTGGAAATTTTTCATATGTAATATATTTTGTCTGGAAATTTTGCATATGTAATATAATGTTGCTGGAAATTTGTTATATGTAATATATTGTTGCTGGAAATTTTTCATATGTAATATATTGTTGCTGGATATTTTTACATGTAATATATTGGTGCTGGAAATTTTTCATATGTAATATATTGTTGCTGGAAATGGTTCATATGTAATATGTTGGTGCTGGAAATTTGTTATATGTAATATATTTGTGCTGGAAATTTTTAATATGCAATATATTGGTGCTGGAAATTTTTCATATGTAATATATTGGTGCTGGAAATTGTTCATATGTAATATATTGTTTCTTGAAATTTTTCGTATGTAATATATTGTTCCTGGAAATTTTTCATATGTAATATATTGGTGCTGGAAATTATGTGAGAGTTCTGCTCAGCATGAATGAAGGCACATTCATACTATTCTACCTTTTTTATTAAAACTTTATCGCGCCCTTTCTAAAATAATAGCTTTGATATATTCCTGGGCTGAGTATTTCCTTAAAAACACACCTGTCAATTAACTCACATTTCATCATTTTTCATAATTATTGAATATGTTTCTATGTTCGACAATAATTATTAATAATTTAACCTCACATTATCACCCTTCCCTTTACTAAAATATTAAATTTGATATATTGCTGTACTGATAATTTTATAAAAAAAAAAACAACTATCAATTAACTTACATTTCATCATGTTTAATAATTCTTCGATGTGATACTAATTTTTACAATTTTTCATCATTTAAACTCACCATATCGAACGCCTAACTGAAATAATAAATTTGATATGTATGCTAGAATGGTTAATTCATTACAAACACCCACATTAATCACCTCACCTTTCATTTTTCGTAATTCTTGGATATGTTACTAATTGCGGCAATATTTTTTTTATAATTTTAACCTACGTTGTCGCCCAATCTTACTGAAATAATAACTTTGATACATTTGCTGGGCTAATTATTTCATTAAAATCACTAATCAATTAACCTTCATTTCATCATTTTTCATAATTCCTGACTACGTTACTAATTTCAACAATACTTTTTAATAATTTATACCAACATTATTCAACCCTCCGTAATAAAATAATAGCATTGAAATATTGTCCGGGCTTATTACTTCATCACAAACGCACTAATGCATGAACTCACATTTAATCATTTTTCATAATTCTTGGATATGTTACTTTCGACAATCATTTTTCATAATTTATACCCTCATTTTCGCTCTTCACTCTTTACTAAATAATAACTTTGATATATTGTGTAGGTTTATTATTTCCTTAACAATACACCAATCAATTATCTAATATTTCATCTATTTTCCTAATTCTTGGATATGTTACTAATATCGACAATTATTGTTCATGATTCATGTCCTCCTTATCTCCTTCCCCTTTACGTATATAATAACTTTGATATATTGTCTAGGCTGATTATTTTATTATAAACACACCAATCAATTAAATCACATTTCGTCATTTTTCGTAATTCTTGGATATGTTGCTATCAATTAACTCACACTTAATAATGTTTCATTATTCTTGGATATGTTTCTCATTTCGACAATTATTTTTAATATTTTAACCCACATAATCAACCCCCTACTGCTAAAATAATAACTTTGATATATTATATGGGATGAGTATTTCATTTCAAACACACCAATCAATTAACTCACATTTTGTCATTTTTTTTAATAATTCTTGGACATGGTATTAATGTCGACAATCATTTTTCATCATTTTAATCCACAACATCGCACCACTTAGTAAAATAAGAGCGTTGATGTATTGTCTGCTCTGATTATTTCATTGCAAACACGCTAATGCATTCAATAACATAATTCTTGGATATGTTACTAATTTCGACAAGTATTTTTTAATAATTTAAACCATCCTTATCGCCCTCTCTTACTAACATAATTACTTTTATATATTTTTGGGCTGATTATTTTATTATAAACATACAATCGATTAACTCACATTAAATCGTTTATCATAATCCTGAATATGCAACTAATTTCCACAATAATGTTTATAATCAAAACCCACATTATGCCTCCCCCTCCCACATATTTAATATATTTGATATATTGTGTGGGCTTATTCTATCATTACAAACAAACCAATCAAGTAACTCACATTTAATCATTTTTCATAATTCTTGGATATGTTACTCATTTTGACAACAATTTTCATAACTTTAACCCACTATGTCCTTTCCCCTTACTTAAATCATACCTTTGATATATTTCCGTGGTTGGTTATTTCATTACAAACAAATCAATCAATTCTGAGTATTCTCATAGTATATATGTTTCACCATTCTTATCCAATCCCGGGCGCCGCCGCATATTCTGCTAATATATATCATTCACCTATCTCATTCCATCCCGAGTGACGCTTTTTTACACCTATCTTATTCAATACTGGGCGACGCTTATTCAATACTGGGCGACGCTTCTGATAGTATATATTTGCACATCTCATTCAATTCCGGGACTAACTTGATGTCCGTCACCCCACAGTTGAAAATATACATTAAATAAAGTACTATTTTAATCGTAAAATTTTTCAGCCATTTCCGGGACTACTTTTATATCCTTAACCCACTGCTAAAAAGATACATGAAATAATGTAATGTCTAAATGGTAAATAGTTAAACATAGCACCTATTCACAATGCCTCCCTGCAGGACAGATTTAGACACTGTTGTCGTTTTTTAACGTGGAGAAAAAACATTTTCTTAATCGTAAAGGATTTCTCTTACACGGAGAGAGAAGAAATTGACATGTATCACCTGAAGAACGGATACTACACTTTGATCTTAACCAAAAGGCGAAGAAAGGCAAATGATTTTTATTAGCTTTGCCTCAACAGCAACACCATTTTTGTTTTAATATTTCAATTTCCTTTTCAAGGGCGATAAGGTTTATTTGGAATATTCCACTTTTCTTTTTTAGGGATGCGCAGTATGATAACGGACGGAGCGATAAGCTTATTTTTTATTATTATTATTATTTAGTTTAATAATAATAATAACAATAATAATATATTTATTTATCACTTATTTATTTATATATGTTCGGGACGAATCCTGCGTGCCACCTCTATGGAGGGGAAGACATAATTTACGCCCCATTAAAAAAAAACAACATTGTTTCTAAATCTGCCCTCTTTTTTTGTTTATTATTAATTTTATTATTATTATTATTATTATTATTATTATTATTATATGTAGTAGTAGTAGTAGTAGTAGTAGTAGTAGTAGTAGTAGTATTTGTGTAAATGTTTCCGGCCCAGAACGACAACAGCGGCGGAGTTTAAACTAGCAAACGAGCAAGTAAGTGTTTTAACCGAAATTTTTATTTGAACATGAAATTCATTGTTAAACAAGGAGTTCGGATGTTGTATGTTTATGTTTTTGTGTACATTTATCCGGTCGTCAGCAACATCAGCGGCAGAGGGGGGGAGAAGCTTTTCTAAATGAAATTTGAATTTAAAACTTGAATTCACGGTTAAACCGGGAATTGTCTTCTACATGTTTGAATGTTTTATGTTTCTGTTTTTTTGTACATTTTTCTGGCCAAAAGCAATATCGACAGAGAAGTTTCAAAAAACGAACAAAGTAAGCTTTTCTAACTGGAATTATTATTAATTTTATAATTATTATAAATATTATTATTATTATTATTATTATTATTATTATTATTATTATTATTATTATTATTATAAATTATTATTATTTTTTTTCTTCTTCTACTTATTATTTTTATTTTTATTATTATCATTATCACTATTATTATTATTATTATTATTATTATTATTATTATTATTATTATTATGGTTATTTTTCTTCTTCTACTTATTATTAATTTTTTTTTATTATTATCATAATCATTATTATTATCATTATTATCATTATCATTATTATTATTATTAAGTTTAAAAATACTTTATTGGGTATTACTATTTTCACTAATATTATTACTAGCAATAGTAGGGGGTTTGGTTTTGGTAGTAGTGGTATGTTTTTATTATTACTGTGGCTGCAATGGTAGGTGTTGTTTTTTGCTATCATTGCTATTGTTGTTTAGCTGTAAATATGGTTGCTACGGATATGAGTGTTGCCATTATAATTGTAGATTTTATTTCTATTGTTGTTGGTGGTGGTGATGGGAATAGTGGTGGTGATTGAGGAAAAAGATCAGGATGGGATCTTTGACCTTGGTGGGGAACCCTCCTAGAGATAATTTCTCGATAAAACTATCGGAGAATATCAAATCAAAATATTGAAAATAAAGACGTGAATGAGGCCAGAACACCGTGTGATGGTCTCACGTCAGGTAGGTGCCCCACTGGTCAACAGGTAGCGTCATGTCGTCATCATACAACTGTTCGGCATTCTGACGATCTGGCTGGATATAGGGGGTGTGAGAACTGCCAGAGAGGGTCCCAGGACACGAAGAAAGTTGGAAATGGAAATGGTAAAAAAAAAAAAAAACGTGGACGGATGAGGAAAGAAGAGTACCGTGGGAATTCTTTGTAAGAAGTGGAAGTACCTAATCTGCTGGATACATCCGAAAAGTGAATGGAGGAATGTGAATCGAGAGGAAGAGGATCTGGATTCTCGCGAGTTTGATATCACAGTTAAAACAAATAAAAAATAACCTACTTTCAGTGATTGCAAGAGAAGGGATTGAATGGATGGTTACGAATGTAATGAATAACGAAATTATAATTGATGAAACTAGCCCTGATGAAAGAACTGAGAAAGTGGAAGTGCAAAAGGAAAATGTAAGCGATGATGGGAGGCGGACAACTGAGGAGGTATGGAATCCTATGGTTAGGGGAAGTAGTGAGAACGAGTTTGAAGGATCTAAGGCAAATGAGAGCATTCACTCTGAGACAATGGAGACAGTGAAAGGAGCAGATGTATGGAGAAATGGTGATGAAGTTCGTACTTTGACTTCTGTAGAAAAAGAAGTACTTCAGAAGTAAAGATAGGTTCTTTTTAGAGAGGGTATCATAGATAGTCCAAGTATGAAGAGTAGTGATAGGCGGAAGGTGAAAAAAGAGTTAAAATAATTCAAGGAGTAATTCACAACCTCGTGAGAAAGAACATATCGATTACGGAACTTAACAGCGTCATACGTTATTACGAATCGTCTTGGCTTATTACAGAAGAAAAAGGGGCAAATAGAGGATAAAAGGCCACATTGGCAGAGGCAGCTTGAAGAAACTATTAAACGGTGGCGGAAAGACATCGGTAGAATCGAAGAAATAATAAAAGGAGTTAAACTAGGACAGAAAGCTAAGGACGAACTTGAAAGGAGGTATAGATTGTTGGAAAAGGCAACGATGAACGTTCTAACAATGTTGAAAGAGAAGGTCCACACTGGTGGTATGAAAATTTGGGACTTTGTTGGAAAAAGCGTTGCATTTCGGCAGAACAGCCGTTTGCGGAATAATCAGTCTCAGCTGTATAAAGAATTAAATGGTAGTAAACAGGCGGGAAATAACAACACTCCAAATGCAAAAGATGCAAGGATGTTCTGGAGTGGGATTTGGTCTGTCGAAGGGCGATATAATGAGAAGGATTGCTGGTTGGGAGCGGTCAGAGAAAGGCTATCAGAAATGCAGCAGATAAGTAACGTTGAGATATCCATCGATGACGTTAAAGCTGGCATACAAAGGATGACAAACTGGAAGGCACCTGGTCCAGATGGAGTGATGGGCTTCTCGTTTAAACAACTTCCATGCCTTTATCAACCTAAAGCTGCTGCTGTGCAAAGGGTTGTAGAGTCGGAAGATGTCCCTGATTGGCTTGTGAAGGAACAGATGTCAATAATTATAGACCAATTACATGTCTGCCATTGATGTGGAAGCTGTTGACTGGAATATTTGTGGGGAAAATTTATGAACATCTAGAGAGTACTGGTGTTTTTCCTGACGAACTAAAGGGGTTCCGAAAAGGCCCGAGAGGTACTAAAGAACAACTACTAATTGATAAAGCTATACTGTAGGATGCGAAAAAGAAGAGAGATCTGAGCATAGCATGGATCGATTACAGACAGGCTCATGACATGGTTCTTCATTCATGGATACGAGAAACACTATTGATGATGAAGGTTGCTGAGAATGTGGTACCGCTGTTGGAGACAAGTATGGCGTAATGGAAACCGGTGCTGTCAGCAAACAGAAAGGAGATGGGGCAGGTTGGCATTAAACGTGGGATATTTCAAGGAGATTCGTTATCGCTACTTCTTTTTGTAATGATAATGATACCACTGACCATCCTCTTGAAGAGAGAAAGACTGGGGTATGACTTTGGAGCTGGTGACAGACGCCTCAACCATCTACTGTTTATGGACGATTTGAAAATATTCGGAAGAAATGAAAAGGGAATATAGAGACTGGTAGAACTTGTGGAGACATACTCAGAATACATTGGGATGGAGTTTGGGATTAGTAAATGCGCGGTGATGGTGATGAAAAGAGGAGTAAAGGTTAATTCGAATAGAATAGTTTTGCCAAATGGAGAAATCATGAAAGAAATAGAAGATACAGGATATAAGTATTTGTGAGTGCTGGAGGGTGTATGCATCATAAACAGAGAAATTAAGGAAAAAGTCAGAAAGGAGTACCTTAGAAGGGTGAAACTAATTGCAAAGTCGAAACTGTATGGAGGAAACCTAATGAAACAGTGAATGCATGGGTAGGCAAGGTTTTTGAGATACAGTGCTGGAATTTTAGAATGGTCTGACAATGATTTGCATGCCATGGATATCAAAACAAGAACAGTTTTAGCAATGTTTTGTATATTTCACATTCGAAGCAGCGTAGCAAGGCTTTATCAATGAGAAAAAGATGGTGGGAGACGATTGAAAACTGTAAAAGATTGTGTTAGAACCGACGAGATGTCGTTGAAGGAGCATGTGATTAGAAGTGAGGAGTGGGTTCTTAAGGTTGTGGCCAATGAAGTGGAGGTATGTGAGACTAAGGCTGATTATGTGAAACGTATGCAGAGAGAAAGGGCAGAGAAACTGGCTAGGAAGAAAATGCATGGAAGGTTCTTCCAGGATATAGCAGAAGAAGCTGATGAAAGATCATGGCAATGTCTTAGAGCTGAGTATATTGCTAATTGTACTGAGGATGTTGTTTTTGCAACACAAGAGCAGGAATTAGGTACACGAGTGTTCAAAAAAGTGGCTCTAGGAGAGGAAGTTAATGCAGAATGTCGGATTTGTGGTAAGACCTCAGAGTCGATTGCGCACCTTGCAGCAGGGTACAGGACGGAATAGTGATAAATTTCCTGGCAAAGGGTACCATAATTACAGGAGCCTATTATGCTTCACTTTTGAGGAAATTAAGGGGAGCTATCCAAATCAAGTGGCGGGGTAAGATCAGCAAAGGTACCCTCCTCCTGCAGGACAACGCTCCGGTCCACAACCGCATGTCGCCAGATCAGAAGCACGTGCGTGTGATTATGAAATCTTCCCCATCCTCCCTATTCTCCTGACTTTCACCTCTTCCCAGCCATGAAGCAGTTTTTGAAAGGAAAGCATTTCCCAGATAATGCGGCCTTGATTTCTGAAGTCACGTCGTGGTTGGCGAATCAAGCTGGAGTGTTCTACAAAAACAGTTTCCAGAGCTGCATCAAACGATGGGAAAAATGCATACCTCTGGGTGGTTCCTATGTAGAAATAGACTAATAACTGTTCCAAGTTTCGTTGCTCTACTCCTATGGGAATTGGTCAGGGGCATTACTTATTGCAGTCCCCTCGTATATAAATGACACCATTCGGATGTTAGTTTTAGAAAAACTTGAAATTTATGGACCCGTTTTTCTTCACATATTTCGGCAGCATTTTCAGTTAAACCAAGCGTGTTTTTATATACGTAACATAGAAAATATTTAAAACACAACTTATTTTTTCGAAATCATTTAAAATACGTTGCTATCGTCAAAATACATACATGTTATACAGGAGCAAGCCTGCCATAAGAAGAGCGCCGATGTGCGTAATCCCAAAGGTGGGAGACGCGAAATTCATTGCTTAATCATTCGTATACATGTGAGAGTAAGAAAAAAGATGTCGACGGATGATACTAGAGAAAGATTGGTGAGAGTTATTTCAGCAAACAAAGTTGTTGTTTTTTTGTTTTTCAACAGTAGAGTAATGCCCTGTCGTACACGGGTCGAACCCCAAAAATAACATACTTACAATGTTGAACGTTGATTTCCCCATACTATTATTTTTGTTAAAGAAATTTTCATAATTGCACCGTTTTTTCGTTAACGTATTTCTGTTTTTGTAACGCCTTTTGGCCTTTTTATTGTTACACTTTTACCCTTTTCCACTCGAGTTTTATGTTACCGTGTTGCAATTATAGTTGTTTGAGTTATCACAAAAAATACTTGCCAGAAGGTGCGCTTTCAGTTGAAACGTACGCTTTTTTTGTTTTTTTAAACAGTTGATTTTATAAAGGAAAATATGTATAAGTATGTATGCATTTTAGAAACGTGCTGAAATAATACTGATGTTATTTGTTTCAGTCATTCTTTCCATGGAGATGGAAGCGGGTTTCTTAACTATTCTGTGCTTTCAATTTACAATTTATAATAAAAAAGATATCGTGAAATCTTAATTTAACTCGGATAATCTACATAGACTGTTCGTTAAACACTGTAGCTTGTGCTTATATGGCAATGGTGGTCAGATTAGTTTACATCAGTCGATTAATTTTTTGTGTTTGCCTTTTTTTAACCGTAAATTATAAGTTATTTTTCCCACAAGAATCTCTTTTTACAAAATTAGAAGTAAGTATACCTTTTTTTTTAAATAGGAGATGTTTTATATGAGAATATATGAATGCATTTTCTTTATTAAAACCGTACAGGTTAAGGTGAAATTACAGAAAAGTTTCTACAAAGAGAAAAGTTATTTTTTCAGCCATTCTAACCATGGGGATGGGATTGTGTTTTGCAACAATTTTTTTTTCAAATAAAAATTTATTAAAAATGTAGATACCGTGAAATGAACATTCAATTTGGAAAAAAGCGCAGTACAAAAAAAAAACACAGAAAAATACCAGCTTCGGGTTTGCATTACAATATACAGATTCGAAAAAGTTGTCAAAAAAAAAAAAACAACAATTTTATAAAAATTAAATGTAAGCAAAAGCAAGATGGGTATTTGTTTAGTGTTTTATTTAGGGTAAGGTTTAGTTGACTGGAGAAACATTTATCGGTGCATTTGAAAAATGCACATTGTTGCGGACACACTGTTGATTAAGATAAGTTATTGAAAATGAATTAAAACAACAAATCCAAAAAAATATACAAAATACTGTAAGAAACCCACCGAATATATATCAGCTTATGTCACGGTAATATATATATATATATATATATATATATATATATATATATATATATATATATTCGGTTTCCGACTGTGTTTTGTATATAAATTTTTGAGTGTTTAACTATTTTTCTAAATTTAAAACAGAATCCACCACCGTTTGTTTATTTTTCACATACATCGAAAACCACTCTGTTTTTTAGGCGATGAAACATTTTACATTAAATGAAAAGACTAAAAAGTTATCCAGTAAGTTAGAAACGTAGCTTAACCTGCTTTTTTCTTTCTTTTTGGAAAACTATTTTAGAATTTGTGTATAGTAAGTCAACCTCCTTCACCCCAATGCTAATTAAAAACTCATTTGTTTGAATGCAAAAAAAACTATTTAGCATTTAAATATTTTTGCAACATTCGGCTTAATCCACTGATGGCTGGTCGAGACCAAGACGTAATTGACGGAAACTCCACAGGATCCGTGCCAAATTTTTCATTTATTCTTATTAACTTTTTTGTTTCCTTTTCGCCAATTTTTTTTTCATTTTTTGAAGCGGGTTGCTGTACTAAGAATATAAATGAAACATGCATGTTCTCTTTTTTATTATTTTTCTGTAACAGCAAATTAAGGCACAGCAATGCGCGCCAGGGCAGAGCTAGTATATATATATATATATATATATATATATATATATATATATATATATATATATATATATATATATATATATATATATACATATATATATATACATATATATATACATATATATATAAGTATATATATATATATATAAGTATATATATATAAGTATATATAAGTATACATATATAAGTGTATATATATAAGTATATATAAGTATATACATATCTAAGTATATATACACTTATAAATATATATATATATATATATATATATTCAGGTCATGTCATATGCTACTGGTACCATGTAACGCAGTATTACCTGCCTCATGGTCGAGTTACCGGCTACTTAGCTGCCCCCCCCTTAACCAGAATTGTTGGTGAGGGGGTGGATAGTCTCCCTGAAAGATTAAAAACAATACCTTTCAAAGGCCAAATTAACACATTTTTTGGGTCAACGGCCAACTAGCATCGCGTGCCTCTGTGTGTGTGTGTGTATGTATGTGTGTGTGTGTGTGTGTGTGTGTGTGTTTGTATGTGTGTGCTGGGGTTGAGCGGGCTCCCGTAAGCAGTGGTGAAGGCAAACTTTCTAGGAGGCGCAAATCTCTGATTAAAAAAAAACATAAAGGGGGAAACCAGTACCCGCATTAAGTTTGTCTGCAGTTTAACTTGTTGTTTACTATCTTGGTCTTGCTTGTTGTTGGATCTCAAGATTTTTACCCGAGAAAGAGAGACTTAGCCGTCGTACAAAGGTAAGAATATGTAACGCAGATTCTGTGTATAGATACTCCCTCAGGCATTTGTCTGTTGCGATGGAAGTAATTTTTGGGTAATTGGATTTTAAGTGTCTGAGGGTGTGGCACTCATCTAACAAGACGTTGCAATCATATATATATATATATATATATATATATATATATATATATACATCTATGAACAGGGCGTACGGTTAATTAAATAAAATACAGCTTATATGATAGTTTTATTCATAGAAATCTCGTATTTATTAATATACTAGCCATGGTGCTGGGCGCAGCCCGGATGTTAGGAGGTGTTTACTGAGCAAAAGAAAGTTGTAGTAGAAGATAAGCTTTAACCCATACAGTTAAGGATGGAATGAACGTGAAAAATAAGTGCGGTCTTTGCTGTTGCGCCCTTCGGCAAACTGGACGTGGGTAAGATTTAAATTAAGGCTAGCCAATTGAAAATGGGGGATGCCTTGGGAAAATATCGGCGGAAAAAGACCCTATCTCTTTGTAGAAAAGTGTCTAATTAAGGTTAAATAAGTAATGTTTTTAGCCACTTTTTCGATATGTGTCGTCCGAAGGGTCAAGCTTCAAAACTATAATGATCTGAAAGTCTGTCGAAGGTTTTAGGCAGACATGCAAACATACATACACACATACACACTTACATACATACATACATACATACATACATACATACACCCATATACACCTCCATTAAACCAGACAGGTGAGATTTTTATTATATCATATAGTCCACCCAATCTTTATTAATGATTAAAAAAAAAGTTTTAAAAAATAATGACTCCTGCACCACAGTCGAGAATCCAAACGAAAACGTTCAGCTGTTGTTCAACGTCCGTTTACAAAACTTGATTATGTTATCCAAAACAAAAACAAAGGCAACAGCTCACCTTTCCTTCCTTTTTCTTCTTTCCTTTTCCCTCTTCTCTTTTCATCTCCCCCAGTTATTGACTGACTTCCTAAATGAAATTTACATAACCTTGATTCTGTAATCCTTTTCATTCTCTACTATTGCAGAATCCACTCATGAACTGCAAGACAGGGAACAATAACGATAAAATCCGCTATATAAATACCACACCAAACACTACTAGCAACTAAAGATACAAGCTTGGAGAACATAATCCTTCTTAAAAATAACTGAATGCAACATTACTACTATTTCCAAAGTAAAGGGAGTCGAAAAAGATTGATGTGTCGTAAAACAAAACAATCAAACCAAACTTTTCAAATCAACATTTAAAGATAGAAAGAACTTAAAGCATAATTACTTTTTTTCTTATATAACTGCATTTAGCATTAAATAACAACAAACTGGTTAATATGCCATAAAACAAAACAAGCAATCAAATTATAAATTTGAGTTTTTTGTGCGTTGATATTCATATTAAACACCTTCCTTTTTATGTTAATTAAAAAAAATAGTTTCGTTATATACGAGTCGTGGAATTGCATCCATCGGAACAAGGTCTCGCTTATTTGCGTAAATATTTAAACATTTAGTTCTGTAATTGTCAATTAGTTTTTCCTTTTTATGGGATGTCTTTCTGTAGTTTACTATTACGTGTAATCATATGAATGCAGATATTGCATGATTTTTACTTACGTAATATTTGCGTAAAAAGATTATAGTAACCACAAATTTCTTTATATATTAGTGTATACATATTTCTTTCAAAACGTGCGTTTTCCAAACTACTTTACCAGTTTTTTTTTATCTACATCCACACACTTAATATATAGGCATTCGGACCTATATTAAACTTTATATTTGCCTTTGTACAGGGGAATATCAGTGTGAAAGTTTGAACATTAAAAACTGGAATGTGGCAGGTGATGATCGATTATTAATATGCATGAGTAACGTAATAGCTATTTGGTTATGTTTTATTGTTTAGCTATACAGGCTGCATGTCTTTATAGCTCATATATTGACATAAAAGATAAAGTATAAATCTCAAGCTAAATTTTTTGGGTTAAGAATAATTATAAATCTCAAGCTAAATTTTTTGGTTTAAGTACTTAGTTGTGGGTCACGGATTTTTTAAAAAAATATTTAAATCCTCACAATATATTTGGTCTAAACTACTAAATCAGTCTTAAGAATATCATAGTTCAGCGTATATTACGACCAGGCAATGCCAAGCAACCTCATATATATATATATATATATATATATATATATATATATATATATATATATATATATATATATGGGTGTGTGTGGGTGTGTGTATGTGTGGGTGAGAGATAGACAGGTAGATAGATACATACATACCTACATACATACATATATACCCACATGATGATGATGATGTATGATTCCAACGTCTTTTCAGACGAGAGCGACTCCCTGTCACTAAAATCCGTATATATATATGTGTCCGAATATGACTTTTTTGCCATGCCAGTGACTTGCACAGCCTCAAGCAGACCTGACACGTAAAACGTTCACTGATTTGTATGAAACTAGCAGCAGCGGAACCTGTATTATCGTGTGCTTCTATTTGATTAACAAAACCTGCCTTAGACAAAAGGGCCCGATCAAACACCTTTCAGATCCAGAGATCTCCATAGTTGGGCGGCAAGGTTTGGCATTTCCTACATGCTCTCTTAAGCTTCGCTCGGTCTATTTTGGCTTCTTCAAAGTGTTCTGGACCCCTGTATATCAGTGTTCTCTACTGCTTGCGATCATACGCTAGTAATTCCCAACTGTCAACATCAAGTCTGGTGAGCTTTTGCATACATACGCACATACATACATGCTTACATACATACATACCTACATACCTACATACATACATACACACATATATACAGAGTGATCCAAAACATTCCTTAAATTATCTCACTTTGCTACATGAACATACCAACCAATCTTCCCAGGAGATGTTTAAGAATAAAGAATTGTACTTCCTTAAGGATGGACCACATCGCCACTATCCTTATAACGTAACAGCGTATATTTATGGTCACCTGCCAAACGGATGGGTAGGACGAAGACTAAGTATCGATTTTACCCTCATGGATTTTTGTAACGAGGCATTTTAAACACAAGCTCCACACCAACATCCAGCTACATTACTGAACGGACACGTAACGTTTTGGATTCAACGAATAAGCGTTGTCAGCTTTTCATAGACCACAAATTCGAAAATTAAGTTGTTTTTACATTTGTTCAAAGTATTTTGATGTATGAAACTGGCTTTATCATAATAAATGTTGATTTTATATTCAGTTAAACAATATATATTTTATTGAACGTCCTGTTCACATGAATTACGTGGTGAGCACGTACACTTCGTATTCGCGCTCCACGTAAATAATAATCCCATGTTTACGTATATGTTCGTGTCTGCAGTATAGCCCTTTCTTTGCCATACCTTTCCATCCGAACCGTCATTTTCAAATAATTAAGGGCTTTCTTTGAAAGTGTAAGGTTATCTTTTTTTATGCTTGAGAAACTGCCTCCCTCACGTTGGCTACCTCGACTCAGTTAGCTTGCTTTGGACGTTGACATTTATCTATTAGGGCAATGTGACCTGATCAGGGAAATTGGGATTTAATAAAAAACGCATAAATGTTTTATATGCCATAACACTGAAATATATCAGAATTAAAAACTCTATCCTTTGATGCTAAACGACATACACCGCGAATTCAACGTTTATGACAATTATACGTGACCAAAATACAACATCTACGTTTCCGAATTACACAGCAATGATTGTAATAGACAACCATCTTTCATTCTATATATTTGTTCATTTTGGCAGACACCGTGTTTTGATTTCAAAATAATATTTGTTATTTTATCATTGAGAGATACTGATTCTTTACCTTTCTATATGAAGAAAAGATTACAAATACTTTAAAGAGGAGGGGGATAACCATTCACACTCCTCTGTAGTATGTCTCTCATCGGAGGAATATCGAGTCTCCATGGCTCATGATTGCAATGACGTCCCTCTTTTTATAAATGCAAATACGTTTGCTGCATAGTCAAGCCGATCACCTTTTCTTGTACTATTTTAATGGGTGTGACAACGAGCACAGCGTTACCTGCAAACAATCAAACATTATTTAAATTATTTTCTGATTTTGCCATGAAAATCTTGATGAATAAAACATAATGAAATTTAATAAATTAAGTTGAAAGTCTTGCGTGTTATATTTTTAATATTGTTGAAACTTTGATAAAATATGAATAAAAAGACAGAACGATTGCATAATTTTATTTTGCCTCCATCATCACGGTTAATTACTCAGAGTAGCCTACTTCAGATTTCATACGAATCTGGATATGTTCAGGGAAGTATATGATTTCATTAACTTTTTCATGGACCATATTTTGTTTTACATATTCTAGAGCGAGGCTCCATCAACTGAGTAAACTGGTTTAGTAAATTCAATGAATACAACATACACATTTTTTTTATTTTTACGGTATTTTCCTTTCCTGTTCCTTGCGTAGACAAGAAATTGTGTGTCTCTCAGGCAACAAACACACAATTGTAACAATAATTCCATTACACATGATCATAGCTAATACCTTTCCAGCAACTACAACAAAGACATATTACGATAGTAATCACAATCACTACTTATTCTTAAAGCGACGCTTTGCTGATGAATTCTTAAACTCCACACATTTTTCCAGATAGATATGAACATTTACAAATGTGTTATAGTGTATTATGAGTAGAGTGAAATATTTCAGATTCTATATCATTGTGCACTTTTTTCCCAAAACATTTGCGTTTCAGCCGCGAGATTCTCAGCAAAATATGAACTATATCCAGTTCTGATATTTACGGTTCCACGGATAAGGAATTCGGAATTACCTAACCACATCAGTAGAGGACTTAAGAACACATCCAAATGATCTCTCAAGCTGTCAAGGATGCCATTTATTTCAATGAGTAACGTAACGAGTAATGAGTAACAGCCGCTATAACAGGTAAGGTACTATGTTGCTATTATCTATCTCTTTCAGTCCTTAATAAGTCATGTGAGTGTATTTTATTTCTCGACAGAACCCTACAGCTACAACACTTTCTTGATCAGTAGTTTTCTTTCATATTTTGAAACGGCATTACACATCTACTTATTGAAATATGTGGATTTTTATGAATCATTTCTAGTCGGAAGACTTCCACTCATCTGACGAGCCGTTCGCGTTACACCTTCGAATTCCAACATCATTTTCGTAAAACCAATTCCTTTGCGTACGTTTGGATAGTCCTAACACTGCGTATACATGTATGTATATAGGTTCTCGCAATGCTTTCCATGAATCTTTAAAGTAATTGGGAATTTCACGTTTGCTTAATCTTGTATCTTCTTTAGAAAATTATCCAGCAATTTATTAGCGTTTAACCTATCAGTAGTACCTGCCGTACACAACCTCTCATTTTCCTTTTGGCTTAAACAGAAGTGCCATTGGCGTCAAATAGCGAACCAGACATCCATCATTTGTCATTAAACAAAACCAACTTTAAAACGCTACTCCTATTTAGTAAAATTAATTTGATGGACATGTTTACACAGTGGGAGCATCAATATACTCTTACAAGGATTAGGGTCCGGAACATATCATTTGTTATGAAAAACCATTTGGAAACGACAATTTTTATGCTACACTCTTCGAGCCAACTCTAACGTTAAACTCTCTGATGCAGAACATTTTTTATTTTATTTCAAAACTAATACCTGAAAAATATTTCTCCTCTTCCGGTCAACCGAAAAAAAAGAACATATAGCCTACCGACCTATTTCATTATATTCTTGTCCCAAAAGACGTGCCCCAGATAAATCATTATGATCAATCTTGTACAGTTTCAATATTTTTGCAACTAATGATGTCGTTCTCTTGAATTAATCGTTACTGTCTTACAACGTCTGAACATGTTCCAAAAGTAAACATATTTTTTTGCATTTTAAATTGAAGTTCTCTTCTGAGTGCATAAATATATGGCTAATGTACCGTAGTAAGATGGCAAGCTTTGTATAGACAATACTATCTATTTCACACAATAGTAAATAAGTTACCTGTTGAAGCATGGACAGTCATTTGCTACAGCCACCGGAAAGTGCTAGTCTATGCCCCATATAGTACTGAGTTCATGAGGACTAGATGATTTGTAAGGTAATACTCCTTAAATGCTTTAACACACACACACACACACGCACACACACATATATATATATATATATATATATGCATATATATATATATATATATATATATATATGTATGGGTGTGTGTGCATATATAATATTAAAGAAAATATAGGAGGTTATTGCACAATCAAACCCATCATTATATCAAAGAATTTAAAAAAAACAAAGATATTTTAATGTACGAACAAATACTCGGAAATATACGAGTAAAAAAAGCGAATGGGATTTCAAGTAAAATATATATACAATAATAAAACTATATGTAATATTGAGATGACGCGTGGTATGAAAACAATCAAAATATATCCCTTAACAAGTTTATTTATTAAGTAAATTATCTCTGTCGAAAAAGCGAAGGCATGCAGGAAGGAATTGAGACTGATTCCAAATCATTTAATGATTTTTATCGACAGTCTTTTTTTCTTACGCAACCCTTCGCTTTTTCGACAAACATAAATGTTAAATAATAAGATGGCTCGGAGATATATTGTTATGTTTCTCATACATCATGCATTAAAATTGTACATATATTTTATACTATAGTCTATATATTTTACACGAATTTCATCCGCCTTTTTTACTCGTATGCCTCCAAGTATTTGCTCTTGATTAACAATTCAATTCTATTTTTAGCATCTTTTGTTATACCGCAGATAAACTCCTGACATATATGTTGGTAAAAAGAGACCCTACCTTATTTTAGGTATATCATTTTAAAAGCGCCTCATAGTTGTTTACCGTTATCAAGTTATATATATATATATATGTAAATATATATATATATATATAGCTTCATAGGGGCATTCAATATTAAAGCAAATATTATTAAATGTAACGGAGAAACTTTGCGTTATGGTTCTTTTTTTTATTTTTCGATTTTTCGTTTAAGCTTTCACAATTAAAATTATTAATACAAGTCCCATAATTACTGTTTCATGAGCTCTTTCGATTCGTCAATGAATAATATTCAGGTGTTGAAATAAAAGTGTGAAGGCGCGAACATGAGAATTAAAAGTGAAAAATAAAGTACCCAGTAAAATGCATTAGGTGATGATAAGTCAAAATGTATAGTGTCGATGAAAACTCGATTAAAAGTCAAGTATTAAAAACAGTAAGTTCGTGGACACTGTTAATAAAGTCCGTCCACTACAGACAGTGCAAGACATTTTAAAAAGTTACTACTTCTCTCGAATGCAATATCAGTTATAGCGAGTTGGAGGGTCATAATATATGACGCTTGCAGAATTTTTACTTTTATATTATTTTTAATGTTGTTCAGTATTTATGTTGTAAACGAGGGTATTCTAAAATTGGAGGGGGCAGTCTTGTCCCTTTCTCAAATGTTTGTATATGGCACTAGCATTATTTTGATGCATGGCTATTCGCTGGGACAAGGTTGTTGTTTATGCCAAATGGCTGTATTATTTTCGGATATAATTTTTCCCATAGAACATTTGAATTCATACCCTACATTGGTTTGTTCCAACATTTTTGTAGCCGATGTGAGTGATGTTACATATATATATATATATATATATATATATATATATATATATATATATATATATATATATGTATATATATGTATATATGTATATATATGTATATATTTGTATATATGTATATTTATATATATGTATATATGTATATACATATATATTTATATATATAGTTATATATATATGGATATAGACATACACATATATATTGATATATATATATATATGTGTATATGTGTATATATTTACATACATCATATGCACACACACCCACCCACACACACACACACATATATATATATATATATATATATATATATATATATAGTGTGTGTACAAGCAATTATGTGCATGCGGTTCTTAAAAATGTAAGAAATAATATTTGCATAATTGCTTATTCACCGTGAATTGAAACAGAAAAACATCGCATCGAAAATAAAACAGATTTTAAGATGTCATGAAATGTGCCCACATGGGCTAAAGGCTATTTGTTTATTTGTTTTAGCGTTTTATGTTTCAAAATAATAAAACTAACACGTTCAGCAAACACTGACTTGCTTTACACCTTTTTTTTTTCAACGGTTCAGTGCATCGAAGGCGATAACTAGATAAATCATGGACATTTTTTTCATCCAATATTAGTGACGCCCCGTTAATCTTTGGTCGCACTTGGTTGAATAGTCAACAACAAATACGACCAGCACGCGTTGTATATTGAAAGAGTGTTTGTGATTTAAACTATAATTTTATTTATATTCTTTTAGATTTTAAGAAAAGAGAAAGACACAGAGATTAAGAGGAATCAAGAGTAGGTCGTGTTTTATGGGTGTAAGATTCGATTTGTTTAGATGAGAGAAATGATATTAAAAATAAAAACAAAGCGAAATAAAAGAATGGGAATATTGAAAGCTAAGGTACTAGCAAGAAAAGAAGACGAACACATAATGATTCTCTAAAGTATAAAAACAGTATGTAAATATTAACAAGTTATTAATGGCAAACACGGAAAAAAAACAGTTTATCAGATCTATAAGATTGGTGTTGATCTGAAAAGCAAAGAAAACTTGCAGATTTAAATAACTTTTAAAGAACTAAGAAATACGAAATAGGCAGTATTCTACTAATCTACGTAAATAGGTTGGCAGTATTTTTGCGAGCAGTTGGCTGAGATGGCGGAAATTTTCTGTTTCTATGTCTATCCTTGTAGCCATGTCACTAGTAAGGGTGCTGGAGGTAAACGTTTTGTATGGGCTGATGTTATCCGCCTGATTGTCAGGGACCCGAACCTTGGATTAACCACTAAGGAGGCTGTCCTATCAGCAGGTGCAAAGTACTGGGGCTGCTGTATTGCCATTTGGTGAATGGATTCTGGACCATGCAGTAGCTTCTGGTGAGGCCTCTCGATGACATACTAGTGGGTAATTGTTACGGCTTTACCTTATCATTAGCTACAAATAAAAAAAAATCTTCGTTTCTTTTTCTCTCTTAATTTCCCTTCTCTGTCCTGCTCTAAGTAAATCTGTCGACCTAGTCCACAAATTCCAAAATTTCATCATGACAAGTTTCAAGAAAAAATACACGATTAAACCCGGTTCTCCAACTTCCAACGTAGACCCCTACTACCATGTCTCCTTCTCCAACATCAGGGGTCTTCGTTCTAACCTTCCAGAGGTTGAAACCCAATTACAGGAGACTAAACCAGACCTTTTATTTTTAAGTGAAACTGGCATTGGACAGGCTATTTCCCTAGATGAGTTTGCAATTTCAGGATACTCTAACTTAACTTCTAAAACTGACCCCCAAGATCGCCATGGGCATGGAATATGTGCCTATATTAAAGATAGCTTTCCATGTGGGAGGGACATCTCCAGGGAAGATCCTAACTTACCCTATATGTGCTTCCGGGTTGCTTTAGCTCACACTACTGCATTTATATTTACTCTCTATCGCCCCCACAACAGCGGAGTTACTATCTTTCAAAGCATATCTGAGAAAATTGACCAAGCCCTTTCTACTTATCCTTCAGCTAACATTCACGTATGTGGAGACTTCAATGTTCACAACGTCGAATGGTTGACCCACTCAAACAAGACCGATGATGAGGGGAGGTTCTGCCATGATTTCTCCATTGCCTATGACCTCACTCAGATTGTTCAGGAACCTACCCGTGTGCCCGATAATGACGGCCAGTATGCGAGCCTACTAGACCTTTTTCTCACAACTTGCCCTGAACTATGTTCAGTTTCTGTTCTGTCGCCTCTTGAATCTTCCGACCACTCTGTTGTATCAATTAAGATAAAAATGAAATGTAATCAGTCCCCAGACGTACATCTTCATCGTACAGTATATCGATACACTAAGGCTGACTGGGATATCTTCCGTACATTTATATCTGATCTACCTCTGCATTCCATGTTTAAAAAGGGTGTGTCCTCTATAGTATTAGACCTAACTGAATGGTTAATTGTAGGTATTGACCATTTCATACCCTCTAAAAAGTTTCAGCAAAAACCTAACAGCCAGCCATGGTTCTCTCCAGAATGTGCTGCTGCCATTGCGCACAGAAATCACTTTTTCCACTGCTTCAAACGTAATAGATGGATTGAAACTAAAGCCGTTTGCAGGACTACCAGCAACCATTGTAAGAAAGTAATAAGGAACGCAAGAATGTTGTATGCTCAATCTGTGAAGTCCAAAGTAGCTGAGCAGCGGCTTGGTTCCCACCAGTTTTGGCAAATAGCAAACAGAATCCTGAACAGAAGCGTGTGCTCCATCCCAACTATTATCAATGGACCTGAGGTAATCTCGTCAGCATCAGACAAAGCCAAACTCTTTGTCAAGAACTTTGCAGCTAATTCTACCCTTTGCGACCAAGACCGCCAACCCCCAATATTTCCTCCTGTATCAGAAAACACGCTATGTGATATACGTATATCTGTACGTGATGTTGCGAAGCTAATCAAAAACCTTGATTCGAGTAAAGCACTCGATGGTATTCCAATTATAGTACTCAAAAAACTTCAACCTGAATTAGCGCCCATACTTACAAAACTGTTTAAACGTTGTCTTAAGGAGAATAGTTTCCCATCTCCCTGGAAAATCTCATCAGTATGCCCTGTATTTAAGAATTCAGGTGATCGCTCATCCCCCTCTCAGTGCAGGCCAATAAGTCTCCTGTGCGTCATGAGTAAGTTGCTAGAATCTGTGTTAAATACAGAAGTAATCAAACACCTCAACAAAAATAACCTTCTTAGTGACACTCAATATGGTTTCCGTTCTGCTAGATCTACAGCAGATGTCCTTACAGTTATATCGCATAGGATTCGCAAATCTCTCGACGGTGGCAATCTTTCTAGGGCAATTGCTCTTGACATATCTAAAGCCTTTGATAGGGTATGGCATAAAGGTTTACTTCATAAGATCGCTAGCTATGGTATAGCTGGAAAAGTCTTCTCAATTATTAAATCATTTCTTTCTGATAGGTTCATACGAGTAGTAGTTGAGGGGCAAAAATCAGAAGCTCACAGTATTAATGCCGGTGTCCCTCAGGGATCCATCCTGGGCCCAACTCTTTTCCTGATCTACATTAATGATCTTCCAAATCATATCCTTACATCATTTGTAGACATTTATGCTGACGACACTACCATTTATGGTACCACATCTAAGACAGTAAACGACCAAGTTCTCTCCAATTCTCTCTCCTCTGATCTTGAGCACGTAGTACAATGGGGAAAGGAGTGGCTGGTTACTTTTAATGCATCTAAAACCAAGCTTCTCTCTTTACATCATCAACATTCTAATCCACATTTGTCATCAATTGAAATGAATGGCTCTCGTCTTCAGGAGGCCTCAAGTTTTGACAAGCTTCTGGGCTTGACCATTACTCCTGATCTTAAATGGAACACGTATATCAAATCTGTTGCCAAGGCCGCTGGAAAAATGGTGGGATCTTTCTATCGATCCAGTAGATATCTCACTGCTGATGCTATTCTCTACCTATATAAGAGCCATGTACGTCCAAGGATGGAATACTGTTGCCACATCTGGGCAGGAGCTGCTAGAAAGGACTTGTCCTGCCTTGATAGAGTTCAAAATAGACTTCGTAGCCTCGTAGGAGATGTCCTTTTCTCCTCCTTGCAACCTCTATCTCACAGAAGAGATGCTGCGAGTTTGTCTCTGATGTATCGTTATTTTCATGGAAAGTGTTCAACTGAGCTTCAATCTATGGTCCCCCCTCGCCAAACTTTCACAAGAAACACTCGTCTAGCTGTAAACACTATCAATAATTTCCCCCACTCTTTATCTGTGCCTAAACCTAAACATAGATTCCATGAACAAAGCTTCTTTCTTAGAACTGCACGCCTGTGGAATTGTCTTCCGTTTTCCTGCTTTCCGGCTGACTACAATATGGTTGTGTTCAAGTCTAAAGTAAATAAGTTCTTGATGAGCCGTTCCATATAAGTTATTAAATTTACCAAATTTTCATTAGTAATGATTACTATATTGACCAATTTCTACTGTACACTCTTTAACCCTTATCCTTGAGTGGCCTCTGGGCCTTGATAATGTGGGGATGCCTTTGTAAAAAAAAATAGTTATCTTGACCTATTATAAAACGAGGCTACAACAAACAACAGCTTACAAGAAACAAGTCGTTGAAACTTTTCTGCTTAAATTTCAGAATTCACATTTGGATAAATACATGGAATACATTGCGAAAGCTGCTGTTAAGTATGCGCACTTGCTTTATAAACATAGAAAAATAATTACACTTGTGTATTATTTTACGTAAAAAAGTTACAATTAAGCGATTCTGTCTCATAAAACGTTTCTCACTCATTTAAGGAGTTCTAAAATTAAATCCCTCTATCTTAAAAATTAAGTCCCTCTATCTGCGAGGCTATAATTTTTTCCTATCGTCGAAATGTTTAATCAAATTACCTGCTATACAAGTACATTAATAGATCGTCCTCCATGAACATTTTTCAATAGTGCTCAACCAACATAATAATTCAGAGGGACCTGAGAAAAAAAACAACAACCCTATTACTGTTGAGGTCTCTAGATTCCCTTAGTCTTTTAAATAAAAGAGCTACTTTCCTCCGTTGCCACACTTTGGAATCCCCGCCTGGTAATTATTTTGCTGGCCTTATTTTCTCTGCAGAAGTTTACATGAATGTGAACATATGTCTTGTAACTCTGTGTTACTTCCCAAAGTAATCTGTAAGACAAAATCAAAATCTCAACATCTATACATTTCAAGTGTCAATATGCATTCTAGGTAGGGAAACAATATTTTATATCATAGTTTTTTACGCACCTTATCAGTTTATTGCATATAAAATATGTCGCATCTATTCTGCAATATATTTTTTATAAATTATCTACTTTAATTATGGTCTCATGGAAAAGTAAATATATCACACCCAGGTGATTTAACAGGAAAATATCTGCGACGAAAAAATATTGAAACTATAGCATAGACGCATGCTGTAAAAAACATAACAGAGTTAAAATGTGTGTAAACTATTCCATGACATATTGGGCATTTTCCTTTAAACCTGGAACTTTACGATACGTTATCGATAAAAAAAAATGCTGACAAAGGGAAAACATGCGTCAAGTAAATATATATATATATATATATATATATATATATATATATATATATATATATATATATATATATATATATACATATACATATATATATATATATATAGAGAGAGAGAGTGAGAGTGAGAGAGAGACAGAGACAGAGACAGGGAGAGACAGAGATATATAGATAGATATAGATATAGATATCGATGTTGTTTTCTTTTGGTTTTATCGATATGTTTTGAATGAATTCAATCATTTACGAAAGTGCATTTTTACCTAAATGCGAGTTGGGAATAATTTTCCCTTTTAACCAATTTGGTACCCCCACATGGGGGGCGGTATATATACAATTTTTAAAATGTAATTATCCACTAGCACGTGTTTCGTCGTATACGACTCATCAGAGTCGATGTACCTATATATATATATATATATATATATATATATATATATATATATATATATATATATATATATGGGGGGGTATGCGTTTTTTAATATCTATGTAAGCATATATATATATATGTGTGTGTATTTATATATTCTGTATATATATATATATATATATATATATATATATATATATATATATATATATATATATATAATGTACAGAAAGTTTTCAGCGGAGACAATTCATAAGTTCCGTCGGTTTCCAGCCCGATAATTAGAACCGTTTATAATATCGTACATATACTGCTACTTTAGCGTATGTACATATGTATATATATATATATATATATATATATATATATATATATATATATATATATATGTATATATATATATGTATATATATATATATTCATGCGTTGATTAGATTTTTTTGGAAAAAGAAATCCAACAGAGCGCTCAATTAAAAGGCAAAACCAGAATATAAGAGCGTATACATACTTTTGTACATAGCGTTGTTAGATGAGACAAGTCATTGGTACCGTCGGTTTCAAACCCGTTAATAAGGACTGTTTAAGATATCCTTATCAAACTCTCTTCAGCTAATATTTGTATAGGAGGCGAATATCGGCTGAAGACCGCTTGACAAGGATATCCTAATCAGTCCTCATTATCGGACTTTAAGCCGACGATACCAATGCCTTGTCTCATTTTACAACTTAATGTACGACGATATAAATACGCTCCCTATATTTCGGTTTTCATTTTTTTTAGCGCTCTGCTAGATTTCTTTTTCCAAAAAAAAAACAAATTAATCCCGTGTGTGTGTATATATATATATAGATCGCCTAGCGTGGCGTCTGTCCGCATAGGAAATTGAGGTAGGGGGTGCTTTAGAGGGTCCAGTGTGGAGTTTGAGGCAAACCGACTGGCAAGCATGTTACTCTTTTCGGTTGCTGAGCAAAAAAACCTCGTGATTGTTGGTTAGTGGGGAAATTGTTGATTTCCCATTGTTTACTACACTGTTGTAGATTTACTAGAAGCCACGAGTTTCTAGTTTTTGTGCTTCGATGCGTTTTTTAGTTGTTTCCGTAAATTCCCTCTTAGCTGTCGCTATTTCTTTCTTAAAGTTACTTCTAGCTTCTATGTACTTCTGTCTGTTTGAACTGGAATTATGTCGGTTTAACCTGCGGAATGCATGCTGCCTTTGAGCAATGGCAGTTTCGACAGTCGAAGTAAACCATTGGGGAGTGTGGGGCTTACTATAGAATTTCCGCATGGGAACATGCGCTTCGATTGCAGTTTTGAACCATTAAGTGGTCTCGTTTGCACACTGTTGAGCAGGAAGAGAAAAATGTTTCCCCATGGGGCGTCTCTGATAAGATCTCTAATGGCTTCCCAGTCAGCCTTTTTATAATATCTCGTTGTTTTGAGCACTGGCTCTTCAGTTTTGGGTCTAGAGTTTAGGGCGATTTCAACCATTACCACTGCATGATCAGCGTTCCCAAGTGGGCTCTCGGCTCCTGTTATACAATAATCAGGAACTGTGGTCAAAAACAGATCTAAAAGTGATGCTTGTTGTTCTTCCTGATCAGGGAAACGGGTTGGAAAAGTAACAATTTGCAATAGGGAGTGAGATATAGAGAAGCTGTGAGTTGCGCTGCCCGCTGCATCTGTGTAAGTAGAGAATTCAAGCCAGTTTTTGTGATGGACATTAAAGTCACCAAATACATGTACTTGGGCGCTAGTGTCGAAGGAGAGTGATGTGTCTATGCCGTCAGAGACTATGTGTATTATGGTGCAGTCTTGGGTCGAGGAAGAGCGGTAGAGAAAGTACAGTAGCTAATGTTGTGTTGCATAATTAGTCTAAAGCACATAAAGGCTTGATCATCCGTTTCTAGGTTTGTTTCTCTAGTCAAGGGAAGGGTATTACGAATGTAAACTCCAAGTCCGTACATATGTCTGTCAGAGTCCTTACGGCAGAGTGGGAGATATCCAGGCATGTTAAAATAGTTAGAGGGGATGGAGGAGTGTAGGTTAGTCTCACTTAGTGCTAAGATATCCGGGGTATTTGTTAAGAGAAATGCTTATACATCAGCTAAATTAGCTCTAAGCCCACGGATATTTGTGAATGCAAGCCTCAAGGGAGGAGGCAAGTTTGATTTGTTTGACCCTAAGCCTGGTTTAAGCTTATTTTTAGATTGTACTGTCATCATATTTTTAACGAGTTTCAGTTAGGTAAGGGGGAGCCGAACAGGAGGTTATGCAGAGTATCACACATGCATCACATGTAGACCATCAGCTGACCCTCCATCAACTAGGACTGTGGCCTCAGGAAGCCCACCGGGGATGAGTGCAGGGTCTCTTTCCATGCGCGACATGACACTGCAAACATCCCGATATTATACAACTGTTGATGGAGCAGCCGCTCTAAGCGCTACCAAAGAGTTAGGGCCCCTGTACTACCAGTCGGAAACAGCAGCCAGTAAGTGTCAATCCGGTACCCTCAACCCATCAGAGGAAAGTCAACCCAATCTAATTACTCAGGCATTTATGGTACTCAAGCACTCTCAAGTGCTCAGCTTTAGGGGTGGAGTGTGTCGGGAGTGGGGAGACGGCGTTCATTGCACTAGACAAGAAACAAGATCTACCACTGGGTGTTTCTGTCGAATCGCTGTGATAGTGTCTCTGCGCCTGACTAATAGGTAAAGAAGGAGTATGGAAGCCGGGCGATTGACAGAACCTATCTACTCCTTAAGCAATTTAGGTTTGAAAACCGGTAATTTGTTTGAATCACCAGCTCTAGGAAGGTTGTCATCCAAGACTGAATAGGCCTCCCTCCCCTTTGGTTTAGTTTCAGAGTTTTCCTTCTCCTAGACGGATGATCTGGAAATATCTACTGGGTCTGTCCCCACTGAGAGGAATTTGCTCCGAACCTGGGTTCTAATTCAGGTATTTCTGCGACCCCGCGTGGTTAGTTAATATTACTGGGTTAGTTTGTAGAGGTTATATATCTGCTAAATAGTTACACTCCTCAAGGGTTATTAGGGGCATTGTTAGTTCATTGTTACTGGAGAAAGGGGTTGAGTAGAGCTCATGCAGGGTAAGAAACTATGAAGAAGGAGATAATGTGGTTTGAGGCTTTCCCTTTATATATATATATATATATATATATATATATATATATATATATATATATATATATATACATATTTTTTTATTTTTTAAAATTTTTTTTATTCATGTTAGCTTGGGTCTAGGATAACATTAAAGTGTGAGTAGGTGTTAAGAATTGAACTACGAGGTGTGCCCAAACTATATTTTAGATGACAGCAGGGCATGGGATGCGAGTGCAATATAGTACGGATAAAACAGTAAATGTTGAGTCATGTGTAATTTGGTAAATAGATATATGGGCAGGTTTTAGTAGGTTCGAATAAAGTTGAAGGTACAAAGTGAGTTTCTAATATTGAGAGAAGAATATTTCAGCGTCCATGTAAGAGTTTTGGACATTTAGCATAGAAAGGAGCGTTGGTTCAGTTTCGTATTAGCGTTGCAAAGCTATCTAAGAGAAGACATAGTTGTGTAATGCAGTGCGGTGTGCTTTGCTTCCGAGCACATACTTTGGCTGTTAAATACCCAACTGGAATAGGAATGAACTCCAATGCATGTCTAATAGGTAGAATTGTGTAGATGTTTAGTGATGAAGAAGCAGTTAGCATGTGAGGGTTAAGGGCTGGAAGTTAAGGATTCCACTACATACGCTGTGAAATGTAGGAGTTAAGTGGCGGTTTGGTTGGAAGGAGCAGATTGTTAGCCTTCAAGAGACAGGGGTTATTAATTTACAAGAAAGAGATGTACATTAGGATTTAGAGTGACAGGTAAGGTTTTTTGGCGCATGTAGTATTAGACAGAGGTAATGGTCTTGGAGGTTAAATGTATATTGGGATTTCGTACCTAGCAGTTAGGTGTTTTTCCAGTTTCAAGAACTAGTTCATGGCGATTCGGAAATTAGTATTTTGTATTTATAGGCAGACATTAAGGTCACGCACAGAGCCTAGCATCCACTCAGGAAGAATAGCCCCAGTATCACAGCCAAGATACTGCATATTTCAGTTACGAATAGTGAAAGTTAAATTGGGCGGCACTTTCTTTTTTGCACCTTACCGTGGCTGTTAATATTAAGTATCGTACTTAAATAAAGTTCTTTTGTCATCTAAATAAGCTTAATAGGGATCCCCTCCCCATTACTACGTCGATGTGATATGGTAAAAAAGAAAAATTTGTCAGGAAATTGTTTTAAAATAAGTGAATCAAGAATGGTCAAGATGTGTGAGAAATAAAAGTAAAATAAAATTACATAGAATGATATGAGCAAAACGAACTTCTTGATACACAGACCCTGATGACTGGCCAATCTTCATATATTCATGAGATCAGTCAAAGATATTTAGTATAACATGTGAAGCCAGTCACCCGTCAGTGACCGGCTGATCGTGTTATAATTGGTGCTGTGACTAGGATATATTATTTTCTAACATAGAAATAAGTTTGACCCTGCCAGGTTTAACTCTATTACGGCCACCTGTTAAAAATGTTGCCTTCAGACGAAAGAATTACTCTGAAAACACCCCACGGGATAATCAAAAGCAATAACCACTCGACGAATAAGAAATAAGGTCCACATTATTTTTTAACTGAACGGACTGAATATTTCAGGAAGAATTTAAAAAATGGCAGACCAGAACACACGCGCATAAAAAAACGCACTTCAAATTTCAGAACCCTAAAAATATTGTTCTGCACCTACGAATAAATAAAAAAAGATTACATACAAATGATCATCAAAAAAAGTTAACCCTTCCTACATCCACACAAAATAATCCTCTGATTCAGAAAAAAGAAAAAAACAGAGACGAAAATAAAGTGTCTCTAGAATATGCAAAAAGATATATCAATATATCTTTCTGTCTCACGTTCTCTCACTCTATGTATATGTGCGTGTATTCACATGCATATTTGTCTTACATGAAAAAAAAGAAAAACATCCTTCAAACAATACTCCAAAAATAAATTTTAAAAGAATGAAAAAAAAGAATATCTAACATTTTTTTAATATGCTCCTTATTTCAGGTGGAGAAAATAGTGTTTACTTGTTGTGTTAGATTCAGATTTGAAAAAAAATAGAACTTTCGCTTGAACATTTTATTCCATTTTCAGGTTAGATTAGCAATTAGGACAGAAACATGTGATACTTTTTGATGTGATAATGTTTTTTATTGATTTTGATTTGTCTTTTTTAAAAAAAAGGAAAGAAAAATGGGGTTGCTAAAAATTTGGATTACATAATATGAACGTGTTTTTTTTTGTGTGTAAGCGCCTTACAAAATTGATAAAAATAAGATTTTTTTCTATTTTATTATTTTTTCAAATTCGTACAAATGTTTAAGGTCAGCTGTCAATGGGCACACATGGGAAGGATGAGTGAAGATGACCCCGTAATGGTTTTCCAGTCGAAATTTAATGAGAGCTTTGCGTCCTTCTCACACTCCTCTCTCTCTTTTGTTGGGTTTAGTGCTTGTATAACTAAACTCCAATGGCGGATTACAAGAGGGCATATAATAACGAATTAACTTGTTTTTTTTTTTAATTTTTTTACCAAGTTTAAAGAACAAAATTACTTATGCTTCCATAAATTACATTAAAGTACTTTTCTGAAATTTTCGAATGTTTGCAAAAAGCCAACTGTTACGCGATTACGTTAATTTTTAAGAGTTCTCTGAAATGTTCATATTTTTTTTAAAGAAAAGTTATGCTATTACATGTTGAATATTCTGTATTTTTTTTTTTAATTTCTAAAGAAATATTATTTGACTAACGAAATAATTTTTCCTAAATTCTAGATGATTTGGAAGGAAGAATTATTTGAGCTAATTCTTTTAATTGAAGGATTATTTGAAAGTGGACCATTTGTTGACCAGGAGTATTTACGAAAAGTTTAATTAATTCTTAAGAAGAAAACATTTTCCTCAGTTTAGAATGATCTCTCTTTAATTCGAGGTTTAATTTTCTCAAGCTGTTTACTATATAGAACTGGGCGTTACCTAATAGACCTCCAAGGTGTGGCGGGAGTTTACTCATTCGAAATATTCCTTCTAAGTTATCTTAGGAAGAGGGTTGTTTTAAAATAATAAACTAATTACTTTGAAAAAAAAGTTAATTAACGTGTTTCTTAACGAGTTTCTGAATTCGAAATGACCTCGATAATGTCTATAAGAAGAAATGATTTTAACAATAAATGAAATTACTTTAAATGTACACTGAATTTTAAAATCACTAATTACGAAATTAAAAATCAAATTGGAATAATTTGGGAATGTCACTGTGAAAAACGGTTCGATTCGAAATTTATGATCTTTTGAGAAGATTGCTTTTAATAATAAATGAATTACTTAGGAAATAAGTAAATTAACATAAATTCGGATTTTTTAAGGAAAATTGATTTTAACGATGAACCAACATACTTGAAATATGTTTTAAATTTCGGAATGCAATTTGAATGATCATTTTTTAAAAGAAGGTGTTTTGATAAAAAACACATACTTTTTCAATGTGCCTTGAAATTTAGGAAGAAGTTAATTATGAATGTAATAACTTGAAATACATATAGGTTGGCGTGATGAGATCACGCAACCCCGACTTATTTAAAATACATTATACTTGTTGCTGAAGAAAGCGTAAATCCAGTTACTGAAATAATAACTTGAAATGCATATATGTCGATGTGATGAGGTCACGTAACCCGAACTTTGTTTAAATACATTATATTGGTTGCTGAAGAGAGCGTAAATTCAGTTACTGAAATAGTGTTATAAGTTGATGCAGAATAAATTAAAAAAACGTATACGTCGGCTGATAAACTCACGTAACATCCGGCTTAGTGAAATACGTATAGGTCGGCGTGATGTACTCACGTAAACTCCGGTGTTGTTAAAAAATAGTATACTGGTTGCTTAAGAGAGAGTAAATCACGTAGCGGAAATCATGAGGTCACTGCCTCGATGGAAGGCGAGGATGATTACTCTCTCTGGTATTTGAAGTAATATACCAGTCTACCAGGGGTCTGGCGGAAAAAATAAATTGCTTCACTGAGTTTCTGACGGAACGACGAGCATGGGGACATTGATCGCTGACATCCGGTTACCACACCATCAGCGGAAAATTAAGAACTTCTGAAATTTACGAATACTCAGTTTCGGATTTTATAGGGAAGGATGTGGCACTATTTCACAGTGCCACTGTTTCTAAAGCACTCTACAGCATGGGCGAGTGGTGATATGGGTATAGACGTAGAGATACAAACATGTTTTCCCATAATCCTATTTTTAGAGATGTGGTTCTTTCTCTCCAGACCATAAGGAGGTGAGCAGCATATTCTGTCTCCGTAAATGGAAGGTACACACCTCCCTCCAAACTAGTTAGGCTAGTTAGTTTAGTTTAGTAAAGTGTAAATGTTTTCGTAATATGTATTGTAATATATATTTTGTAAAATAAATAGTTAAGATTTCTCATATATATTACAATTGTGTCACGTGTCATTTTTCATGTGTTGCCATAAATGTCTCCATAAAAGTATTAACTCGAAAAGCCGCCCTAGACAACGATGAAATGGAGATTCCTACCAGAATGCCACCAGAGTGAAGAGGTAATCTTGAGAAAAGAAAGGAGCCACACCCAGATCCAACATCTCAAGTATAATATTCTTCTTGATACACAGACCGTAATGACTGGCCCATTTTCATATCTTCATAATACCACTTTAATACATTTAGTATAATATGTGAAGCCAGTCACATCTCAATGACTGGCTGATCGTGTTATATATATATATATATATATATATATATATATATATATATATATATATATATATATATATATATATTAGCAGGACCTGTTATCTATCGTTGCGTAGTGGAATTATGCGCCCTCCCATTCTGGCCAAAAAAAATAAACTACGGTTGTTGTTGATGACCACTGCCTCCCACAAGATTTGGGTATACTGGCGGTCGTTGCCGAAATGAAGCAATCTAGCCATCACTGGTTATTAGTGTTGTTTTGTAGTGATAAGGTGCAGGTGCTCTTTTAATTTAAATAAAGGCAATGAAGGGGTTGGTTAAACTAGTATGACGTAATAACATTACAAAAATTGCCCATTAGAATAATAATGGAAACTAGTAACAGTATGTTTATAGCTTAAGGCTTCTCACTGTGTATGAACTGTTTCGATGCCTCTGTTCAGTCTCAAAATACAAGGAATAACATCTGTGGGGACAGCTGCATATATGATTTTGTAGCAGAGATTGCGCAATTCCCTACACTACCTCTCCTGAATCGACACTTTTTGAGTCCAGTGGCAAAGATGAATCCAGGACGACTGAAAACAATGCCGACATAAACAAGAAGCACTTACAACACCTGGAAGTCCCACATGGCCACCCATTTAGTACTTACCAGATTCAACGTTGCTTAACTTCGGTGATCAAGATAGAACCGGTGTGTCAACGTCATTATGTTGTGATCATACTCACTGTATATGAACTGTTTCGATGCCTCCGAACTGGTTAAGGTGATAGAAATCAGTGGTAGCAAACGTAACTGTTTCCGTAATAATTCAAGTTTTCTTTTTTCAACTGTTCCACTAATAGAATTAAAGTAAATCAGAGTTTTATGCCGTCTTATTTTAACAGTATTTTCACTTCATTTTTGGAGTATTGTCATATACAAAACGGAGTTTGGAATAAACATCCTAAACTCCCCATGTTAAAACGTCCTTGAAAATGGACACCACTAACCTACTCATCTCAAAAAACGGCGTTCGGAATAGACATCTCTGAAATCGTAGTGTAAAGAACGGCTTTCAACTAAAGCAACCCGCGTTTTTTGGAAAAAAATGAAAAACAATTTCCAATAATAAACCGTAATAACTGTTGACAGCATACCCGCCAGAAATTTTCGTTAAAAAATGTTGGTTTCAATGTCGATAGGAGATAATCAGCTTTTTTATGTCGTGTGCGTACACACTTTGCAGCCATGGAATTACAATGTATCATACAGGTACTTAGATTTCTACAAGTACTTGTCTTCGAAAATTCGAATTGGCTTTTCCTAATCAGCATAGTCGAACATCTTAGAGGCGTCATTCTAAAGAAAATAGTGTAGATCAATCTAATGTACCACTTATACAAAACAGATTAACGTGTTCCAATGTTGAGAATCCAGTAAATGATATATCTGAAGCAGTTATTTTTTATTCAGCGACGATCGTTATACATTGCCCAGGTTAACGTAATGTATCTTATAATAAAGTGCATTATAAAGTAATTATATTTAAAATAATACAATTTATTAACGAAAGAAATGCACACAGCAAGCGACGAAGAATAGGCGAAATACATATTCAGAGTTTTTCTTCGGCATCCAAGTATAATTTTGTCTTTCTTCGGCATGAAAAGTCATGTAAAAAGCGAACAAGGGAGAGAAAGAGAAAAAGAGAGTAGTGAGCGAGCGAAAGAATAGAACAGGAGAGAGATTTTGGAAGATTATATACAGATAAGAAGGAAGAGACGAAGAAAGAGAAATAACGTAAAATGTAAGAAAATAAACGCAGCAATTTACTCGATGGCAAAGTGTGTATCATTGCGATTCCCTTCTTGAATGGTACATTAGAGTTCGTTTAGTATAGGAAACCCGTTGTTCTGGAATAAAGATATGGTCAGAGGCCAGACCATCAGATTGAGCGGGATTGGTCTGGGAAACATTATTATACTTTAATCGGAAAAGAGAAAGATTGTCTATAAGTTTATTATGCCGTTAATTTCAGGCAGTTGAAACACCATACCTGTTGCAATGCAGCATTCTTCCCGGTGATTCTGGGGGGCGAAAAGAGGACTTGATATTTAGAGGGAAAAACAAGAACTACATATGCTATATATGGCAGCGATTGTGATGACGTTGGTCCAAGGAAAAAAGGGAAGTTCTTTTATAATAAAGACGTAATGTGTCTACAATTCTCTTCTAAATTTGATAGATAGTGACTTATAGTCTAGATAGAACAAATTAGTGTGCGGCATCTGTTTGTAATTTGATTTAGATAACATCTGTGCAATGAAAATATTACGTATGGTTATAAATCATATAGAAACATTATACATTTTAGTAAATTATATAAATTATATAAAACATCTGATGACAATGCACCTGATGTATAGATTTTGCTTTTGGAAAGTTACCGGTATGTAAAAAAAGAAAAAAATGATTACAAATAAAACAATATAACTAAAACTTAGCACAAATTAATTCCTTTTAAAAGAAGACAGGGTATTATATATATATATATATATATATATATATATATATATATATATATATATATATATAAACAAATGATTAAGAAAATATGTTAAAAGATATCTTGAAAAAGAGTTAAAACATATTTAATTTTTAAAAAAGGACACACAAGATAAGCGGATAGTCCTTAATCCGCGGAGTTTCGAAGAAATACTCTCCTTTTCATCAGAGGGCAGGAATTAGCAAAATGCAGGATCGGATTTTGCATAAATAAGTATTTAATAAAACTGCAAGTAAGTCACAGATCTTACTTGGTTAAAAAAGGGTGAGGTAAGGGGAACAGCAGGCAAAACAAAAATAAAAATAAAAAAATTTCACATGAATGGTCAGTCCGGTGAAGGGTAAAAATCCAAAAATGTAAAACTCCAAACGGTAGCATTTAAAATTTCAATCCGATAGGTAAATTCCAAGTGGTCCAAAATAATCCAAAAGGCGGAGTTCCTTGGAAAAAGCGCAAATGGAATGAATTCCAAATCATTAAAAGAAAAGTACTGGAGAGAATATTTAAAAACACGTCCGTAAAGGCTGGATGGTTTAAAAAAAAACACTCGAAAAGCGTTGAAGATTTAAATTTGAAAAGCAATGTCAAACTGACCCAAACAAGAAGCGCGAAAATTAGCGTTAATAATTAGGTCAGCTTTGATATGCACGTGAAAATCCCAGAATTAAATTAAGAAAACTGATCAGAACAAATAAATGGCTAAGTTTATGAAATGGGGCTTCTGTTATAAAAAAATGAAAGTAAATAAATAAAAAATAGATAATAATATATATACACACACATAAACACATATATATACATATACATACATACAGACACACAAATGCACACATACATGTATATACATACACACACATATAAATATATATATACATATATGTATACATATACAATAACACACACATATATATATATATATATATATATATATATATATATATATATATATATATACAAACACACACATGTATAAATATATACACATATCCAAATACATATACAAGTTAAACAAAACCATAATACTTACATAGAAATTAAGGGGACGGATAGGCCGGTATCTACAAACTCCGGAATAAGGTAAATAAGTGTGTATGTAAATGCATATAGTAAAATCTAAGTAAATAAATACATTGAATAACAATTAGTAGGTTGATGTATATATTTAATTCATAGGTATACTTATACCATAAAACGGAGACAGCAGATGGAAAACGGCCAAAGAAATAAGGAAAAAGTAAATAAAATTAAAAATATAAAAAAGCTTAGAAGGTAAGATTATATTAAAAAAAATAATTATGGGAAAAGACATATATTTGAAGGGTTAAATTAATGGCTAAGTGATTTCAAATTTACTATATTTAAACTTGGACATATGTTTGCAATAGGAGATCAGTTCGTTTTTAGAGTTTATTATATTACTACTTTGAGGGGAGGTTATAATATTTATAGCGTCAGATGTACAGAGGTGACAAGACTTAGATCCTGGAGTGTAAGACTTTACTTTTTTTAGGATGGTCCATTCAATTGAAAAGGAGGTATTGGCAGTGTTAAGCTTTTTAACCAGTGTAGTTAGAGAAGTTCCATTGTTATTATTTGAATTTTGGTTATTGAAAGAAGAAGTGTGGTTTGAAATTCTTGTCTTTATTAAGGTTTAAGTGGCACCTATATATGTATATGTTTTATTAATAGCTCGGGGTCGAGAATTAATATTACTTTGTTAATTTATACTGGGAGGAGAAATTAAATTTTGTTCATCATGGACAGTAATTGTGGCAGAATTGGTTTGGAGGGGATAATTAGTGTTATCAGTGTTTGGATGGCTGCAATGAAAAATATAATTGTTATTATTATAGCTGGTTGTGTGATTGAAAATAGAGGGGCTGGTTGATTCGTTTGTTGGATTAATAATTATATCAGAGGGGCGTCGGACGAAGGATAATTGGGTGGCAAAATTTGATTGTCTATTATGGGAGAATTGCGTGGGAGCTCTGTCATTGTGCATGAAGATATTACATCATTATTGATGCAATCATTATTGAGTGGGCAAAGATGTTTGTTAATACAGTTGCAGTTTCTTTTTGGTTGGATTGAGAAAGGGATTTTTTTTAGCTGATTTAATGTTTTTGTTATTAGATGCTAAGATTCTTTGTGCTAAATAAGGCATAGTAGAATAAGAAATTCTTATTGAGTTTTTATTAAAATTTAACTATATCTGTGTGGGTATTTGAAAGAGATTTCTACAATATTGAAGACTTCTTTAGGTATATTAGTTGTAACATTTACGCTAAATGAAGGATTAAGCCAAATATTTTTTCTCTCTCCTAGTACGACGGGGTGGGTTAGAAGTATTACGATTAGCATGTTGGTTCGGATTATATTTGTGGAGTGGACCATTGCTATTGATAGCAGCAGATCTTGTTATTTGAACTGGTTTCTTGCGAGTCATATTGTGTGTGATTACAGATGTAAGACGGCATACAGGTGGAGCATAATGGTTATATTGAATCTTTTCATTGTATCCTGAATGTCTTAAGGCATTATTGAAGAAAGTAGTATTTTTATTAAAGTTTTTTTTATCGGCTGAGAGCGTAGAAATTCTTATAGAGACGGATGGTACTATAGACTTTATAATTGAATTGGGGTGGTTAGAAGATTTATGGACGTATAAAAGCGTAAGGGTTGGTTTATGATAGGGGCTGTAAGTTTCAGAATTAAGATTAAGTGTAATGTCTAGAAAATATGAAGTTTTTTTTTATTTGGTTCAATAATTATAGAAAGGGCAACATTATTAAAAAGTTATGTAATTTTTTAATTGTATTATTATACTCTCTTGGCCTGGCTGTTGTTTTAAATAGATCATCGTCTCTATAAAGGCCCCCTTGGATATGTTTAAAGTGGTATTTCAGTTCTTTCAGTAAGAAGAGTCCCACTAAATCTGTAACCTCGGCAGAGTCAGAAGCACCTATTAAGATGTCAAAATTATTAGGGGTATCTTTTCTAGTCCCCAACTTATTATTAAATTGTATAAGGGATTTTCTGGCTAGGAGAATTAATTTAATTTCCAAATGAGTTAAGCCAGAATTTCTTTTAGCAAAGAGTAGGGCCTTATTTAAGAGGATCGGTGAAATTGATTGATAATAATTGTTGATGTCAAAGGTTATGAAGTCAAGGAGGTGTTTATTTTTAAGGGGAATAAACCAATTAATTACAGAATTCGAATTTTGCCAAAGTGGGAAGCTAACTTTTTCTTTAATAGAGTAAGTAATTATATCTAAGATGTTTTTGCTTATCGCACCCAAGTAAGAGCTAGATGGGCGGATCAATCTAATGGAGGGATTATCATAAAAATTAGGTTTATGGTCTTTGAGGATGAATCAAGGGTTACCCGGAGAGAGTATTTCAGTGGAGTTATGAATGTTCATAGAAGTCAGTAAAGATTTAGCTTCAGAATTAATAGAATCCAAAAGGTTGCGGGGAACTATTTTATAAGATTTATTAGGCTCTTTATATATAAGTCTTTTATATGTAGGATAGTAAAGTTTATTGTAATTTTTAGTCTTGTCTGCAGGGACAAATATATGATTATTCTTTTTGACTTTCTTGGCAAAATTATTAATTTTCGGGTAACCGGGTTCTAGTAGTGTTTTTGTTTCTTAAATCTAATTTTTATTACTAAATTTAACATGGAATTTTCGAATTCCTCAAGGTAAGGATTATATTTAGGGTGGGCAGTGGTTTTTAGTCCGTAAAATTTGGTAGTCAATCTTTCAATTTTCTTTTGTTCTCTTTGCGAGTTTATAGGGAGTTCATTTGTTAAAGTTTCTGGGTGAAGAATGTGTTTAGACGAGAAAGGCGCTTTAAGCTTATTATTAATGTTTTAGTCAGTGTGGTAAGCTTTCCACCTTATATTTTTAGGAAAGTATTCAAAGCTAGAACAAATTTGTGGATATATTCTTGTTGGGTAGGGATAGGGATATTCTTGACAGACAGGGGCGTGTGTTCATTTTCAAACATATCTGGAGAGAATAAAAAGTTCAACCAGATGGGAGCTTATAAGAATAAAAATTACAATAAGTTTACAAAGGTAATCAAAATGGTAAACTTAAAATATATTATAAATATTAAAGAGTCAAAAGACATCTTGAAAAAGAGTCAAAAACATATTTAATTTTAATTTAAAAATATTTTATATATATATATACATATATATATATATATATATATATATATATATATATATATATATATATATATGTAACATAGGATACGTAAACGCAATATCAACATAAATGTTTAGTGAAAGATAGAAAAACTGGCATAATTAACTCTATTTCTATTGCGCCACATAATTGATTTAACTTATGCAATTATTTCTGATACTTCAGGCCTCAATTAAAACGCAGGTCTTTTAAATCAATTTATAGAAACCAAAAATATATTTACAAATTAGAGAACAATTACAGTAAAAACAACACATAACAATACTGATAAAAATAAATAAAGATACACAACGATTTTCAAATATCGAACGAGGTAAAAAGTTGCTTCGCTTATTTCTTGACGGTTGAAAAAATACACAAAAGAGAATTGGAACATTTTTTGTAAATAAATAAGGATATGTTAAGATCCGGTTCACTGCAAGAGAATGGCAAAATATCATTGCATATTATTCATATATCTTTTTATTGTTTACATTTTTTGTCTATTGACCAAAGTTGTTATTAAATATCCCATAGATAATGAGATGAACCATTTTTTCTATGAGCTATTTATTTATTTATATATGGCTTTCCGGCTTTCGTAAAGACATCTCAAGAGAATGTGTAAGATTAGTTTACTGACCAGCGGATAGTAGTTAGTAGTAGTAGAATCAATTAATGCGTTAAAAGCTATAAGCGCACCCAGGAAGACAGAAGGATAAAAAGTGTTTACAGATGTCATTTTAAAATAAGTTGGGTTTATTTGTATGCAACCATATTTCGGACAGGGTTCATAGTTTTTATATATACCGTTCAAATATGTAAAACCGTGTTAGCCTTTTAGTGTATTATTTGCGTGTTGCTGCTTAGTATTTTTCTAATTTTAAATAGGTGCATATATGTTTTTATTTCCTGCAAATGTTTTTTTTTGTTTATTAATTTGTTTGATCAGCCAGCATATCGACTTCTATAGGTCATTTTATGCTGTAAAAATAGACTTTTAGATGATTTCAGAGATATTTTTCGCCGGATATATGCGAGTAATGTTTTGATATTGTTTGTTATTTAATGACGTTTATATTTTATGGTAAAAATTTAGCCTTTTTAGGAAGTCTACTTTCAGAGAGTTCGTTTTCAAAGAGTACTTTTAAGTATGTAGACTTTTTGAGCAATTTGTGTGCGGTCATAGCAGTTAAGTAAAAGGTGTTTAACTATATAAGTTTCCTTTCGGGAGTTTCTTTACGTTTTAATACAAAAGAATCAGGTGGGTCCGTCGTATCCGGATATGTGACAGGACTACTTCTTTTTCACGTTATTTTCTTGAATTTTCTTGAATCTACTATATATATATATATATATATATATATATATATATATATATATATATATATATATATATATATATATATAGGCACAATTTGGAAAGGATTGCTCCAGTTTTATTGCAGTTTTTTCGTAATAAAATTGTTTGTGAAACATTTCTAGTCCGTTTATAGGCAACTTTATGGGACTTATTGTGACTTTCATGAAGTTTTGACCGCTATATACTTTTTTAAAAAATTATCAGAAATCATAGTGACTACAACTGCAACAAAAGAATGAAGTTTTGTGTTGTATGATAGAATGGATCTATTTTGGGAGTTTGATTAGTAATGTATTGTTAAATTTTTGATTTTTTAATTATTTACGTACTGATAATGATTTTTTACAATGATGCATCCACTTATAAAGGCCCGGAGGCCACTCGAGGATAAAGATTTTAAATATATTCGCTTATATTTTTGCTGAATAATGTTTTCTGAAATAGCGGCACATCCAACCTTGTTTTGATTATTGGTACCATTTTTTTTTAAATCTGTGTCCAAATTGGGTAAGAATTTAGAATATTGTTAGATTTATCTCTATAGTCTGAAGGGTGAGTACTGGATTTATTATATATTTTCACGTCTAGTATAACTTGGAGTTATTTTCGGATTTCTGCGGAATTTTTCTCGTGAATGCTGGTTTGATATGTTGAGTTCTCTGTAAGTGGTTGTATTGTTTCTTTCATGTAAAAATTAAGGAGTCTCCTTGTATTTTTTTTCAATAAATTTGTGTAGAGAGAAAATAGTTTTTTTAGTGTTTTAATATTGTAAGGCTGGTTTCTTACGCCTCAATTTGATTGGGAGGCTCATATAAGCTTACGCCTCAATTTAATTGGGAGGTTCATATAAGCTTTTTCATCGAGAAGGTTTAGAAGGCCTCCACATAAACTGTTAATCTTTTGTGATCCACGCGGACCAGATTTTTAATATAAACTTATCTGGTTAAGCCATATACAAACATTATATAGTCTTGTTCTGCTATTATACGTGGTCTATAAAATGTAAGGAACGATTATAATTATAATCACTATTCAATGTTTGGTATTAATCTAAATATTTTTAGAGTTTTGAAAATTTTTTGTTTGGAATATTTTATATGAGAAATGAAGAAGAGTCTTTTTGAAAAAAAGTCCAAGAAATTCCTTTAGTCAGATTGTTGGACATTTTAGATTGAGAGTAGGGACATTGTGCTTTGTACCATGATAACGGGAATATATATATAAAGTTATCGTGGTCAAAAGTGTAAAGCAATATTTTGTGGTCCATTGTGTTACTTTCTTTTTGTACATTTATAGATGACCTTCTTGCGTATGAATATTACTTGATCCATGGAGGATTACAGGATTACAAGGTCATACACATATAAGGATTGAATTTTATATGGAAGAGCATGACTGAAAAAGCAAATCCTCGTGAGAATCTTTCTTCTGATCTTTTAGTGTTTGATAGTGTTGATCAACTTCTTACTTACACACTGCTAGAAAGACTTCTGTTAATGTTTTAACATAGCAATAGATTATACATTATGCCTTGTAAGGCAAGGGAATACTTTGATGGTTAATTAGCAGATGTAACTTACGTGACTACTACTGTTTTTGTTATTATAAAAGTTACAATATATATTATATATGACCTTGGTTCGTTCTAGTGGTTGGAGTATAGAGGAAATATTTTTCTTACAACTAGTTTTTGAGTTTTCAACTTTCCATAATACTACCTCCGGTCGGTTCAAAATAGTTGGTGCAAGAAAGTTACAGTTTGGCCGGAAATACTTGGTGCATACAAGTTTTAAGTTTATAAGGCAGCACTTTTGAAATGAAATACAGTTTAACCAACTAATTATACATAATTACATTGCCAAATAATTGTACGTACATTCTTACAATGGCTAATTAAATTAATATACAAAAAATAATGAAAAAATCTAAAACATCTAACTATTTATTCAATTGTGTTAATTTACTTTTCAATTCTTCTGATATCCAAATTGAAATGGGAAGTTTTCCTTTTCTTTCTAGCTGTTCTTTAACTTATGCTGAAGTCTGTAATTATTACCACCATCAGCCAAAATGATTTGTTCCATCGTCTCCTGCAATTTCAGAAAAATGTTGTTCAACTTTGATTTTTCTAATTCTTGAAAGCTGGTTTTAACTGCCTCAATTATTCTTTTTAATCCAAGATTTGTTTCTCCTGGAAACGTTGCCTTCACCACGGCTTACGGGAGCCCTCGCCACCCCAACGCACATATATATCCACACACATGGTGCCAGTTTACCGTTGACCCCCAAAAAGGGTTCATTTGTACTTTGGAAGGTATTGTTTTTACTCCTTCTCACCACACACGTCTGATGGGGAAACCAGTTTAATCGCCAGTGACCCGACCATGAGGCAGGTAGTACTGGGTTACATTGTACCTATATATATATATATATATATATATATATATATATATATATATATATATATATATATATATAATGGAAATTCTTTTACATTTCTTGAAGTTTTACATTTTGATTTTACCATCACTGGATTTGTTATCTCCCCCCAGACTATCCATTCATGTGTAATAACCTTTTTCGTTACCATATTCCTTCTGCTTAACTTATTTTGTTTTCAAGTAAGATCTTTTACTTACTTGTTGTTACGTCAAATACTTCTGCATGCAAAATCCAATCCCACATTTTGCTGATACCTACTCTCTGATGAGAAGGAGAGTATTTCTATAAACTCCGCGGATTAAGGACTATCCATTTATCTAGTGTTTCCTTTTCAGATTAAATATGTTTTTAACTCATTTCAAAGTGGTTTTAACATATTTTATTAACTGTTTGCTCATATATATATATATATATACATATATATATATATATATATATTTATATACACACCCACAGACACAGACACACATTCATATATATATATACATATATATATATATATAAATATGTATATATATATAAATATATATATATATATATATATATATATATATATATATATATATATATATATATATATATATATATCATCTGCCAAACATATAGGTAGGAGGAAGAAAATGTATCACACCCCTGGGATTTTATTTCCATGCATTTTTGAGAGACATGTTTAACACAAGTTTTACACAATAAACCAATTGCAATTAACGACCTGAAAGAGGTCATTGACAAAATGTACCAGAAAACAACTTCCATTAATTCGAGTTCAATCAGACAGCGTTGTCAGTTGTGCATGGATCACTATGTAAATGAAATCGAACACAATTTTGATATATGAAACTGAAATTTCTTATAATAAATATTGTTTTTATTGTCATTATAACCTGTATGAAATTTATTTAGAAAATGTATATATCAACGAATATATATGTATATATATATATATATATATATATACATATATGTGTGTGTGTATTTATATATATATATTATAGATTTTTACCTGAATATGTTTTCCCAATAATTTTTGTTTTGCTTTAATTTCTAAGTCTTTGTTGTCAATCAATCATGAAATCTTAAGGAAGATATGTCAGTATTAGTTTGAAAGAGCTTTTTCATCACTGAACTTGGTGTTGCAATTGATGTTAATTCATAGTATATCTCTTTGTTGTTTAGCAGCAAAAAACGATTCTAAGCACAAATAAACAAAATAAGAGTAAAGGTATTCCTAATGCATTCGTGTATTTATCTTTATTCTACTATGTGTTTTGAATCATGTGAAATATAGCACAGGTCTGTTGTGGTTATTCAGAAACGTGTATTTGATATTTCTGTCTAGTTGTTCACATCAAATTTCTATTATTTTTATATATTTTAGCCGACGTTTGCATAGCAAATGCGATTGGGATCGACAAGTGAATGCATAATAGCTACCCAATCAGATCGGTTTGGCGCAGATTTGCCAAAGGCCGAGAGTTGAATTCGAACAGATTGTATTGGGAGTGACGTGAGGACATGAATATATAATATGCCAAAAAATAGTAAAATAATGCCAAATATATGCATTAATTTGTATTTGTGTTTTCAGGGCGAGGATGCAATCGTCTCGATGCGTTCATGCAGACGTAGTTTTAAATAAAATCTATATTCACTTCTTTTTCGATGGGTATTCAGAATTCTGTTGGGAAAATATAGACGTTGCAATCATGAATTTAGATTAATATACTGAATGAGAAATTGATGCTTTTGAAATTGTTACACATAATTCCGAAAACCATGCTGTTGGCTATGTTTGTTTATGTCAACATACATACATATTTTTCATATATAAGAATATAGTTCACATAAAAGAATATAACAGCGAAACTCTGTGGATCAATATCTACATAAAAGCTAGAGAGCTTCAACAGTGAAGTATGCATAATTATTATTTAGAATTGGTGTTTTCCATTACATATCTTATACCCCACAATAAAACAAAATGTTACTTTGGCTCATTTTCTCTATTTAAGTAGTATTCCTGCTCTATAATCATTTTAAATGGATCAAAAACAGCAAAATAGACGAGTTTTTTAATAGGTACATTTAAAAATCTTCGATTTCAGAATATCGATATGTAACAATATCTATTTATGTCATATTATTCTTTAGACATTTTATTTTTTATACCAAATAATTTACGCTACTTCTCCTTAACCTTAAAACTTAACACTCAAATGCGTTTCAGAAGTACAATACAAATACTCTCTTTTTTCTGAAGTTATAATTTTACGTGAAGAATTGTAATAAAAAATAGTGGGATTTGTTTGTCAAGTTTTCTTCATATGCATATTGTAATTTATTATGCCGTATGTAATTGTTCTGGGGTAACTGCCACCCCTATTCCTGTCTTCACATGGACTCTCCCATTACTGTGATAGGCAGCCATTTTGGACTCTCTAATCAGAGATTCTATGCCAGCCTAATCGTTGACATGACTTTACAGACTCTCCTGTTTGATATTGTGAACCCCCAAAATAAGGCCACAACATCTGACGACGTAGGAATGAAAAAACCTCACAAGGAGCCTTTCCTTTGGACTAATAATCAAACACGTCTATTTTACTATTTTTCTGACTCAACCTAAAATTTTTCTACCAGCTTTGAAAAGTTCAACAAGTTTACTTCTTTTTTCAACAACAAGAAAAAAAAAGAAACCCAAACCAAAACTGTGAGTAGAAAAATATATATTGCTGTCCTAATCAATTTCTTGTTTTAAAACGAAATAGATTACATTTTATGCTGGAAAAAAAGTTATTGGTGAACTTGAATTTACGCTTTTGTAATTTTGAACACACGTGTTTCCTATTTTTCTTATTCAACTTTAAAAAGTTCAACAAGTTTACTTCTTTTTTTTCAACAACAAGAAAAAGTTATTGGTGAACTTGAATTTACGCTTTTGTACTTTGGAACCCACGTGTGGTTAGCTGGCAAGCAACCATTTTTTTCTCTGTTACGGTGAATCAGAAAAATAAAAACAGAAACAGAAAAGTAATTAAACCGACTCTACATAGGACACTTGCATCTAACCCATAATTATTTGTTGAAACAAGTTCTACCAACGTGCCAATGTGGATATGTACTGACCATAAAAGCATATTCGAGGATTGTAAAAATACAACTCTATAAAAGGAAAATATTTTAGCAACAACAACAAGAACAAAACGAAATTAGAAAAATACTGAAAGTCGAAGCTAAAAAAGTTTATGGACTTCAAAAAAAAAAAAAAAGAAAAAAAAAGACGTTAACTTTAAAAGATTTTTTTCTATCTCTGATATTTCTTAAATATTTTAGACGTTGGCAAAATTCTCTGACTTACACAAATAGTACAGTTATTCACTATTTTTTTCCTTTCATGGAAATTAAACAAAAAGTTTTTAAGTGTCTTATTACATTTTCTACTAAGATACAACACGGAACTATTTTTCTTTTCCTTCTGTCCCTCCTCATGTGTGAATATTTATTTCATATATCATCTTCATAAAATTGGTTTTTTTTCTTGGTGAAATATCTCAGAACTAGACATTCGGAGACGAGTATATTTTCACTTTTAAAACAAATAGCTGCTATGATACGGTTGCAGCAAACTCAGTTCTCCGAAATACAAAAGCAAAGAAAAGAAGAAAGAAAGCAAATGGTGGAGGAAAAACGACAAAGAGAAGCCGAAAGGTTCGAAGAAAGAGAAGAAATAAAACGAAGAGAAGAAGAAAGAGAAGAAGAAAGAAAACGATTTAATGCCCAAATACTTGAAATGCAAAAACAAGCAAAGAGAAAGTTGGAAATATTATCTAAGGTTTTATCTAAAAAAAGACAGTAGAGAGTCAGACAAGGACGTTTTTTTCTCAAACTGCAATCTGGTCAGCGTTAGAAACTTTTCAGTACCGGCCTGATGAAAGAATTAACTTTTGAAGCCTATTTCCGCAGATTCGGCGACGTGTTCGGAATTGATTGTAAAACTTGGAGCGAGCAGATGAAGGTCCGTCTCTTATTACAAAAATTGGGAGCCATGGAACATAGTAAGTTCGTGGACTATATACTGCCAAAACAGACGAACGAATTGTCATTTGACGAGGCTGTAACATCCTTAATGGAGTTATACTGCCCGAAAACTAGTTTATTCCATAAGAGATGGAAATGTATAAACCTGACTCTCAAAGAAGACCAAGACTACACAACATTTGCGTCAGTCGTGAACAGGCATTGTGATAATTTTAAATTATCTTCGTTAACGGCCGACAATTTCACGGTCTTGATTTTTATTCAAGGTTTACTCTCAACCAAGGACGCTGAAATCAGACGCAGGGCACTGAACACACTCGAAAAGGAACCGGACATTACCCTTCAAAAATTGGCTGAGGAATGCCAAAGAATTATTTCTGAGAAACAGGACTCCAGAAATATAGAAGAGGCAAATGTATCATACATCAAGAAAGTGCAAAATAAAAAAAAACGTTCTTCCAAAAAAGTAAGTTAAACCAAACTCAATACAGAAGTACGTAATAGTCAAAATCGGATACAAAAACGTAAAGCTTAAACTTGACAGTGGCTCAGATTTGTCCACAATAAACTATAATACTTGGTGTAAAATTGGCAAACCAAAAATGAGACAAACCAACAGGGTGGCTGACTCGGTAACTGGAGAACGCATTAGGGTTGAAGGCGAAGTCACTACAAATGTAACATTGAAGGGCAAAACTTTAACACTAAAAAGGTTTGTGTTAAAGAAATCAAATAATCTTTTCGTGACAGACTGGATTCAACAATTGGAACTCTGGGTCTCGCCCATAAGATATTTTTGTCAGAAAATAGACAGCCCTACAGCCGAAGTAAAAAAAATTAAGGAAGACTTGATGGAGTGATTTCCTAATGTTTTTTTCGGGCAAATTAGGCTGCTGCAAAAAATGAAGGCGAAGGTCGAATTAAAAGATAAAATCACCCCGGTTTTTAAAAAGAAACGCAGCATACCATTTGACTCCATACAAAAAATTGACAAGGAGCTAGATAGACTCATCAAGGCAGGAATACTGACCCAAGTCGACTACAGTGAGTGGGCTGTCCCCACTGTATACGTAAATAACATATCAATGGATATTAGAGTATGCGCAGACTTCTCGACAGGGTTGAATGCAGCACTAAGGGATCAGTACTACCCGCCACCTAGCCCCGAGGAAGTATTTACGAAACTCAATGGAGGAAAGTTTTTCTCAAAACTAGATTTAAGCGAAGCATACCGACAAATTCCCGTGGAAGAAGAAAGCTCCAGACTCTTGTGTATTACCACCCATAGGGGACAGTTCAAGTTTAATAGGTTAGCTTTCGGGATCAAGGTCGCCCCGGCTATCTTTCAGCAAATAACCGACACTATGTTGAGCGGCTTTGATTTTTCTATAGGATACCTAGATGACATTCTAGTAAAAAGTGAATCTATAGAAGAACATAAAAGACATGTTTTTCGGGTATTTGAAAAAATAAGTGAGTAGGGCTTCCCACTGAAAGAACCAAATGCGAATTTTTCCTCAATCAAATTAAATACCTTGCTCAGATGTTAGACAAGAACGGTGGACGGCCCGATCCTGAAAGGTTTACAGCGATTAGAAATATGCCTGAGCCACATGACTTAACAACTTTTCAAAGTTTCTTAGGCTTAGCCAACTATTATCAAGCTTTTATTCCAAACCTACATACTTTACGTGCACCCCTAAACGAGCTACTTAGGAAGGACAAAGTTTGGGATTGGACCACAGAATGCCAGACAGCATTCGAAAAGCTAAAAAACGTGCTCACATCAGAACTGTTCCTGACCCATTATAATCCGAAACTGGACATAATCGTCGCTGTTGACGCTAGCGCATATGGAATCGGCGCATGCATCCTACATAAAATGCCTGATGGTTCAACGAAACCGATAGCACATGCGTCTAGAACCCTAACCGGCGGAAAATAATTATTCCCAAATAGAGAAAGAATCTCTTGGTATTATTTTCGCTGTGACTAAATTCAATAGATTTTTACATGAAATACATTTTAAGCTTCAAACGGACCATAAGCCGCTTATCGCCATCTTTGGTTCAAGAAAAAGAATTGCCTACACATACGACAAACAGACTGCAAAGATGGGGAACAATCCTACTCAATTATTACTTCGAAATGGAATTTCTACCATCGAAGAAGTTTTGACATGCTGACGGCCTATCCCGGTTAATACTAAAAACTGGAGAACCGCTTGAGGATTCTGTTATCGCATCACTTCATTCAGAGAAGGACTACAGTTTGATTCTATGTAACACAGTGAAAGAACTTCCGGTTACCCTAGACGACATAAGAAAAGAAGCCGAGAGTGACAATTTTTATAAAAGAAACCTAAGCAAAACTGGAATCGGATGAACAAGTAGCAGAAGCTTTCTCAGTGTGCGACCAGGTTCTACTATACAGAGATAGAGTAGTTATTCCAGCGACCCTACATAAAAAAAATCCTCAAGTATTTTCACACAGGACACCCTGGCGCCACCAGAATGAAGAGCCTCATGCGTTTATACGTGTACTGGAAAAGCATGGACAAGGACATTGAAGAAAAAGTTAAATCATGCAGAGGGTGTGCTCTAGCTGCGAAAGCACCACCTTTTCAATTCAGTCCATGGCCCAAAGCGGACTCTCCATGGTCACGAATACATGTGGACTAACAGGACCACTTGATGGACACTACTACCTTATAATAGTGGACAGTTTTTTCAAGTGGGCAGAAGTCTTTAGATGTAAGAGCCCAACTACGGACTTCACCATAAAAAAAAACTATTCATGAGTTATTTGCACGATTCGGAGTGGTCGACTGTTTAGTGTAAGATAACGGCACTCAGTTTACGTCCGGGGACTTTAAAGAGTTCATTAGAGACTTCCAAGTGGACCACATTACAACTCCGACATACCACCCCAGGTCAAACGGCCAGGAGAAAAGATTTGTGTACACACTGAAGAGAGCTTTGAAGAAGGCTAAGTACACGCCATCCGAAAAAGCCCTGCAACAATTTCTTCAGGTGTACCGCATAACGCCCAACGAAAACACACCATCCCATATGTCTCCAGCGGAAGTAATGTTTGCAAGGAAAATACGGCCAGTTATTACCAAAGCAGGTAAAACACACCAAGCTGACGATACCCAAGAATAACTACACGCCGGGAGAAAATATATTTTTTCAAATGCATAAAGATAATAGTACCTTCTGGGAGCGGGGAACGATCATTAACAGGATCGGTCGTATGGTCTATATGGTGGAAGGACCACACACCATACATAAGAAACACTTAAACCAAATTCGCAAACGCACTTCAGACGAGCCATCTGAAGAAGAGACGATGGACCTCCTATATGAGGCATTTTATCTGGAACCTGCTCAAACCAGTACGGAAATACGTCGTTCTACGAGAAAAAGGAAGCTTACGGACCTCTTGGAAGTCAACCCTAAGAGGAAAAAATTATATTTCAGGTAAATAAATCTTCGGAGGGGGCTGTTCTGGGGTAACTGACCCCCCCTATTTCTGTCTTCACATGGACTCTCCCATCGCTGTTAAAGGCAGCCATTTTGGACTCTCTAATCAGTGATTCCATACCAGCCTACTCGTTGACATGCCTTTACAGACTCTCCTGTTTGATATTGTGAACCCCTAAAATAAGGCCACAACAGTAATCAACTGACCGAATCTAAATGTTTACGCGATTTAAATATTTGCAATTTTTTCCCATTTTCTTCTAAATGGGGTTATGTCTTTTAAGTGAAAGTGGTTATCGCAAAAATGTATTATATATCTTTGCTGTTCTCAGTTAAATAAGTAAAATACATCTTAAACTATGAGGACCCATTTTTTACTTACTATAATGTATATAGAAAAACGCCCCTGAAAAAAAGAAGGTTAAATTCCATTCATGTAACTTCAAAATAAGTAAAATAGATAAAATAGATAAAAATAGATAAAATATCAAAAGTAGATAAAAGACAATTTCAAAATAATATTGGAAAAATTGCATTGATTGCAGAGTAAGTAAAATGTTGGTTTTTAATTATAAGTAAAATCAATTACTCACAAATGATGTACTCGAGGTTACGATCAAAATCAAAGACAAGAAAATGGCTGAAATGCATGCTATCATCTGAGTTTGATTCTGATACGTCAGCATTTTGAAAGTATACTGTGCAATATTTATGAGAATTTATGTTTGATTTTTGTAAAGTAAAAACAGATAACTAATTATAAAAATTCGTCGATATACGTGAAATTTTTTACGCCTTTTTTGTTAAGAAACACCAGTTGTATAATATAATACATATTAAGAAAGGTGATCCAAAATCACTAAGTTAACTTAATATTTGAAAAACGCGACGCGTTTGTATACTTGTATCTATCAGCATTTAATTGCCGTATCCTTTTCGAATATATTGCCATTATAATTACATATGGCAGAGAGAAAACCAATATACACGTAAAACCGATACATAAAATATATATTTTTTATTACATCTCGTACGTTTTCAAAGAATCTGTTTAGTTTTTAGTACATTTACATTTGCTTATTAAAAATAAACTTGACTCACAATAAACACGAAGAAATTGTTTGATTGGATGAATCCTTTACAATTTCAGAGAAGTGGGGGGCTGCATCATTTCATGCAGTGTGTCTTAGGCAAAAATTATGTGGCGGGCGTTATCTCTTTCCAGGCTAAACTGCACAAAAAATTTAGTTCAAATTCGCGCACATCTCGGTCTTTTGGAATCGTAAGAGTTAACTGAGGACATCTCTTGGTTTGCTTACAGTTTAGTTTAATTTTATAGTAAATTAGTTTGCCATTCTGTTGTATAAGCAAACATCCAGCAGTAAGGTTAAACAATCAATTAAGCAAGAAAACGTGACCAGCGGTCACGTGCGGGAACCTCGCGTGGTCATGTGACGGCAAACAAAAAGGTCAGTCACAAATATATGCAAGGCCCGAAAGATGATATCAAAGCGAGGTAAAATAATAGAACGCAAAATCTCTGGTCAGCTAGTTATCACATTTTTGCTTAACATTACATATAAAAATGCCATCGTCATCAAGGCCATCAAAAGGGTTACAAAGCCGTAGAAAAAGAAAATGTGATAGTATCAGGCTTCTACACCCCCCGCCAACCCCGTCACGCTTCTATTGGATTTGTCGATTTGTAATCTAATATGTAACCGGCTATATGTCTGTCTGTCCGTCTGTATCTCGTACGCACTCTCTGCTTATCACCATACTTTAAAACTCTTTCTTTGTTTAAAATTAATCTTTAACTGGTTAAAATAGGTTTCATGCAATATAAAATTGGTCATTTTGTTCATTTGTCTTAGTTTATTTTTTCTTTGTAATTTTCTTTCGGTTTTCATACCTGTGACGTTAGTACTGTGGTAATGTCACCAGCTTTTAATGATACAGTTCCGGTTTTGATTTTAAGAGCTTATCTTTAGAAAAATAAACGAACTATTTTTATAACCAGCTACGTGTGCCTTATATGCTTTTACCTATGAGGATCTAAGTAATGGAACTAAAATAGACCTAAACAATTGGTGATTTTACCATCATAGAGAATAAAATGAAGCAAGTAATTAATTTACTCACGTGTATAAACTGCTCCCCTAATTACTTTGCATTTATGCAGTTTTAAACAACGTGCTACCTCAAAACGGAAGGAAACGGCTGATAGTACAACTATATATATATATATATATATATATATATACATATATATATATATATATATATATATTGTATACATGTGTATGTGCGTGTGTTCGTGTACGTCTGTGTAAAATATATAATTAGTTTTCCTTATCAGTAATGTATTATTTTTATGAACATCTGAATGTTTATTTTTATGGCATATATATATATATATATATATATATATATATATATATATATATATATATATATAGATACATACACATATATACATATATATAAATATATATACATATATATATATATATATATATATATATATATTTGGTCAATGTTTATGTGTATGTTTAGAATGAATGGGAATCACATACGCACACAAACAGGTAAACATAATCTCAAAAGCGAAATTGTGTCTGATAGTCAATAGATGCAATTCCCTTGACAAATGAAGCACTCATTCGAGATGAATAATTTCCACAAAATCAAAGTAAAAAAATGAAAATTTAATCTCATTTCTGATTTTATTTCATGTTGTTTTTGCAAGGAAAATTGATTTTCCCAGTGTTTTATGCATTTTTGTTTATATAATTTATTCTGTGGTATTTTCAACTTTTTATGTTGTCTCATAGATGATGAATCCTTATATAGATTTACTTTTCTATAAGATTACAATTCGGCCATAGAATATACTTAAAATTTATTGCAGAATAGATGCACTGTTTTATAGTAGAACAAAGTGATACTATTTTAAACTCTATAATACAAAGTCAACCAATGTCCTATATTATTAAAATTGCTTCATAGATTTATAATTTTTTAAAAACTTACTGCATATGTTGTCCGATTCAATAACAGTATGTTTGTTAATAAATTCGTATTTGCAACTCATTTTCGTGATTGTAAAATATTTGAGCTAAGTATTCTTGAACTAAGGATTGATCATGCGTATTATTTCTATTCTCTAGACTACCGTTCTTTACATAAATATTTAGCAAAATATTCCTGTCAGTGCTAGTCGTCTTTCAGATATATCGTGTATGGGTCGACACAGAATTTTGAAAAGAACGCTTTCAACCAACACACTGCGAGCACCTGTCCACGGCCCATATCCCATAACTTGTTAGATGTATCTATTATCTATTTTTTATTAGATGTAAATTGCAAGATCTATTACGACATCTGGAAAATATTTGGTCAAAAACAGGCACACACTGTTTATAGTCTCCCATCCACAAAACAAAACTAATTTCGCAGTTCACGTGGGGAAACTGTGTTATTTTTTATGCATGATTTGGAAACCCTTACATATATTTGGCCACTCGAAGATAAAGGTTAATGAGTGTATTGTAGCCATGGGGATAATAGTGTAGTAATTGTGTCTGCCAGAAATTTGGTAAAATCAGATTATTTGCGATCACTGTTCGATAATAGCTTTGTTAAGTTTGACTTGATGACGAGAATATTTTAGTTAGCTGGAAAGCAAACCAGCAGAATAGTGTTCCCCGGATATGCAGTTCTGGGAATATAGGTTTCTTTAATGTGCACAAGTTTAGTTTTAGCCACTGAAAGAGAATGTGGGATTTATTGGTAGTGTTCTTAGCTAGAAGAGTGTTTTTTGTGCAAGATTGCACAAACTTCTACGCACCCATTAAATAGCGTATATTTATTTATTTTATTTTTTCTGTATGTTTATTAAGTGTTTAGGAATTTGCTTTTTTTTTAGGATAAAATGTTATGATTTTATAATTCTCATATGCATATCGTTCATTCAACTGGACTCCAGTGACTGTAAACAGCAGCATCGAAATATATAATATATGTTTATAAAGTTGCTTTAGTTTTTCATGTAACTTTTGGAATAATAAATCCATTATAATTTTCAAAAGTCAAAAGTTTATTTTATATTTTTTGTGCACCTGCGTTTGTAACATTGCATTCATTCATAACCTGTTTACAGTGCAAAACTGGTTTATGCTGATCCGATCTTTTGGGAAACATATCTCTTTGAATCGAACCTCAACTAACTTTGTTTTTCGCTATCGGATTTGATAGATGGTTGTGCACAGCCGAAAAGAAAATGAAATCGGATGAAGGTTTGAAATGATTCAAAGATGTATGTTTCTCAAGTTCTCCCAACCAGACGAAAACTTTGCTAGTGAAGTCAAAAGGAGTCACCACTGCCTATCCTTTTAGAATTAATCTTTGAAAATAATTCCTCCAGTTCGAATTACTAAGCAAAATAACCAGCATTTACACCACAGTCTCAACAGAAAACTGTGAATGTGTCTATATCAATTTATTTTAATATAAGTGCGATGAACAAACACAAACGACGAATACTGATCTTAGAAAAAATGTTGGCTCATGAAAAGTTTTGAAATTATTAGTAAAATACATAGCCTTTCTTTTCTTGTCTAATAATAACCTGCTGTGAGAGGTGCAGTGTTTCAATTCTGTTAAAGACCAAGTCAAGGAACGGGTTCGAGTAAAGTGTATAATCCGAAAAACTGAGATCACACGCATGTTCATTTACGTAAAGCACCATTGGAACATTGAAAGGTTCGTATATGTCAAATTTTTACTCCAGTTTTTCTATAATAAAAGGCTACGTTTATTGTAAGGAAAAGGATTTCCAATTAAAATCACTGATTTCGATGAATATTTTGGCGAATTTTAAAACAAGGTTGAGTATGTTTGCCGATAAAGAAATACCATTGCCTTTTAACAAATAAGGTTCTGAACACGTCAATATTTTCTTTGATATTAATTAAACTTAGAGAAACATATATCTTAATGCGGTTAGTTAATTTTTCAAAATTATATGCTTACGAGCTAATCCAATTTTGTGTTTTACTTGTGCATGAATCTGCACGTAGGCTTATTTATGAAATTAAATCCGTGTTTTCTCAAGTTTAGAAAGATCTCTTCTTCAGCCAATTCATTGTCCTATAGTAATGTTATGACAAAGTTATTTATTGATTATTTCCTTTGTAATGGAACTATATATATATGCTTACAGGCGAATTATTATTTATTAGTGTATGTTGTTTATCGCTAGGTTATTTTACCTGATCTGGCTAGGTTTATACATATTTTTGCACTTTTCAACGTCGAACAGAGGAGTATCAGTGCAAATCATGATTGTATTATATAAAAGGGCATGCTTTGCTGAAATATCTTATTATAGCGTATGAAACCGTCAATGAGGATTATATTCAGCAAACCTCGTTCAAATTCCTTAATTTCGGTAGTCTTTAGTGTATTTACTAAATTATAGTTTATAAAACTTGTGTTGATGTTTTCTGTATTAGTGATGGTAACATATTACGCACAACATAATATATAAGTTGATTTTATGTAGCAACCATCGATAGGCGTTGAAATTATTTTGATGGAATATTTGTGCTTTGTTTATGCAATTTTGTTGATGGGTCTTATAAAGTGCGGATTTTAAAGGTGTAAGCAATATAAAATCATTCACCGCATATGGTGTATAGTGTTACAATATATGTGGAACAAAGACTTGGTCGTGAAAATGTGAAGATAGTAACCGGCTATATATAAATGCATAGGATATCATTCTCTCATTGAGGGGAAAATGTGATTACAATAAACATCTTATTTATTCTTTAAACGAGTAAACGTATGAATCTATATCCTACAATGTACATTAATTCCGGAAATTTGTTTTTTTTTTACTGGTTACTTTTAAAGCTATGAACAAAATATATATGGAAAAAAGAGATGTCAAATAAAAAGTTCTGGCGCTCATTCTACCACTGAGCAAATTGAGAATACATTCTTATTTACCCACTTATAAAGTCCATTTTGCTTAAACTTAAATTAAATGCAGATATACTTAGATTAAATACACTCATATTATTGCGACATAATTTGACCACCTACCTTACGAATTATTTTTCATTTATAAAAAAGCTAGTATTTTTTTCTGAATTTTGCATATTATATCCCCGGGGCTTACCTGATCAAAACCAAAATAAAAAAAAAAAAACATCATAAGTCTTTCTTTTGAAGTTTTTAATCTTATCTTAACATACAAACATACGAGCATAGGTTCATCTGTTATATAATAAATATTCAACTAGGTCTGTTCGCATGTGTATTAGTCATTGTTTATTGAGCCATCATATTCGATCAATAAAACAGACGAATACAATAGTTGAAACGAAAACGATGAACAGATATATAAGGATTTCAATAATCGAATTTGAAATCCTTTTTCTCAATCCTGTTTATTGTTGTATAAAAAATGAACAAACCAGCGTTTTCGTTTTTCTATTGATTTTATCAACTTTCAAGTGCAATCATAGCGTGGTATTATTTCCTATGATAAATAATATCTATTAAATGAGAGGAATCGGAATACGGTAAAATCCATGGAGCATTGATTATTTCATGAGTATTAAGTGGAAGGATTTACGCTTTTCTAAAATCGATTATTAATTCGTTCATATAATACAGTTTCAAGATAAAATCAATGGCTTTAATCGAGGCAGTTATGCAAATAATCCGTTATCTTCGAAATATTCTGCCTAGTTATACCTGATATACACGTCAAAATCTGTACAATAAATTCATATATATATATATATTTATAGTTATATATATATATAAATCGTGTGTATTATATATATTTATATATATAAATATTTTTTATTTTTATTATTTTTTATTACATTTCAACCCCAAACAAGGCACATTACAACTTTGAGGTAGGAGACTACTATTAAAGACACATGCGACAGGGGTACTAGGTGGGGAGTTGGGCAGCAAGATGTCGGTTCACGTTACACTTGAACTTCTGCATGTCAGTACAGTTGTGGAAGCAGCAACCTGGCAGGGAGTTCCAAAGTCTAGGGGTTCTGCGGAAGAAACTACTGGAGTAGACGGCTCTCGTACATCTAGGGATCTTTACAGTGAAGGGGTGAGATTTTACTGATTGTCGGGTTTGTCGCGGGTATTTACGTAAAGGGGGTACAAGTGATGGGCGCTCACCGAAACATACAAAGTACGTGTAGAACAGGCAGAGGGATGCTACATTGCGTCGATGGGACAGAGGCTGAAGCTTGAATGATAGTTCAGGAACTTTTAGGTTGGCGACACTCATCGAACCTTGGCTAGGACTAGTAGCAGATGCACCGGCCCAAATATTACAGCAATACTCCATACATGGGCGAATGGTGGCCTTATAGAGGTACAGGATACTTTCAGGGGTCAGTATCTTTCTAGCACGATAGAGAGAACCTACCTTTTTAACAGCGGTCCTGGCAATGCTCTCAAAGTAATTGTTCCAACTCATAATTAATGTGAACGTTAGACCGAGGAGTTTAAAAGATGTGTTTTCAGATAAAGAGTATTTGGTCATTGCTATTGGTGTTATAGAAAGTTTCTTGTTGTTATTGAAGGAACAGTCTTGGCAGCATTGAATGTAGCCATCGATTTTTGTCCCCATACCATTACAGATTCAGTAGTGTTTCTGCAATTTCTTTAGATATGGGTTCATTTTTTCTTCTCGTGTCTGTTATAGAGCGTTGTGGCATCAGCATATATACGCATTTCACAGACAATTTTGCAGGGAGGTCATTTATGAATATAAGGAATAATAGAGGCCCAAAGGATAGACCCCTGAAGCACTCCCGCGTTTGTATCATATTGTTTAGATGTACGGCCATCGAGAACAACCTGGATTTTTCTCTTCTAAGAAGGATTTAATTACGTTAAGTATTCGTCCAGTGATACCGTATGATCTGATTTTCCTGAAAAGACCTTCGTGACATACCCTGTCAAAATCTTTAGATATATCTAAAGCTACCGCTCTGTCCTCCACTTCTTTGTCAAGTGAATGCGATATACGCTCCCAGATTACAGTTAGAATGTCTACCATGAGACGGGCTTGCCGAAATCCATATTGTTGGGCGGTACGAAGTTTAGCATCTGTAATGTGATGGACTAAAACTTGGTTAGTTATGGACTCAAATATTTTGGCAAAAAGTTGGAGGAGGCTAATGGGGCGGTAATTTGCTGGGTCAGATTTTTCACCAGAATTCTTGAAAACTGGTACCACAGAAGCAGTTTTCCAGCAGGCAGGAAATCGTAATATATATATATATATATATATATATATATATATATATATATATATATATATATATATATATATATATATGTGTGTGTGTGTGTGTGTGTGTGTGTATATGTATATATATGTATATATACATATATATATATATGCATGTCTCTCTCTCTCTCTCTCTCTATATATATATATATATATATATATATATATATAATAGCTGCATATTCTAATGGTTGAAGAGTAAAAACCAGACTACAGCGCTGAGGGATTAGTCATATACTATATAAGATTTATCGAATACCTTAACGTGTTACGAAAATCACAAGATGAAAGATCTAGGGGGGAATACAACATATTCATAACTTTCTATAGAAATTTAGCCCGAAATATCTCATTTCAAACGGGAAGAAACTTTCATCGTTTCCAAAAAAATAGACTTCTGGTTTTAAATGCAGCTGTTGTCAGGTGTTAATGATTGCAAATAAATCAAAGATAATTTTAATTAAAAGTAAGTTTTTAAAACTCAACTTTAATAATATGTTTTTAAAAAACAATAAAAGGATTGCATTACAATAAATAATCAAAATGCCGTGCTTATTATACAAATATATTGTACTTATATGCAAATGAATATATTCATTGAAAATACCTTTTTTAATGCATGATATTATGAAAACTCTGCTAGAATAAAACTATATATATACGTTAGTTTGGAGTTATGAAACAGAATAACTTGTGTACATATTAATCAAACTGTGAACAATAAAAAGCAGACAGCAATAAGACTTTATTATAATTTAAATGTGTGGAGTTGTAGTCAAAGTAATAACCCACTAATTATTAGGAGCACGCATAATATATTCCATGGCAATTTCTATCCATAAATATTAATAATGCGTCGCAAATCCTTTAACATGTAAATATTTGCTCCTAAATTTTATCTTAAATGTTATTCGCCGTAATCTTAAAAAAACATCCCATAATGCGTAGACATAAGGTTTAAAAATCTATTGTAAAATGTTGTCAATACCCAAATTCAAAACAAATCCGGTTGTTTTATTGACTATCTTGTAAATTGTTTTCATTTTTGACTAGTTGATATAATATGTATAATTTTTATAACAGCGACCAAAATGTACTTTCTGTTTGATCGAAGCACAATTGTGGTACTTTAAAAACGTAAGTTTTAGCAAAAGCAATAGAAAGTTAATCACATATGAAAAAGTGTGCTGTCATAACGCTTACTCATAAATCCAAAATATGCAGAAAAAATGCATTGGCCGATTAAAATCATTACTTTTGACAGAAAAGAAATGAGAGAGGTTAAGATGAACACAAACATATTTTTTAGGTATACAAAGTCTAATACTGATGCACATTGTAATTCTCGAACAATTTTGCGACATTAAAGTAACAAGGGTTATTAAAAAAAGAAATACGTGCAATAATAAGGTCTTGTTTCTTGGCAGAAAGTGTTCGGATTACATTTTGCTGAGGATTATAAAACTTGAAATTTTGCGAAGTGGAAGCCAGAAAAGTTTACTGATGAGAGGGAATCAAACCTCGATAGGTCCGGTTGTTTTCTGACATATCGAAGTTTTCCAAATAAATGGAACATGGGGAGAATATTATATGTATGGTAGGGGATGATGCCCGTTTAAAAGGTAATATCAAGTTTAATCTGGTGAAAATTCTGTATACGTTGCAACGCTTGCACGTAATTCCGTCCCAACTGATTGCCCTACGGGATATCACAACTATCCCTAATTCGTGCAATTAAAAAAAAGTTCTTTCAAGCAAAGGGTATTTAACTCTGGACTGAATCACCTTGTTTCCCAGATCTTAAGGGGGTCATAAAGTATTCGGGAATGGTGGACAAACAAATGTATAAACATACACGATCACAGAAAATATTCGTGAAACTCTTGTTTAGGTTTGGCGCATAATTCAGGCATAATGCTTACAATATTTTGTAAAAACACATGCCCAACCCAATCGTGAAATGATTAATAAAAAGAGAACATTCTTCTTATTAAATTGTTTTCAATTTGTAAACAGAGATGTATGAATTTTGTGATGACTTGTTTTAACATACCGTGTCGATCTAAAATTTAATTGGATGTAATTTTTTTTATTATAAAAATTATATTGTTTTCTAATGTTTTTCGAATCAGTTTTAGATTAGACAAATACATTTCTAATTATAATACTTCATAAGATTATTGCAGTTACAATATTGTTTACACACACACACACACACACACACATATATATATATATATATATATATATATATATATATATATATATATATATATATGAAGTGAAATGTTCTATTGACTACGTAACAGAACGGCCGGCGTGAAAATTTGAACAACGGAGGAACTTATTATGAACCATTCCTTTTTACCAGTATGTTGTTATAACCAGTGCTTGAAAAGCAAGAGAAATATAGATTGCATTTCAAATATACTTACAACGATTAGAAAATGCCCGTGTTCCATAAATATATGAGCAACATTCACATGGCAACACTCACATGGCAATGTATTACTCTATTTAAAAAGTTACTAAAAGAAACTGAAATAATTAATAAACATCTTAAAAATTATATGCAAAGCACATACTAAACACTCAAGAATTCAATATAAAGAACAGTAAGTGTAAGATTGTTTCTGAGAGTACACAGCATATTTATTTAAATACCTTTTTGTTATTAGCATCAGTAAAGTAAGAAACTGCCAATATATTATTAATACAAAAAATACAGACGCTTAAATATTGTGTAGCCAATCAAATTTATCGGTTATCCAAAGGTAAATTTAATCTACTTAGAAACATGATTAAAAGTGAAAGATCAGGAAGATACACATGCTCTTTAATTACATTAACGTCACGAAAGTATGAAATGATTATACAGCGAATCAAGATTATAAAATAACGAAAATTAATCTACTTAAAATAATGTGTCTAAAGTTTATATTTGTAGGTAAAACTATATTTAACAAATAGTTTTTATTTTTATAAGATGTTTACACTTTAATACCACAAAAAATATCAAATTTCGGATTGAGTATGATCATATAAAACCTTAAGAAGAACACATAAAAACCATATATCCTAAGAACATCAAAGAAACACGTGAATATACTGGTAGTAGTACTAAAATATTGAATTTTGATTAATGCAGATTTCGTAATCATTTTTCCATTACATTGAACCAAATATATAGTGATGGTTTAAACAGTTTTAAAAAATTGTGCGCCACCACCGAGAATTTAATTCAAAACTTTATCTTACAATTTACCTTTTCCTTTGGCGTAAATGACTGATCTATGAAAACATCTTTGCTCCAAGACAAACAATTAAAAACATGAACCAATATCTATTACGTTGCGCATGCACATTTCGAGTGTCAGTCGACCGTAACGTGGCTACCTTCATTTTTTGTTTAATTTAAAACTTTTTGCAGCAATTAACCAAGGATAAAAAATGTAAAGTTTTTCCTGAGTTCGAATACATTTATAAAAAGTTCGAGGTATGTAGAACAGAAAATGACACATAAGTTTGGAAAGCAATTTTTTTAAAACAATACATTCCCACCCATTAATAGCCTTGACCCCCTAATGGACCTAGGCCATCTACAACATGTTTTAGATGCGTTTGCAGCGACTGAGTTCTTTCTTTACGACTGAGGGTGCTGTCTCCGCGCACAAGCTTCCCAGAAGGTACATACAGCTCCTAGCCTTCTCAAATGGTCACCCATCTGGGACTGGCAAGGTGCAACGTTGCTCTACTTCGGTGATCTGGTGAGAACCGGTGCGTTAACCTGATTGTGCCTTGCAACGCAAATATTAAGGAAGTTTAAATCATGTAGAATGTATGCATGAATATAATTACATTTTATAGATTACTAAAGATTATCATCCTATCAGATAACCGAAAATACTATTAGAGAATAAATAAAATAAAAGTTATAAAGCATACGAAAATTAGCAAGAGCTTTTGCAGGTGGATGCAATTCCATGCCCCTTTTTATAACAAAGTTGTATTTTTTTAAAAATAAGATAAGAAAAAACAAAATTATAGGAATATATATAGCTTATTATAGCATGAATTTTAAAAATAAAAACATTCTATAGAATTTTATAAAATATTGTTATTATTTTAAAGAAGAAAAGTAATAATAATAGAAATTATACTAAAATAATATTAATATTATTTATACGAAAATTATTACAAGAAAAGGCTGCCCCCTTCTCATGTAAGCAGACCCACTAGATAAGTGAAAATGATATTAGGATAAGGCTAGAATGGAACCATGTAGGCTAGTGTTAATGATAATGGAAAATGGAATGGTAGAAATTAAGTCACTTATTGATTCTATTAGAAATAGTTAAATATTGTTTATCTCGGAAGAAGAGTCGATTGTTCCTTCTTTTAGAAATCTGGCTATTTAATATGTAAGTTACGGGAATGCACAAGGCGAGTTAAAATATATTGTTTAAAATAGGTTAGAATCAGAATTGACGATGCTTTGTTTGCAAAAACTGTGTTCGACAGACATGTGTAGAAAACTTGAAGTAGTCACGCTTGTAAACAAACTTCTGACGTCATAAACAAAGGATATTTTGCAATATAGTAATCTGAGGGTTCGAAGTTAGATAAGTTTATGTGAGAGAGAGTTGGTTAGAAGACATCGAGAGGGGATCCCCTTACAAGCGAAGGGAGGTGAGTATACCATGTAGTCGAAAAGCCCTGAATTCCTGACATCACCGATCGGTCAATTGAATAATAAAGGGGGCACAAGTTTATAGCTGTTTGTCACGTGTCGTCATTCGTCACAACCGAAAAGGTAAATGTGGTCTTATCATCATCTTGTAACAAACTCTTGTATAACACCATTTCAAGTAATCTGCCTCCTCCACCATAAGTACAGTATCTCCACCCCTCTTGCGGTTAAGAACGTGCATGATATCTCCCAGTCTGTATAAATATGAAGGCCCTAAGTATCATCCCAGTGCGATATAAATGTATCTCCCTCATTATCATCGTTATTTGCTTATTATGATCCCTGCTACATATGCCTGTTATATGTCTCCGATAGCTCTGCAATACACACCCACACGTACATATATATATATATATATATATATATATATATATATATATATATGTATGTGTGTGTGCGTGTGTGTGGGGGGAAGTTGTTAATCCACATTCCAATATGTTGTTTATCTTACCGTCTATTTTTTTCAGCATATTAAAATATTTATTTCTTGGCAGCACCTGTTTGTAACGCAGAACCATTCATATATTTTTGTCAATTTCTGATTTACATCTGCTCTGATCTTTAAGAAATATAAAAACGCATAAATAATTAACAAACAAATAAAAAAAATAAACAAATATGGGCAGGATTACATAAATCCGGAAAACATTTGTAGAGTAGTTGCAATTGGGTTTTATGGTATTTACGTCACATTATTTTAATCTTACTCTCAATATCTTGTTTTTATTATATATATATATATATATATATATATATATATATATATATATATATATATATATATATATATATATATACATACATACATACATATATATATGGGTGATTGCCCACTCAAAATAGCTCGATCTCTCTAATCTACCTCTTATCATTCTAAAAATAAACTCATCAATCTAATATTTCTTTTAATGATCCACTGATATAATAAGCCAGAATGCAATTCTTTTTCCAAACAGATGGCGCTACATGCCATAGTATCATAGATCACTGACACGAGTTCAAGACATGTTTACGGAAGCGATAAAAATAAGGAAAGAGTTATGGCCACCACGTTCTCCGGACTTGTTCTCATGTAATTTTTATCTTTGGGGGAATAAAATAGAAAACGTTATGCCAATAATCTTCACAATCTAGACCAGCAAAAAGAGAACATCACCAACGCTCTCAGAGGATCACTAAAGAAACAGTATCTGCAAACGTAATCAAACGTGCCCAGAAATACAGAGATGTAAATAATACTACAGGTAATTTAAACCATGTTACAGATAATTTTAACAATAAAGAATGCTCCTCCTGGCTACTACCATCTCTGGACTTCTTATATATATACTAGCGGGGGGGGGAGGTACCCGGCGTTGCCCGGGAGTTTGTAGGTTTGTGTATGGGGGGGATAAGTAATAACCCTGAAACGATGTTAAAAAATCGGAAAAACAACGAAAAAGAACCGCTGTGTGTATAGGGGGGGAGTAAACTAAAGAATAAGCGAAGTAAAAAAATAAAGAAACGTTGCCCGCGTGTCTAAAGATGTAAAAGAAAAAAACAGCTTTGGTCGTGAGGCTGGATTGAACCCGGAGGTGATACTAACTCCAACCACTTAACTGTCTAGGCCAAGAGTAAGAGGAAGTGATTATAGTGTTAAAATAAGGCTTATAAAGCGAGTGAAAGAGGTTTGATTGACAGATAGCCACTAAATGATGTCATCGCGGGAGCGTTACGAGATGACGTAGCAATATTTTATTTTTATAAAATTACGTATTTCGTTTTCTCTCTAGACATCTCTCTCTATCTGTCTCTCTCTCTCTCTTTCTGTTTGCATTTGTGTATCTCTCTCTCTCTCACTTCGTCTTCCTTACTCTAAAGAATGTTACTAAAAAGAAAATGGCGTGTGGCTGTTGTTTTTTTGTAAAAACTTCGATCGTTATTAGTTTGTGTAAGCGTATTTTTTTTACTTCACATGTTTGTCTTGTTATTTTTCGTTTAACTATCGTATCTAACTATTTTGAATGTGCTAATAACGTTGGTAACGTTGCCATAGCGTAGAAGTTCATAGTTTAGCTTGTGTAAGGGTTACATTATTTTTACCGATAACAACATGCTTTTTTTAAATTCAGACTGTCATTAGAGCTTACTGACGTCAAGATCACGTGACATGACTCAGCGGGTTTTAAATACAAGGTTACCCAAAATAAACGGCCCGTGTATATATTATGTAGAAAAGTTAGCGCCCGTATTTTTGGGGGCAGTTATGAATCGATTTTAAAATATGTAATGTTTAACATTAAAATGTCACTTTTTGTCACTCCTTTTTGTTTTTTTTTTTACTAAGAGATTCGTTTTATAAGTTAGGACGCTAATAATGCCGTCAGTAAGCTTACATAAGCGGGCGGATATTCAATTATAGGACTTGTATAGTTTTTTTTACAGGTGCTTCTGTAGTTTAATTAACCGTATTCCGTAAGTAACGTGCCGACATTAACAATTAAAGCATTAAAGAAGAATCGTTTAATATTTAACATAAATTCTGTTTACATTACGAGACTCCATAGTTCCCTAATGTACATATATTTTTGTGAAATAATTAACTGCTGAAGTCCTTGTTAGCAACTATATAAGTTGTATAATGAAAAAAAAAGTATGTTTTTTTTTAATTAGTAACAGCATAATTAGCATCCTAAATTATGAGATTAAAAAATGAACAATCTTAGTAAAATACCGTAGGTTTCTGGAATGCTGAAAACGAATATCAGTTAAATTTATTTTGATATGAAGAAATTACTAGGTGGCCATAAGTTTGGTGCTCATTTTACGTTGAATTTATATAGGAAAATGATCCCTCACTTTTGAAAAAAAAAGTCTTCATATCATGAAAACTACTTATCTGTCCCAAATTTAAATGTGATATTCGTTTTCAGTACAACCGAAATCACTTTAAAAATGTGTTTTTGAGGAGTGGGAAAGAAACTTGACATTTACCGATTTGTTTGTTTCGAGAAAAGTTTCAAAGGTAAGTCTAATAAACTCTTTTTTTTTTAATGTTTTTGTTTTTTTCAAGAAAAATTGAAAAAAAGTCTTTGTTTTTTTAGGGTGTAATTTATATATTTATTTATTTTCTCAAGGAAAAACCTGAAAACTAGAAAAATGGAAACAAAACTGCGGTGGGAATAGATTTTTTTTCATATTAAAACATATATTGTATTTGTTTCCTCAGACCGTTGTTTTATTAATGGTGTGTGTATAAATCGTATTCCACATTCGCGGTGGAGGTATCTGTGTTGCTCGCTCAAACACCCACAATAGCAATTTTAGGCCTAGACTTTGCCCCCCCCCTAAATTGCACCAGTCCGGATGATGTAAAGGTTCGGCATGTGGTACCCTGACACCTCCAGGCATAGCAATCGCTTACCTTTCCTTGTCCACATGATGCTCAAGTTTTCGTCCGTGCCAGTATTTTTTTTTCTCAACAAAGGTCGAGAACTCGAGTTGGTGTTTCCAGTTGCTCACTTAAGGTTGTAAAATTCATGTTGGGGGTGACGTAAAATAACAAAATGGTATGCTTTTTCTTTTTATTTTTTTTTACTAATTTATTTCCTTTTCTTCCTCTTCCAAATCATCGTCTCCTGATTTGAATTTTAAACTCGTGCGAACGCGCGTCGCGTTGAAAACCATCGCGCTACATTGTCATTCGTTCAGTTTTATGTTTCGTTAGACGGCTTAATTTTCTCGGTGACGCTCGACTTACTCCGGCTGTTGACGGCATGCTCCGCAGAAAGCTGGGCGTGCGCTGAGTAACGTCTGGATCACTCTCTGCATGAGTACAATCCTTTGTTATTTTATATTGTTGAGTTACCCGGGGTTTTTTCACTGTAATTATTAGATTTACCCCGATATAATTCATCGTTCTGTTCATAATTGTTTATTCAAAAAAAATACAGCCATTGAACTATATGTGGTTTGTTTGCCATACTTATATGCAAATGTGAACTGAACATATAGCATAATACTTAAAGTTAAATTCAAATTTTGAATATATCCTTTAATTTAAACGCGAAAAAAAATCAATTTGGGCGCTGAAAACGTACACAGTAAAACAATACATTGTAAAATGCTCTCATGGTTTTCAATTTATTTGTTAATTTATTTATATAAAAATTGCGTTTAAATAACTTGAACGTAATACGGAAATGAACGATGTAAAAAAATGCAGAAAGTATTAACATTTTTTTTTATTTGGATAATTTAAACGCAAAAACAAAACAAAAAAAATTGGGACGATGAAAACCTGCACGGTAAAACAATACGGTTTCAACATGTTAAAGTTGACTTATTTGTAGGAAAATTTGTGACAGTATAGTTGTAATACAGAATAGTTGCGAAACATCCCCACCATTCCCATGTTAAATAATAATTTCTAAATAAAAGCGTTTATATTTTAGTGCGCAGAGCAAATTCTGCAAAAGTAGCGATTTATGTTTATTTGTTCACGCTGTTATGGGGTTATGTTTATGTAAGCATACGCAACCGGAGGTCTAAACCGGATGTTGGATTACAATACACATTACAAGGTCATTTGAGTTTTATAATTATATAGATTTAATATAAAATCTACGTTTTTTTTACCATATATGATATCACAAACACCGCTATGATATAAGTATTACCATGAATCGGTATTTGTTATTAGTTTACCGACACCTCGGCATTCCCCTTTTAATTGTCGACTTTTATATATTTTGGGGGACGCTGAGAACATCATTAGCTACTTTTATTTTCTCTACCGCTCTCCCTCGACCCAGGACTGCACCATAATAAACAAAGTCTCTGACAACATAGACACATCACTCTCCCTCTATACTAGCGCACAAGTACATGTATTTAGTGACTTTAATGTTACCCCACAAAAAAACTCACACAGATGCAGCGGGCTGCACAACACATAGTTTTGCAATATCTCACTCCCTATCAAAAATGGTTACGTTTCCAACCCGTTTCCCTGACCAACAAGAACAACACACATCACTTCTAGATCTCTTTAAGGCTATAGTTTCCGAGGATTGCACAAACAAATGCTTACAGCCCACTCGGGATCGCTGATCATGCAATGATAATCGTAGAAATCGCCCTAGATGCTAGACCCAAAACTGAAGAGGTAGTACTCAAAACAACCAGATGTAATAAAAACTCTGACTGGGAAGCCATCAGAGATTTTATCAGAGATGCCCCATGGGGAAATATTTTTCTCTTCCTGCTGAACAGTGCGCAAATGAGACCACTGAATGGTTCAAAACAGCAATGGAAGCACATGTTCCCATGCGGAAATTTTATAGCAAACAACACTTTCCCCAATCGTCTACATCGACTTGCGCAACCGCCACTGCTCAAAAGCAGTTTGCATATCGCAGATTTTACATATATAAGTCCAGTTCCAACAAACAGAAGCTAGAAGCAACGTTAAGAAAAAATTAGCGACAGCTAAGAGAGAATTTACTGCAACCCCCAAAAAAAGCATCGAAGCACAAAAATTAGGAAATCGTGACTTCTGGAAAATCTACAACAGTGTAGTAAATAATGGGCGATCAACAATTCCCCCGCTAACCAACAATTACGACGTTGTTTGCTCAGCAACCGACAAGGCTAATATGCTTGCCAGCCGGTTTGCCTCTTTCAAACTGCTTGGCCTAACGTTCACAAGAAACATGAGGAACAATTATATTGAAAACCGCTGCGAAGAATGTAGTCTCTCTCTACCGTGGTAGAAAACTACTGACACCTGAAAGTATCCTGTGCCTCTATAAGGCCACCATTCGCCGATGTATGGAGTATTGTTGTCGCATTTCGGCTGGTTCATCTGCTAGTAGTCTCTTCCTCCTAGACAAGGTACAAAAGAGAGTCGCCAATCTGATAGGCCCTGAACTGACATCTAAGCTTCAGCCTCTGTCCCATCGACGAAACGTTGCATCCCTCTGCCTGTTGTACAAGTATTTTAATGGTGAATGATCTGACGAACTTCAGACACTTGTGCCCCCCACGACCTAGACACCCTCGACAACCCCGACAGGCAGCTAAATTCCACCCCCACACAGTAGATGTAAAAGATCTTTCTACTCAAGTAGTTTCTTCACCAGAACGTCTAGACTATGGAATTCTATTCCAGGAACCTGCTTCCCTAACTGTACTGACATGCAGAAGTTCAAGTGTAACGTGAACCGAAATCTTGCTGCCAAATCCCAATATAGTGCCCCAGTAGTCGCTGCCCCTGATAGTAGCCACCTACACCAAAGTGCCAATATGAATTGTTTGGGGTGAAAATGCAATTAAAAAAAAATAAAAAAGAAAGAATATTGCATTTATTTCTTACGCAAACGAGTAGTAATTTATATTTGAATGCAGTCAGTATCCAACGTAATCACAACAGTTTGGCAATCAAGATGGCCACCCGTGCATTTACTAAAAAACACCAAAAAGAGCCAAACGAGGCAAAAAATGACCCATACCTCCTTTCAGATTCTCATGATTGGACAAATAATTATTTTTATGATAAAAAATACATTTATTTTCGTTTTTTTACACAAACCGATTGTTTTTCTTCTGATACCAAATGTGATTATGAGACCCGTCGCAAATTTAAAGTTCCCATGGTATGAACTCCTGGACCCTCGGACATTGTGAAGAAATGTTAGTTTCAATAAAGTGGGGGACAACTTTTCTATGATAATTTAACCTAACATGAGCATCTACACATTGACCTTCCCCCGAAAAAACATTTTTATTATATTGGGGCGGGGGCGGATGTTGGCAGCGGCCGGGGGGATGTTGGGATGTGGTTGTAATTGTACTATCTAGAAATTTTTCCTGTTAAGGTGTGTTTTGCAATGAGCATAAACAAAAGACAAGGCTAGACGTTTAAAACCATTGGCATTGACCTGACATCCGACTGCTTCAGTCACGGTATCTTCTACGTTTCGTTCAGGACAGGAAGTTCAGAAAAACTCTACATTCTGGCTCCAAATCAAAGAAGCAGAAATGTAGTTTACCACGAGGCGTTTCAATGAAAAGTGCTAAAAAAAGAATATGATAAAAACTGATATGATCTGATTGTGGAATATTTTCAGTCTTTAATGTGTTAGATAAGATTCAAGCATCGAGTTGAAATACACTTCCCTCTTACAAATCCACTTACTGCAAAGGTGCCCAGAATAGGCGTACCTGTTATATAAGGGTGTTATTATTAGACGAAGGTACCACTTGTGCGCGTATGTTACGTGAGTTCTTATTTAGTGTTCTTGTTTGTATTAGAAAGTATTAGAGTGATAGGCAGTCTTAGGAGAGATTAGAGTCTTAAGAGTGTTCATGGAAGTAAGAGATCTTTGAGGTTCATGTGTGTAATCATGTTGTGAGATATGGAGACATTAACAGGTGTATATAAAGAGAGAGTGAGAGTTTATAAATGAGAGAGATTGCATATAAATACATTTTGAGAAGGTGTTTTCATATCTAGATAGACAGACCGATAGGTTGGCATTTATGCCGATGGATTGACAGGTTGGCATTTATGCTTTGACAGTTCGTATGAACGGGAGTGTTTATATAACATAAATAGACACCTATACTTTCTAAACTTATATTTTTTATTAGATGATGAATTTCGGATAGTTCTTATATATAAATTGACAATACCTTTTTCATGATATGATGGGCACAGGAGACGGCAGTTATAAAAAAAAAAACATGACGAGCATTTATTCTTCCCTTGGCCGGTCGATGGCTTTGCATTCAGGAATTCAAAGGTTTTGTCTTTACATCATTTTCTGTGTAAATCCCACTCGCTTCACGAGGCCAAGGTTCGAACTGAACCTTCTCTTCCCTGGTCAAACTCTCGTCTGACTCTGACTCTCTGTCTCCCTTCTTCTGAATCCTAACTAACTAACTAACTAACTAACTAACTCTCACTTCCTATATTAAGAAATCCATGCATGTCCGGCCAACGTGACCACAATTCCCGTGACATCAACATGCGCGACCTGCACGTTTCCGAACATTGTGGTTTCCCATTTTTTCCTTTGTTGTTCTCACAAAGGAATTCAACCTACATATCTAATTCATTTAACCCATATTTTATTATCCACATTCTTTCTAATAATGAATAGCTTATTTATTATTTATTTGATCAGTATTAACAATTTACTGGACACTCCATTTAAACCTATTGTTCTTTAAAACTATATCCAGGGTTCGATTCTCGTTTTCTCTCATTTTATTTTCATTTTAACTAAATCTCTCTATTTTTATACTAACATGAAAAGGGGACAGCCCTTATCATGTAACATACCTAAGTGTCCAGAAGAGTCGCATGCGATGCGCGGGTATCTTTGCTAGTATATATATATATATATATATATATATATATATATATATATATATATGTATATACACACACACACAAAACATAATTAGGTTATAAAGAACAAAAATCGGGAATTTACTAAGAAATCTGTAATTGTATCGAAATCTGGAAAATATTGGAATCGCCCCATTACTAATATGTATACACACATGCATATATGTCTACTATATATATATATATATATATATATATATATATATATATATATATATATATATATATATATATATATATATATATATATATATATACATACTTAGTAGGGTATATGAGGCCCTTTTTTATAAATGGGTAGTAAAATACATTAGTCTGCAGAATTAGTCAAATTTGTGATTTCGTCAACAGTTATTCCCCGCGATACCTTTTGCAGAGCATCCCACAACTCATCTTTGTTCTTAAATTGGCGTCAACTGACAGAGATCTGTTGCTTCATGATACTATAAAGGAGCTCAATTGGGTTCAAATCTGATGAAATCGAAGGCCACTCAATTTCTGAGAACCTCAATTGTTGCAAATACTCTTTGCTTTTGTTTGTATGCAGGATAAGACTCCCTTGCATGCAGCAAAAAAGAATAATTAAAAACAGTTTTTGTATAATGGTTCTTCTGAACGTCAACCTTTGTTTCTACAACTCTGGTACAAAGTGGTACTTCAGAAAAGCTATGTAAGCATTTGACGTCATTTTTACACCTTCTGGGACTCGCCAAGGGCCAACTACACTACCTCCAATAATCCCACCCCAAATAATTATCCAACAACGACCTTGTGGGCGCCTTAAACGCTGATGACGCTGTCGTCTATCTAGGACCAGTCTCTTGCTCCAGCCATCTGCGCCCTCAAGAGTGACACGCACTTCATCCGTGAACAGAACTTTCGAAAAATTTAAATCGGTTTTGTATGTGATGTTTCTTTAATAGAGGCTTTGTAACAAGATTTACAGACTTGCCACTTCTTTCAGAAGACGACTTCAAATACTTTATTTTAGACATTCGACCTCTCTGCCCATAGTTCTTTACTACTTCAGCTTTAACTTGAAGTAGAGAACGGCGTGAAACAACACTGGATTTGCCTTTATCGTCTCTCTTACGAACTTTTGCTAGCTGTTCTATAATAGTAATCTTTTCAGAACTACTAAAACCACCTTTACAACCCGTTTTTTAGTGTAACAAACTGCCATAATAATGTGACACATCTTAAATACGATGGATTCAGCAATTACGACGGCAAGTTGTTTACATTACGCGGAAGAGCACAGAAATTTCACAGTAAACGCAGCGCAACCTTGCCAACGTTTCTGAAGCTTTGGATACGAAACTACCGGTAAGTTTCTGAAACGTAAAAAATGTTATCTCGTAAATAATTTGACACGCAGTAATTATATATATATATATATATATATATATATATATATATATATATATATATACGTGATTTTGTAGTTAATTTTTTAAACGATATTAAGGTAAATGTCTCCGCCTCGGAGTAACTGTGTTTGTCTTAGAAAAGCGCTCAGTTTTTAAATTGGGCGCATTTTTTATCAATTTATGTAATATTTTTTAAAAACAGTAATCTACGGGCACGCGTGTTTCGGAGCCCTATTTCTCTTCAGCATAGCGTGACTGTTGGAAGGATTCGAACATTGAACCTTATGTATATCAGTATAGCGACCTAATCCATTACGATATAATGGCACAGACGATATACTGTTTCGTTTTTATCGTTCATCTGTTTATATATATATATACATATGTATATACATATATATATAGAGAGAGAGAGAGAGTGAGAGAGAGACATACAGAGAGAGAAATACATAAATCTGAGAAGAGACATGACTTTATCAGCGGCATATCTCAATTATGCAGCTGTATATATATATATATATATATATATATATATATATATATATATATATATATATATATATATATATATATATATATATATAATAAAATAAAACTTACTATTACATTTACCCAAATCAGTCAAGATGGTAAAACTAAAGTATATAATAAATAATAAAGAATTAATATTTATAAAGCAAACTTAACCAGATGTAAAAGCTACATGAACCGAAATATGATATCGCTTATAATAAGAGCAAATAGTGAATCAAACATGTTAAACATATGTTTAATCTGAAAATGAAAGCTTAATAAGTGTATAGTCCTTAATCCACGGAGTTTTGAAGAAACACTTTCCTTCTTCTAAGAGGGCAGGAATTAGCAAAATGCGGGATCGAATTTTACATACAAAAGTATTTGATGAACGTGCAATAAGTCAAATATCTTTAATGTTTTATTAACTATGTGCCCCTATATATATATATATACATATATATATATATATATATATATATATATATATATATATATATATATATATATATATATACAATCACATATCATTGAAGTAATAAAGAACATTTTTTGGTCTATTAGCGTATACATTTAATATTTACAATAATATGCTAGTAGTAAAATAAGATTATCATATATAAACGATTGTGGTATATTCAAATTTCTTCTATTATTCAAAGTATCACATCGTATAATCACATACACCTAGGAATACGCGCATGGACACATTATATATATATATATATATATGTATATATATATATATATATATATATATATTACACGTAAAGAACGCGCAGAATACCGCATGACCACGCCTCTCTATATATAACTAGAGATATATGTTTTGTATTTGGAATGTTAAGTGACAAAAGTTTAAGAATATTTGTTTTATTATTTCTGAGGGGATAACAAAAACTATCGCAAAAGTCACAAGACTCCATACGTGTTGGTTTTCACAGACGCTCACTCCTTTTAATATGGAAATATAATCCTTTTACACGTGTATACCCAATTTTTTAACTCTACATATATATATATATATATATATATATATATATATATATATATATATCTTTCCGTATACACATACAAAAAATAAATACTAAAATAAATATTTTCTTAAGATAATTATATGCTACTTTTATATGTACAGATCAGAGTAGTTGTGAACTACCCTTAGAGTACCTCATCAAAATTACATCTTACAACTTGAAGCATGTCATGAATCAAAGTAGCAAGATACCAGTAAGATTTTCTGCGAAGACGAATCGTTGTTCACAATTAAGGTTGTCTTGGCCAACACAAAATAGCAAGAAAATCTTTCAATGATCGTTTAAACTGTTAATAGAGTGATCGTACAATTGACGAGAGAGGAGAAAAAATGCACAAAACTTCATCCAGATCGCCTCGCGACTACTGAAAGCACATTGTGTCTTGTGAAAATCAATGCATTGAGAATCCTCAAAGCAAAACCCTTTACGTACTCACACAATCAGATGTTAGTCCCACAGCAGCTGTCAGGTACCTTCACAAGCTTGGTTTCTATGGTTAAAAGGAAACCTCTTCTTTTGACCTGTTCCAAGAAAACCTCTTCTTCGTCCTGCAAATATTAAGTGTTGAAAAAGATTAGGCCTATTAGATGCTTACAATAAATATTACATTTTGTACCAATGTAATTTTTACAAGACTGCAGCTAAGGAGGCTTCTTGGTTATGGTTGAGGTTTAATTTTGAGTGATGTTCGAAAGTAACTACTAATTCGGCTAAAAATAATGTAATATTACATGAAGGATTTCTACCAATATTCTAAGGTGAAAAAAGGAACCATGTTAATTCTCTATTTATAGGAGTCAGAGTTAAGTATCGCTCTCTTAGAGCAGCACAACATTGATTGAGTCAATATAGGATTATTAATTTCTCAAAATGATATTCGCCAACACCTCACTGCCATTCTTTGCATTAGAAACAGAAAAGCGAATGTCAATCTTATATTAGTTTTTAATCTAATACATTTATTTTGGATGAATTATATTTTTATTGAAGTAAAATGTTCATATTGATGCCTATACGCTTCATTCATGCCCGTTTAAATTGAAAGACATGCATGCATACAGATCATATCCAAATACATAAATGTATACATAGAAATAATTCCTTCAGTCTTGACTATATATACTTACTGTGGCCAAAACTAAAGTGCCTACAATTTCCATATTGTTAACAATCTGCTATTACTCAGATTCAATTTGGCTTAACCTCGTCATCTAACGAGAATCGATTTGTCAACGTTATTATCCTATATATATATATATATATATATATATATATATATATATATATATATATATATATATATATATATATATATATCATTATATGGGTATACAATTTACTTACCTCTTACATTCGTTAGTATGTGTGAGTAACAGTGCAGCCAGTCAAATTAAGCATTTTTTATGCAAATATTTTAGAGCTTCGTTTCTAAACATTACGTCATCGTAACGTTTACACTGTTAAATGGAAAATAAATTAAACTTGTTATTCTAGGGTAAAAGGATGTAGTGCATTTAAACATTCTTCCAAAGCCATATTAACGAATATAAGTGAACGTTGCTAACTTTTCTATTATTCAATTTAAACCCCAAACAGGACACAGTGGCACTTTGAAGTAGGCGGCTACTATCAGGGACATACGCTACAGGGGGTTGAAAGAAGATGCGTCGCTAGATGGTTGTTCACATTACATTTGAACTTCTGCATGTCAGTACACTTTGGAAAGCAGACTCCCAGAAGTTCCAAAGTATAACAGTTCTGAGAAGTAACTATTGGAGTAGAAGGCGTTTTTACACCTAGGGATCTCTACAATGAAGGGGTGCGTTTTAGCTACTTGTCAAGTTAGTCGGTGGTATTGACGTCGAGGGGTAGAAGTTCTTGTAATTCGTCAGGACATTCACCATAAAAGTACTTGTAGAACAAGCAGAGAGATGCAACCTTTCGTCGATGGGACGGAGGCTGAAGCCTACATGAGAGTTCAGAGCCTGTTAGGTGTGTAACTCTCTTTGCAATTACTCTAAGTTTGCAATTTACACGACCCGAAAATGTATATACATATATACGTCAATGGTTCATAAGAATGCGTTTTTCTGTCATCTGTAAAGTCTGTAACAACAATACACTCTTTTAATATTTTCAAAAAGGTGTACCCGATCACATAAATGCTATGAACCGGCTTTCTGATTAAAAAAGAAAATTCCACTCTATAAACACTTTATCCCATTTTTGAAACATTGTTTAGAAAATAATGTAACGCCTATATATGTTCCTAAATGTATTTTTATGGCAAATTGTTCAATATATATATATATATATATATATATATATATATATATATATATATATATATTTATACATATATAACTACTTAAGTGACACACATAAAATAAATATACAAACGTATAGATTTATGCGTAAACTTTAAGTGTTTACTTCAAAAGTGATCAATACGTAGGTAGAGCTAGCTAGTAATTTATAAAATACATATGGCGATTATCTACACTGAATATTCCGCGTTTTATCCACTCTATGACTCCTCAGGCTTATGCGCATAAGCCTGAGGAGTCCTAGAGTGGATGAAACGCGGAATATTCAGTGTAGCTTAAGCGCCATATATATTTTATAAATTACTATATATATATATATATATATATATGTATATATATATATATATATATAGAGAGAGAGAGATAGATAGATGGATAGATAGATATGGAACAAGGTAGCACTGTTATAATCAATGTTATGAATCAATATTAAATTTATTTATACAGCCACACAGTTGAAGCATATTTTTTGCATATTTAAAGACTTAAAACAAGCTTTCACCAATATTGAAGTATTTTTAACGATTTGATTTATTTCATCAGACATCTTTTTGGTTGGAGATGTAAAAATCTCCTTTTGCGTAACAATGTTGCTGCTGGGTTTGCTGGGCAGTTCTTTGTCTTTTCTAGTGCAAGACGAAACTCACAGGAGAAATGTATAACAATATGAAGAAGATTTGTTTTAAATATAGTTATGAATGAAAAATAACATAAGGCCAGAAACACAGCGGACGGAACGATAATTATCCTACATTCTGTAAACTCTATACCAGTTGTTTTGTAGTACTTTGCATCAAGATATCAAAAGTTTAAGCATATTAAAACAACCTAACGATAACAATTTTTTTATAGAAATGTTTTTTTTTACCTTCCAAGACACACAAGTATAGTTCGCTAATATAACTGCATTCTCAAGACTTTTTTGTCTTTTTATAACGAAGTTCCTTCTTGGCGCTCTACAACGTTCTCTCCTTGGAATCATTCTGCTGATGTCTTAACTGTAGACTTTTAAGTAACTTCCAAGCGCTTTACGCGGCTTCCATTAAGACTTAAGCAATAACTAGCACATTTTATAAATATCGGTATGGATGATTATTTAGCATTTTAAAAAAGCCAAAAGATATGGGAAGTTTAGACAAAGTGATGTTTATTTTCCTTTAAAGAAGTGAAGAAAGCTTTTGCCAGTTCGAGATAATAATTATTATTTTTTTCTCTTCTTTTGGAGACGTAAACTTTTCTTTCACTGTAATAAAATTTTACATCTTTAAGATCTTTGAGATATTTAATAGAGTTGTCACGCTATCTGCGTGTTTCACAAAAAAAAAACTTGACACTTTCCAGTTGATACATCAACAACTTATTATTTAGAGGGATTTTTTACCTGTCCAAATAAAATGCTTTATAAAAAGAAGAAAAAACATCGCTGATATATACATCATTACCGAAAATAAAATAATCAATTTTCTATACGAAAATGATCTTGAAATATTATTTCTTATATTGTATCTTATAAAATACTAAATTCAATATACAGTAACAACTGAGAGAACAAATATTTCTTAATTCAGCGAAACCTCCGAGTATCGATCTTTGTTTATGCAAACATTTAACTTTCCACATTCGTTTGTAATTGATATATGATAATAAATTAATTATATTGGTCTAAGAGTTAGTTAAACACGATATGTATATTTAATAAAGTTTTAGTCAAAACAGATAGAGTGGGAAAAATAGTAAAACTCCGCAGTAAATTTAAGAGATCATATTATTATTTTTTGTAGGCATTTAAAGGTTTTTCAGAGAGGCCCACTATAAGATAATGCATCATTTAGGTTCAATAATTCTAGTGTCTCTTTCTTTTACTAGATGCTCAGCACATATCAACGCCCGGAAGCCGCTCGTGGATAAGGATTATTGCGTGTACAGTAAGTTAGTGTTGAGATTTGAAGGGGGATCATTAGGAATTTGTTTATGTTGGACTTGAAGACATCCAGATTGTAGTCAGGTGGGAAACAGACAAAATGAACATAGTTCCACAGGCGTGCACTTCTAAGAAAGAAGTTTTGCCAAACACTTATTCTAGCTTTGAATTAATAAAATTAAAAAAATGTAATATACTGTGAACAAAATGTACAAAGTTTATAAGATCTTTATATTTGAACAGAATTTTATATTGACTATAATTTTTGATACTGAACATCGGCGATAAAGTGTTAGGGAAATTATAATTATAGTATTCGTAATCTACTTAACACACACAATTTTCTCTCAAACGGAATTCTGCATAAGATTCCATCATATTTCTTTGATTTGGATATCGTCATATATTATATATGCTTTGGAGGTACTATATACCGTACTAATTTCATTCAGTAAATAGCTATGTTATTTCCTAATAACATAAAATATCAGTTTGTGCGTCTCTTCAAAAAAACATCTAATACGAGAAAATTGACCCAAACCCTTAATAACAGGATCCATTTCAGAGGCAGCTTCTTTTTGACGGATGTGCTTTCTTTAAGAGTTAACCATTAGCTGAGAAACGGATATTAAGATAAGAAAAAAGATATATACGTTTCATTCTCTTCTTCGATATGCTCTAAGGGAAAGGAAATTCGTCATTGTTCATTACGTGACTTGTATGAGTCAGTGTCCATTCAATAGCAACAGATCAAACATCACATTGTATAAGAGTGTATAATGTTAGTGCTTTTCAGTTGGAAATGTCGCTGCTTTACTTCAGAACAAATACTTACGAAACTTAATTAGCTGCTGTAGCTTGCCAAAGGAAATGGGTGTAAACAAAGGAGACAATTAACTTCTCGGTAATCGTGCTGCTAGGCTTCTTTAAGGTATGGTAAATTAAGATTCGAACTTTATACGTTGACGTTGATTAGACAATACTGGGTAAAATTAATTATACGGACATTATTTTGTTGTGTTATTTGTGTTTACCACTTATCAACTGAAATTTAACAATATATACCAATCACGTTTCCTCCAACGCAGACATATGCAAGCGATTTGATTGTTCGACTTCCACAAATATTCACATATACGACGAATTTAATAACCGACAGTTTTCATTAGACATATGATGGTATATTCCATGCGTATTAAATATAATATAAAATATATGAAATTTTGTATTAGTCAAAATTTTAATGCAAAAATATTTATATAAAATAGATAGTTGGCAAATGAACCAAGTTTAAAAGTGGTATAATCACTGTTTCTAGGGGAACACGAATACATTCCACATCGACGTTCATTAAAAGATATAAAAATTATTGCACAGTGTTGCCATGACTTATTACTCATATATATATATATATATATATATATATATATATATATATATATATATATGTATATATATATATATATATATATTTATATATATATACATTTATGAATATACATACGTGCATTTGTGTGTGTATATATTTGAAGATATATATATATATATATATATATATATATATATGAAGATTTATATGTATATGTGTAAATATATATATATATATATATGTGTAAATATATATGTGTGAATATATATATATATATATATATATACATATATATATATATAATCTACTGGTGATTATTTCCATATTTAAGAACATTTATAACCTTTCTTTCTATAGAAGTTACTGATCTAGTCTTTATATTTCATGTGTACAGATAAACAGACTTTATATCATTTAAATAGTATACGACTATTAAATTCATCATCTGACTATGAGATAAATTATCTTAGAAAATTAAAATTTTAATGCAATTAAAAACTAACATATTAATTTTAATGGCGTGTTGAAGCAATGAAATACAAAGATCATCACACAAGAAATGAATTGAAAAAATATCATGGAGTGTTACGACAATGCTAATAAATATTTTTTATATAACCAAAAGGTTATGTGATTAACTATAACCTGACCTGAGGAAAAAAAAGGCAGAGAAGGCAAGGCAATCTATTTTTGTTAGTAAGCAAGGTAAGTGCACACCGCTCTCCCTCTCTTGAGCAAGCATTAAGCCTTCTTTTTTTTCACACAAACGTACAAGAATTAAAAAAAATAGAATTAAGCTGGTGAAGGTCGAACGATGACTTTATGACTATGCATGGGTAATGTAATAGCTTTTATTTCATTATTATATTTTTAGCCTTGTAAGTAAACATATCGTAGGCATAAAGTTCAAAGGAAAAAAATTAAATAGTTAGCTAAACGTGTTGGTTCTGATTCTTGTTGGTGGTGCACATGCCATTTAATTTTTTTTTAAATCATAACTATATACAAGGTTCGATACAATATAAAAATAAATACGCAATCTGCATTAATCAAAATATGATATTCAGCATATTTTACGACTGGGCAATTTCAGGTGGTCTGATTAATATATATATATATATATATATATATATACATATATATATATATAAACATAATTATTAATATATAATTTATGCATACATTTTAAGTATTTACTTAAACGTCACTGAATACATAGAGAGAGCTAGGTAAAAAATCATGAACGTATATATGGCACTTAAGATGAACAGAAAAGTTCTCGTTTTATTCTCGCGAGAACTCGTCAATCCCATGCAAAAAGTTGTGGTTATCGCCCAAGTTAATATGCGCACATGGTATTTAATATTCTAGGAAGATGATTGCTTAACTGGAAAATTAAATAACATCTGCGTATATAAAAATACACTTTGATTACAAAATTTGTATTGCATGACTTCTTTTTACGAGAAATAAATTCTGTGTAACTTTACTGCCACATATATTTTCCTAACTTACTACATATATATATATATATGCATATATATATATATATGTATATATATATATATGTATGAGAAAAAAAAATTATACTGTAAGTTTAAATGTACAATTACAATTCATACTTCGAGTAAATACTAAAAAAAAATTGTCAATGTCCCTCTTCCGTGTAGTTTAAAAGAATACTATTTTTCTTTTCTTCTCATCAAGGGACAGAAAAATCAGCAAATTATATTTGTACCAATGCTAGAATGTGTTTCTCACCACATGAATTGATATCGCAATTTATATTATCACACATTGAAAAAATAAACTTGCAGCTTGCATGAAGACTGTGCCAAAGGTTATCCGAAAAGCGAAAATAATCCTTAGAAAGAATAAAATAATCTCTATTATATATTTATAAAGTCAAACTAAAAGAAACATACATAGAAGAAGTTTCAAAATAGTATCTGAGGGGCGTCTCTCGGGGGTCACCGGGGTACTTACCTTGGGGTCGTGCAAGGGCGTGTAGTTTTTCGGAGCATCTACCATTTAAATAATTTAAAAAACGTAGAGAAATGCAACATTTCGTCGATGGACCCGGGTTTAAAGTGTAGATTACAGTTTGAGAGTTATCAGTTTGGCGACTGAAATGAAAAATCAGGGAGGGAGTGATTTTCTTGGTCCAATATAGAGTTTAAGGTAAACTGACGGACAAGCATGGTAGCTTTGTCGCTTGCCGTGCAAACAACCTAATCATGGTTGGAGAATCGGGAAATTGTTTGGACTTTCGAGAGACAGATTACTTTCATCTCACGGATCAACAACTGTTCAACGTCGGCCGTAGCCGCAGCTATCTTGTCCAATATAAGAGGTACCGCCAGATCCGAGAAACGGTTCGCGTGCTCGCTCGAACAGGCGGCGGTGTCAGGCTACCTCCGCTCAATACTGGCCGACAATCTCTAAGCCGGAACTGCGACCGATGCACTCACAGTATTGCGAAAGATGTATTTTCTCGTTCTATTGAAGCCTGCAATAGCGGTCCTCGTAGCTTGTGATGGTTGCATCGGCGGTCTACGAGCCGTGATCTGTTCGCTGTCGTTGTTGTCGCTTGCGCGACGGCGCGAGCAGACGGCCAACCGACTCGACATGCGCGACCTACGGGATCTTGTCATCAACGTCCTATTGTTACATAAGGGTTTCATTGAGAGAGTCTTATTATACGCACAGTCTTAGAAGAGAGATGCTTATTAAAAGTGATCCTGTATCTTAGTGAGAGATGTGTTGTAAGAATTCTAGAGAGGGATGTTGAAAGACTCAGAGAGAGATAGGCGTTGTATTGTAAGAGACTTAGAGAGGTTGATCATGTTAGGAGAGATTCTTATATATTAAATGTTTATTCTTTTCTTGTGTAGAACAAGAAACTCTTGGGGTGAAGGGTTAGTGTTCAGACAGTTCGGACATTGTGTATACATGATGATGTTGATTCTCTTTGTGGATATGAGAAGTCGAGATGTGTATGAAAAGACATTTTATAACACAAATATATAATACAATTAGACTTTACCTTTTTGTAAGAATCATAAGACAAGACGAGCTTTACAAAAAAAACACTTGATGGTTTATTTCGTCACACGGCCGTGTTTCCATCACCAAGAATTCAAAGTCTCACATTTTTTTCTTGAAGTGACGTCTCGCTTCCTAGACGCCTGACTGTCTCTCTCTGAGTTTCTTCACTGACTGACTAACTCTAAAGTTTTTCTCTATTCCTAGAACTTTCTATTTTCCGTGACGTCATACACATGTTAAAACATGTGCCTTCTTCACGTGTTCTGGACATATGTGTCCAAAACTTTTCCTATTTCTACAAAAGGAATTTTAACCTATATTCAATATGTTAAAAACATTATCTTATAAGCTGCATTCTTTCAATTAAAAATTTCATAACAACCTTGAGAGTTCACATTCTTTCCTTGAAATATTTATCTATATTCTAAACAAATGTTTGTTTTACATGTTTAAATTCTCACACGTAATCTATTTCTAAACTAAATTACGAGGTTCGAATTTGTCTATTGCTATTTCATTTTCATTTTAAACTAAATTCTCTATTTTTATACTTACATGAAAAGGGGACAGCCCTTTTCATGTAACACTATTTCGAAACATATGTGGAGCGTGAGACAAGGGATCCTTACTAAACCATTGACTTCAGGCTCAATGTCTCGTACTTGGTAGAGTAGCCACCACAATGCGATGCTTTGCGATGTTTTGCACTGATTTATTGAAGTTTACTCGTATGTTGATAAAGAAAATAGTGAAATTAACATTAAATAAAATGTATATGCTGAGATAAAAGTGCATCATAGCTTACCTATCAAAACAACCATCACACATAGCGTTAATTATTCGGAGTTATTTAATAGAGGTCACGACTATTTGTAAAACTTTATATACAGCTGATATATGTGAATTGTATTACAAGTGTACCAATACATATCATGCCATATTCCCTCAGCATTTACAATAGTTTTATTGAGAATATTTTCAGTTAAATAACAAATATAGCTGTTCAAATATTTTAGAAGTGATTGATATTAACAATGTACCAAAAACGGTCGATGCAGAACATAACAATTTCTTCTTAAATCCGCTGAAAATTATGTCTGTAAGGTAAGACAAGTTGCAGAATAAATCGGGTTACTGAAGATTAACTAAAATATAATTAGGATGATTGACATTATATTTATTTTATTAAATCTTATATTGCTCCTTATAAAATTGTTGCAAAATGTTTCTCTCATAAAATTATTGTAAATAGTGCTGTGAATAAAAAGAACACTTCTAGTAAAAATACACAATGTTTCTTGTACCAGAATGAGTTTGAAACATATAATCTCGAAATCACAAATAACATGAAATATATATATATATATATATATATATATATATATATATATATATATATAGATATATATATATATAGGTTATTCATTGAACTTTTGAATAGTCAAGTCGCTGCCTGATGATATCTGTTGTTTGATTGAAACAAGTGGCTATTTGTAGCAGCGGGATGTGAGCATGTTTATATAACAATAAACAAATATATATATATATATATATATAGTACCCCATTATAAATATATATATATATACATACATACATACATACATACATATATAGTTGCTTTGCGTGTAATCGTGTGTGTACAACTCCCCTACAGCGCACGCCAGTTGATCGATTGTAAGGAAACATAGCATGATGATTATGGTATCCACTTGGGAAGGTGCATATTATCTTTTCAGGTTTATGATGGAAGGTCAAGTTAATACACTTTTTATATATACTCCCCTACACCAGAGTACTTAGGGATAATTCAATCCATTTTTTAAGTTTAATATCAAAGGCCAAGGTTAGAGTCTATGCACATATACTTTCCTACAACCCACACAAAGGCACACACCATGATAAAGCCTATGATAATGGTGGTCCTACACAACATGGATTTCAAAGTAACACAACTTGAGCGATAATGACCAATTTGAGATGGTGGTGGTCTCTGATCTAGGGATGGTGTACATTATTTTTCTGGTCAACTATTCCTTACAGCGGGATATTCTATGCTTAGACATCTTTAATATCTTCCACTATTGTTCTAAAGTCAGTATCTTTGTCAGCCACTGGCAGTTTTCCTCTGAATAGCCAATCTTTAAGCTTGTTTCTTAGTTCGCCATTTCAGTTAATTCCCCAAATTTTCACAATTGTTTTTTTTTTAATATAAAATAAATATTATATAAATCTTATAATAAAGTAAAAAAGAAAACGTTTGAAATAGAAAACTAAAATCTCTATTGTAGTATTTATACCAGTTCAAATCTTCTTCTTATATATATATACCAGCCGAAAAAAGAAGGACCGCATAGATAAAAAAGATTACCAACAAAATTGGAAAAAAGACGAACTCAGTCGTGTTTAACCAGACATGCATAAATGGCTTGTTGCAAAAGTATACTAATATATATATATATATATATATATATATATATATATATATATATATATATATATATATATATATATATATATATATATATTTGTATGTATGTATGTGTGTGTGTGTGTGTGTTAACATGTGAATGTATATATGAGCTTTCAATAGAATGACTAGGGAGAATATCGCATAGAAATATATTCATAATTCAATACCCTTTCTCTTCATGTCGACTATTGCAGCGAAAAGATACTGAAAAAAGACGTAAGATAAGTTTTTGGCCACTGAGAATTATCTAAATCCTTCCTCTTCAAGGGACATGCGATAAGTATGTGGGACTGAATTCCCCCGCACTAATTATTCTTAAGGAATAAACAAGTACAGATAGTAAGTTTTGCATTGTAACTTTTCACTTTATCAACTATAATGCTGCCTGAGAATGATTTTCATGTAGTTTAGTAATAAATAGCGCTTATCTCGACATTGTTTCCAGTCGTCCGTAAGTTCTCTTTGTCACTGGACTCAAGCAGTGCCGATTCAGGAGAGGTGTGGTTGGTGATTGAGCAACTATTGCCTCCAAATTTCACTCGCAACTGCCCCTACAGGGGTACCAATTGTCTTTCGAGACTGAACGGAGGCATTGAGCATCGACGTCATAAATAGGACACTTGGTTTAAATGTTTGCATGGATAACAATGCCTATGTCTTCATAGAACACTAAAGGTAATATCATGTGTATGTAACGATATGTGTATATGCATGTGTATTAATATATATATATACATATATGTGTGTGGGCGTGGGCGTGTGCATGTGTATACGTGTGTGTATGTGCGTGTGTATACGTGTATATACGTATTATAGGTTATAAATATGCGATTATGGTGGAGGTTATAATTCAGGAATTATATAATTTATATTTAAATTTAATAGGCAAGCATATATTAGCAATTTATGTCGTTTGAACTCCTATTTAAATTAGTCAATTGTAACAATATAAAGTCGTTTTTCGAAAGAGATTTATAAAAATGGTGAACACACTATCATACCAAAATGAAAGTCAAAACTAAAAAAATAAATTACAATTTAGACATTTACGTAATTTCGAAATCGATTACTCAGATGTAGCGTGTAGAACCATATATATATATATATATATATATATATATATATATATATATATATATTATAATATAAAGCTGAACGTTTGTGTATGTGTTGGTGTGTGTGTGTGGTCACGAATAGGCTCCTATATGTTTTACTATATAAAAAAATGATTACATATAATGATAGAAAATGTATCGAGGATCAGGAAAGGAGAATGTTTGATCTGGCAGAACGGTGGTTCATAAAAATTGTGGGGTCTGTGTTCGCTCCTGTCCCCCAATGTATAGAAATAAATAATGAAAAAAATACACGTTTACAAGGGGTTTTGATATATGTGTACATAAGTATACTTGGATGTTTAAACTTAAATAAAGATGGTATAATAAAATCGTGGGGTATGCGTTCATGTAATCCATGGAAATATGGCACACACTTTAACAATACATTTCATATATGTTTGCGTAAGTGTACTTTGATAATTTTGTTTCAGTTTGAGGAAATAAGGTATAATAAAATTATTGGGTGTTCGTTCGCGCCTGACCTCAATAGAATGTAAATATGTCATAAAGTTTAACAAGATTTTTAAAGGGGGTGAGGATCCACAATAAAACCTTAACTTTAATCTTAATTCACGTTAGTTTTTATTTATTTTTAGGTGGAAAAATGAATATACAATAAATAAATATTACCATATTCAACAAAAGTTCTATCCATGTTTTTGTTGTTGTTTTGAAATAGTTTTTTGATGATCTTTACTTGAAAAAATTTCAGCGAACCGAAATTAAACGAAATTTGAGGCGATAACTACTTAAATGAATGTTTACATAAACTACACCTGCCATAATTGAATATTCACCAAACACAAAATAACAGAAAATATTAAAATATGTTTATAAATATTCCTTACATTGACGAAAATCTCTTAAATTGTTAACACGGAATGCTCAGGTTCCCCTCTTAATATTTAAAACTGGGCTCTCAATTTCAAAGTCGCTGCCCTTTGGATTTTTTTTTAAACCGGTTCGTGAATTAAAAAAAAAATTACAAACTACGTAAATATACAAATCAATGAACTTTTCTACCATAAAATTACTTTTATTAAATATGGTAACATTCATTTCTTGTATATTAATATTATTATATATATAACATTTTCTCTTTGTAATGAAACATCATATTGTTGGTCACTATTGGCTAAGAATGAAAACAGAGTTGATATGAAAAATATATTTTCGCGAAAATTATCTTTACGTTCATCATATTTTGGTTGAGGTCAAATTTTTGAATATCAAAACCTATCTGTTTACAACTCCCTCCTTTTCATAACCTATGATACTTTCATCAATCAGAGCCCATTTACTGTAGGCTGCTTTTGAACACAGTCAACGGCGGGTACTTATGCGTATATATATATATATATATATATATATATATATATATATATATATATATATATATATATATGTGTGTGTGTGCGTGTGTGTGTGGGTGTGTGTATGTGTCACGTCATGTCATATGCTACTGGTACCATGTAACCTAGTACTACCTGCCTCATAGTCGGGTCACCGGCGACTAAACTGGTTCCCCCACCAGACTTTTTTGTTGAGGAGGGCGGCTAGTCTCCCTGAAGGATTAAAAACAAGACCTTCCAAAGGGCGGATGAACTCTTTTTCTGGGTCAACGGCCAACTAGCACCGTGTATATTTGTGTGTGTATCTGTGAATTGGGGTAGAGAGGGCTCCCGTAAGCCGTAGTGAAGTCAACCTTTCTAGGAGAAGCAAATCTCTGATTTAAAAAAACAATAAAGCGGGAGACCAATACCCGCATTAAGCTGGTATGCAGTTTAATTTGTTGCTGGCTATCTTGCTCTTGCTTGTTGCTGGATCTCAACATTTTGAACCGAGAGAGAGACTTAGCTGTCGTACAAAGCTAAGACTCTGTAACATCATCTTTGTATAGATACTCCCTCAGGCATTTGGGCTCATGGATTTTAAACGTCTGACAAGACGTTGCAATCATCTATATATGTGTATATGTATACATATAGTTGTCTGTATACTTGTATATAGTTGTATTGATAAGATTGTATATATATATGTATATTTTATGTATGTGCGTGTACGTGTATGCGTGTTTGTACACGCATCATCTATGTAATCGACTTCGAAATTTCGTAAAGTTCATTCAATATTTCTAGGTATAGCGAATAAATGCGTACATTTTAATGTTGAGAGCTAAAAATTACGAATTGATTGTAAAGGTGGACAACCAGATTATTGAAAAAGATGCATCTTGTCACATTAACAATTTATAACACTGGTAAATCCAAACTTTCTAGAGATGAGTAAATCATATTTTTATTGGTATTGCTCCAGACAAAGCATGAAGTTAATATTAAAGACGCTAACATATATGAGGTAAATGTAAAATAGATTCTTTACAATTCAACGGCAATTCATCCCTTTTTTATCAGAAATATCTCCCCTTGAATATGAGGAATAACTGAAACGTAATTGACGCGAGAGTTATGTGGCCATAGAAAGAAAAACACGATCAAATTTATATTCTACTTATTTCATTTTATAGCATATACCTTAAAAAAATATATAATAATCGAACTCCGTTTAATCATTTGGTAAAAATGACACAATATGATATGGACAAATAATGCGAAAACGCCTTTAAAATGCCTGTGTTAGAACATTACACATGAAGAGAAAATTCATTGTAGCAACAGATTCTAGTGTTTAGTGCTTGGAAAATGTACAATTTTAACTCGACGTAAAAAATCGCTAACATAAACACACAGTCCCAGACATACAACTTTGAGATGCCCCCCTCCAGTAGAGATGATATAACACGTGCAGAAATGAAGGAGCTACAAATAGATTTACGGAGAAGTTGAGGACTGAATTAACAAAAGTAGTACCGTCTAGTTTTATTTCGCCCGAATAAATCGGAATTGCTTGCAAATTACATTATAAGTATGAATGCAATGGTGCATCTTTATGGCATGTTCGTGCATCAGAAGTATATATGCGTTATTAGATTTTTTCGTAGAAGAAAAAAAAAGTAAACCAATCAACATTCCTTGGCGTTTACAAAACCGATGCTGTTCGTGTTAGACCACCCAATTCCAGAGTAGTGGAAGAGAATCGATTTAAAAACAAGCTCCAGATTTGGAGATATGAAACCTAATGTTTATCTTTTAAAAAAATCCTATTGTTATAACCCTATAGTAAATAGACTCTGGAGTAAAAAAAATCGTCTGTTTTAATAGCACGGCGTACGTCTTGGCATTACTAAAACATTTCCATTTTTTTAAAGAAATAAAAGGTATTACTTTGGGAAATATCCTCGAATATATGTGTTTGTAGTTACAACTGAACAAGTTTTATTTTTTGCCGATATTTTTCTGTTTTATCCCAACCAATATATTTTTTAAATATTATTTTGACATAATTTTTGTTTGAAATTGAATGCATTTAAAATACTAAAACTTGACGCTTTTAAAATTCAAATCACAAAGTGTTATACTCGGAGGTAGCAATTAGATTACAGTAATTTGGATGACTGTACCCCCTATTCCTTTCGTTCTATTTTTCTATGCAAACAATTATATATATATATATATATATATATATATATATATATATATATATATATATATATATAAAATAAAAAGTAAATCACTTTTTCTACACCATATTCCCTCTGCTTCACTTTTTGTTATCAAGTAAGATCTTTGACTTTGACATTTCATCAAATGCTTTTGTATGTAAAATCCGATCGCGCATTCTGCTAATTCTTACCCTCTGATTGGAAGGATAGTATTTCTTTTAAACTCCGTGGATTAAAGATTATCACCTTATTAAGTGTTTCTTTTTCAGATTAAATAGATTTTTAACTTTTTTCAAAGTGGTTTTAACATGTTTTGTTAACTATTTCGTCTTATACATACATATATGTATACATATATATAGATATACATATATACACACATATATATATATATGTGTATATATATATATTATATCTATAAAAGTGAACGTGTCTGTTTGTCTGTCCGTCTGTGTGTCTGTCTGTCTGTGTACATTTCCCTACGCAATAACTCTGTCGATGTTTAGTCTATAGACTCGAACTTTGAAATACCGCGTACTGAGATTTGGGAAAATCGATGTGACGGGTGTCAGCCAGAAATTCTGCTGTTAAGGGGTCAAATTTCAACGATTTTACCTTTAAGAACTCTACCAAACTCCTCCGACAATTTTGGGTCTAGACACTTAAAATTTTAGATATTGGTTCCTTGAACATGGATCTAACTTACTAAAGTGATTTGAGCCCGAAACAATAAATTTTAAGGGGTCATAATATGGGTCAAAGTTTTAAAAAATTAACCATTTTTTTGTTTTTTTTACTTTTTTTGCACAGCATACACCTCCAAACACCCGAGCAACGCCGGGCACCCCTGCTAGTATATATATATATATATATATATATATATATATATATATATATATATATATATATATATATATATATATATATATATATAATATGGGACCAATATTTTCCAGAGGGAATATAGCAAATAAAATTTGAAGAGGTTAATACAAGAGTGATCACTAGCTAAATAGGGCAATGAATACTTCTTATTTACTTTATTTTACAAAAGCCGTAATATTTTGATACCCACACACACACACACATATATATATATATATATATATATATATATATATATATATATATATATATATATATATATATATATATGTGGGGGGTGTAATTACATTTTCGCTCAAAAATATGCACTGGCATGTCTAAATGAGTCTAGCGTAATCTCTTCAAATAAAAACCTATAGGTGTAAATCCCCAGTTATATTGAGCTGTATATACGCTGGTTAACCGTGTGCCTTCTGAGTGCATATAAAAGCTGTAGTGCCAGATTAATAAAAGTGGGCATATCCAGGGCGGAATCAAATGAAAAGCACACGCATATGAGGTATATTATATATATATATATATATATATATATATATATATATATATATATATATATATATATGTATATATATATGTATATATATCGTTTTATTTTTATTTTTTTATAGAACTTAGCCATGTAACAAAGAAAGAATTAAACTAAATTAAAAGAAGTCACGGTAATGATGAGAAGCAATGAACCATATGGAAGTTCTTGATTATGGTACCCAATCGAGAGACGAAAAAATCTCGGGATAACAAAAAGAAATAATAGTCACTATATTACATTGTCGAGAAAATAAACAAGAAGCAAAGAAAACTATTTGAAAATCGCGATTATGATGGGGGAACTATCTGAATTACACAAAGGTCTATAATATTGGATGCAATGTTCATATGCAAATTCTCCTTTCTGTGAAACGAAATCTTCATCCACGTGGGCTAAGTCGCGTAACTTATAAAGCCATTCAAATTCTAACTTGCCGTTTAAAATTTTATAAAAAATACTGCTAATAATATCCCTATAAAAAAGGTAAAAAAAAATGATTTATTCCTTATTCGCTCTTAAATTTTCATCCAGATGAAAAAAAGTCTTTAAATATCTGATTCTGAAATTCATAACAGAACGATTCTATTTTCATTATGTTTTACGCATGCTGCACAAATAATACAGTCTTATTATCTTTAAGAATATGTAGATTTCACGTTACCTAATTTAGATCGTTTTCTTTTTCTTTATTATATTTTCATCTTAAACAAGGCACATTGCCATTTTGATATAGGGGCTACTATCAGGGATATAATCTACAGGGTACAATGTGGGGAGTTTGGCAGCAATATGTTAGTTCACGTTACACTTGCAATTCTGCACGCCAGTACATTTGGGGAAGCAAGAACATGGAAGAGAAGTCAACAGTCTAGCAGTTCTGGAGAAAAAACATTTTAGTAGAATGATCTCTTACATCTATAGAGCTCATCTGTGATGGGGTGGGATTTTGCTGCGTGTCGTGTTTGTCGGGATTATTTACGTCGAGGGGGTACAAGTGCTTGCAGTTCGTCGGAGTATTAACCGTTAAAGTACTTGTAGAACAGGCAGATATACGCTATATTTTGTCGATGGGATAGAGGCTGGATCTTAGATGATAGTTCAGGACCCATCAGGTTGGCGACTATTTTTTAACCTTGTCTTAGTGTGAGAGACTAGTAGCAGATTCAGCAGTCCAAATATCATAACAATAATCTATACATGGGCGAATGGTGGCCTTATAGAAATACAGGATATTTTCGAGCGTTAGTAGCGTTCTAGCACGAGACATAACCTACTTTTTGGCAACGGTCCTGGCAAGGATCTGAATGTAATTGTTCCAACTCATATTGCCTTTGAGCTACCACTCTATCCTATCCTGCTTTGTCCAGTGAATGGTATATACGGTCAGAGATAGTTAGGGATAGTTGAACGTGCTTGCTTAGGATAGTTGAACGTGCTTGCCTAAATCTATATTGTTGGTCGGTCAGAATTTAGCATCTGTAAAGTGATGGACTAGAGCTTTGTTAATTATGGATTCAAATATTTTGGGGGAAAGTGGGAGGAGGCTAATCGGGCGGTAATTTACTGGGTCAGTTCTTTCGCCAGAATTCTTGAAAACTAGTCTCACAGAACAGTTTTCCAGCAGTCCTGAAAGCAAGATTCATTATGGCATTTGTTATAAAGTTTTGAGAAAATTGGAGCTACTTTGGCGGACCCTTTTTTAACAGCATACCCGGGATAAGATCAGGTTCACATGCTTTTGAGGTGTCATTATTTTTATGATAAAATGTACCTGAGAAGGGTGATTTTCAGATCGTCTAGTGTGCAGCCTGTCCGCAAAGGAAAGTCAGGGAGGGGGTTGTTAGCAGGGTCCAGTGGGGAGTTGGAGGAAAACCGACTGGCAGGCATGTTATCCGTCTCAGTTGTTGATTGGGCATTATTTACTACATTGTTGTAGATCGCTTCCATCCAGTTAATGAAACTCACGGCGATCGATTTATATTGTGTTGTGCCTTCCCCGAAAAAAATTAAGAAATTCACGGCCATCGGATAGTAAGTGGAATCTGCTATATTCAATAGATTATATGATGGTGAGTTTTCTCTTTGTAGGGGTATATGACCACATCCACAAATATATTCCTATATCTGCTCTTAAAGTCTACATATAGAGAAATTTCCTTCTTTGAGTTCGCGTTTACACCCTTGGGACGAAATTATTCGGATTTAAAAAAAAAGTTTTTATTATTCTCTCTTTTGCAAGATTGCTCTCATAGAAACACATTCTCGGATTAATATATATATATATATTCACCCTGCGTTCGGAGATCGACTTACAGATAACGCAAGTGTCCACTATTGAAGTTTGAGTAAGGCTGATTTTTGATTTATTTAATATTTCACATGTTGTATCCGCTTCCGCGTGTGCGCCTGCACATGCAAAACGAAAAGATTGATCGGATTCTTTGTCGCGCTTAAATTTAAAAAAAATATCTAAAACCCGCGCAGTGCGTGTCGAGATGATGATCGTCCGTTTATTTGGTATTGCTCGTGGCACAGACGTAAGACTATATATAGCATTAAATAATTTCTGAAGAGGACGCTTCACAGAGCGTCTGAAACGTGTTTAAAACGATGTCAATGATTTACAAACATTATTACAATCATGTAAACATAATTTTCAATGAAAAACCAAGAAACGGAATAATAAAATAATGTTAAAAAATACATTCATTGTTGGTGACCAGTCCTTTATATATATATATATATATATATATATATATATATATATATATATATATATATATATATATATATATATATCGACATGGGTTTCCGGCGTTGCCCGGACGTTTAGAGGTGTATGCTGAGCAAAAAAAAAAACAAAAAAAAACGGTAATTTTTTTTATTTGCCTTATTGTTTTGGGCTCAAATAAAGTTCTTAAGTTAAATCCGTGTTCTAGGAACATATATCTAAAATTTCAAGTATTTAGACCCCAAATTGTCTCACAGGTCAAATCCTTGAACGTTGACCCCTTGACAGCCAAATTTCTGAGCGAAACCCGATCAGGTAGATTGCCCCGAATCTCAGTACCCTATATATTAAATTTCGAGCCTGTAGACTAATAATTGACAGAGTTATTGCGTAGGGAAATCTACACAGGTAGACAGACATACACACAGAGACACGTCGTTCACTATTATATATATATATATATATATATATATATATATATATATATATATATATATATATATATATATATATATACAGATGTGAAAACATTTTGTGCTTTGCTTCATCAGGCCTATGGTCTGAAATTTTCTCAACTACATCGCGCCTGGCGAACTGAGGAGAGCACCTTCCTGAAAACATCAGATAAACGTATGCATCGATGCCATGAACACAGCCGTAATCTTCTTCACAACCCATTCACTATTGATGGTGTTGCACAAGAAAGTACCCCGTAATGTTTGTTTTGTTTTTTTGGAAAAATATATTGAGTAGCGTATGCCTCTTTGCCAGGTGTTTGTGGACCTAACAAAGGCGCTTGAAACAGTCAACCGTGAGGGTGTCCTTGAAAAAAATTTGCTGTACACCTACTTCTACGGAAAAGTTCAAGCAACTTCATCAGAGAATGAAAGGTCACGTTAACTTCAATAATCAGTTTTCGGAAGAATTCCCCAATGTTAATGAGGTGAAGCAGAGTGATACAGCTGTATCAAAATAGTTTTATCTCTATCTGACTGCTGTGCTCTGGCATGGTTTCCGCGATTGCGATAGAGGTGTTTATATTAGATTCCGAATGACTTGAAATATGTTCAACCTCAAAAAATACCAAGCCTGCACACTTGATTGTTATGAATTTGTTAAGGTGTTGTTGTATGCTCATGATGCTGACCTGATGACACAGTAGATATGTCATTAGTCATGAATCGCCTCACGACTGCTTGTACCTGCCTCGCACTGACAGTTAGCATTAAGAAATAAAGTCATGCATGTGCCCACTCCTGATTATCTTCATGCTGAACTTGATATCTCCGTCTGTGGAAAGCGGCTTGACGTCGTAAAAAATGTCTTCCTTGGTAGTACATCATCAAATGATGGCACTGCTAATGCGGAAATTAAGCAGAAAACCAGCATGACATCATGGAAGGTTACAAGATAGAGTCTGCTTTAACAGTGATCTAACTCTGACAACTAAAATGTCTATACATCAGACATGTGTAATGTACTCCTTACTCTATGCATCTGAAACATGCCCCTTGTTCCGGACATATATTAAATTGTTCGCAATGTTTCATTATCTCTGGCTTAGGCACATTTTTGTTCTAAAGTGGGATAGATTTGTCCCTGAGAGATATGTCTTAAATAAATACAAATCAACACGTATTGCTATTAAAAACCAAATGCGCTGGGCAGATAATCTTGCCCGAGTTGATGACGATCGACTCCCAAAATATCTGTTCTATGGTATGCTCCTTCTTGGCAAAAGACCTCAGCATAAGCCCAAACATCGTTTGCATGATAGGATAGTCTGGTGAGCTTTCATGTTCCTCTTGACAGTGTGGAGTGTCGAGCGTATAATCGCAAGCAGTGGAGTAAACTAATATACAGGGGTGTAAACTAATTTGAAGCAGCTAAAATAGACGGAGCGAATCTCAACAGTTTATGAATGGAAACGCCAAACCTTGCCGTCCAGTCATAGAGATGTTTGTATCTGTTATGCATGTGATCGAGGTCTGTT
>NC_136498.1:34595227-34757727 GCF_053919585.1 Euprymna scolopes | reverse complement strand
TACCCTGTATATCAAATTTCGAGTCTGTAGAGTTAAAATTAACATAATTATTGCGTAGGATAATGTACACAGACACACATGCACGTACACGTGTATAGATATCCAACCATTTCATCCCGGCGGTGCCTGGGTTTTTGGATGTGTATGTTGAACAAAACAAAAATGTGGCAGTAGGAAGGCAGGCTCCAACCCGTTCCGCAAAGGAGAAAAGAACGGGGAAAAAAACCTGACCTCTTTAGTTTCATAACCGCCACCAAACCAAAGTGGCTTATGTTTAAATTAAGGATTAACATGGAAAGGACAGGAGGACTGTAAAAAATATCGCCGAACAAAGCGACCACCCCCTGTTGAAAATGCCCACTTGAAGGTTAATATATATACATGTTTTTAGCCAATTTTTCGATGTTTGTCGTCTGAAATGGCGAACTTCAAAACGATAATGATCTTGGTGAAATCCGTCAGCTATCTCGAAAGTTTTAGGCAGACATACATACATACCTACATTCATACATACATACATTTATATATTGGTAACTAAAAGTGTTCGACCCAAACCGATGAAAAAGCTTGTCCCATCTCTGAACACGCTTTATGTAAAATTTCAAATGTTTAGACCAGAAATTGCCTGAGTAATTTGGTAGACACCATAGGGGCCAGTTTTTTTTTAATTTGACGCCTATTATGCTCCCTTAACATTTATTGTTTCGGGCTCACGTCACTTTATTAAGTTAGATCCATGTCAAAGGAACCTATATCTAAAATTTCAGGTGTTTAGGCCCAAAATTGTCGGAGGAGTTTGATAGAGTTTTCAAAGGTCAAATCGTTGAACGTTGACCCCTGAACAGTCAAATGTCTGGCCGAAAACTGATCACAAAAATGTTTCCAAATCTCAGTACCATGTATATCAAATTTCGAGTCTGTAGACTTAATAGTGAGAGGGTTATTGCGTAGGGAAATGTACACACACACACACACACACACACGGACACACAGAATCACAGACACGCACATATACGCACAGACACACAAATGCACAGCCAAGTTAACTTTTATCGATACGTAGAATATATTGGTCCCAAGATATAGTAATAATTTTAAAAAATTAAAAAAAAAATGACTCATTTGCCACACCAAAAATCCCGGCAAAAACCTTAAGCTAACAATTACTATTTCCTTTGAAGTGTATGACTTTCCGATGAAGATACATTTGCAACAAATATAAAAATTATAAAGTGAACGAATAGCTATTAAATTACACATGCATAATCGTAATGCTGTCGGACACTTGGCTTATTCCAGTTCTATAATTTTTATATCTTTGCACCGATTTTCCTCTGCTGAATTCAAAGTATAAAGTTTTGTTGGGTTCGAATACATTATATATTTCATGTCTTAAGGCCAGAAACTGATACAAGAGTTTGATAGGACAAATGTTGTAAACAAATATGTATGTGTATTTATTAATATATACGTAGAAAGAGGTTTGTATTTACTAAACGCTTTTTTCGCATACACTACGTAAGTATAAATCATGTAGAGCACCTGCATTAATATAATTACAGGTAATAATTTACTTAAGTTGATCATCCCATACGAAAACCGGAAAACTGACACAGAATTTATAAAATTGAATGTTTAAGAGAATTTACAAATTAGTTAGATCTTTTACATATAAAACAAAGTTGAATTTCATTTTACATTAAGGAAAAATAGTTTTTTAGGGTGAATATAACTACAATATATATGTGTGCATATATATATATATATATATATATATATATGTATATAAGTATACATATATATGTATATATGTATGTATACACATGTGTGTGTATATATGTATATATATGTGTGTATATGTGTATATATGTATGTATATACATAAATATATTATGCATATATATATAAATATATGTACGTATATATACATATGTGTATATATATATGTACATATATATATATATATATATATGAAAAAACACTGGTTGCTTTAGTTATTTAATAATACTTATTATAGTAAAAAATTATGTCAGACCGTTTTCAGAACATTGGTTCTCATCCTGAATTACTTTACAGTTGATATAAATCAGTCATTGTAGATTGCATTCGCAGATCATGATGTTCAGACAATTAGAAAATAAATGTTTAAATTTCAAGGATTTTCTTCGATGTTAATGGTGACCGAGACGATTAGTTCCTGTCGCATGAAGTCTTCAGTTTTGCAGTTCGAATTTCCCGACCGGCAGTATTCGTGTCACCCTGTACTGAGGATTCCTGAATGGATGAACCCCTAGTGTCATTAAGTAATTGATAATTTTTATAGTAAATAGTTATTTATCTATCCGTCAATCTTTACGTGTATATATATATATATATATATATATATATATATATATATATATATATATATATTAGCATAAATTCCCGGCATTGCCCAAGAGTTTGGAGGTGTGTGTACAGCAAAAAAAAAAAAAGTGATAGTAGGAAGCCAGGCTAGAACCCGTACCGCGAAGGAAGAAAATGACAGGACAAAAAGTGATGCCTTTGTTGTTACGACCACCGCCAACCGAAAATGATGTATATTTAAATTAAGGCTAAACACTCGAAAATAGGGGATGACTATCGAAAATATTGTTGAGAAATGTGGGCGCTCCCTGTAGAAAAGTGCCCAGTTGAGGGTGAAGAAATGTATGTTTAAACAAATTTTTCGGTACTTGTAATCTGTAGGGTCCAGCTTCGAAGCGATACTAATCTTGTGAAAATCCGTTGCCTTTGTTTTAGACAGACATGCAAACATACATACATGGATTTATATAAGGGTAGCTCAAATTTTCGACCCAACCGATTAAAAAGCTTGTCCTATCTATGAATACCCTAAATGTAAATTTTAAATTGTTTAGACCAGAAATTGTCTGGATAAGTTGGTAGAGACCGAAGCGGTTATTATTATTTTTTTAATTTGACCCCTATTACTACTCCTTAACATTTATTTGTTTCGGGCTCAAATCAAATTACTATGTTAGATCCATGTCTAAGGAACCTATATCTCCAATTTCAAGTTTTTAGACCCCAAATTGTCGGAGGGGTGAAGTACAGTTCTCAAATGTCAAATCGTTGGACCTTGACCCTTTAACAGCCAAATTTCTGGTCAAAACCCGATCACATAGATTTTCCCAAAGACTAAAATGTTACAGAGTCATTGCTTAGGGAAATGTACACAGACATACACACAGACAGATAGGCAGACGACCACACAGACATGTTCACTTTTATAGATATATAGATATACGTGCACATCTGCATGTATACATATATATATATATATATATATATATATATAAATTTTATTACGTTCTAACAAACAGGCAAGATCAAGGATTATTGTAAAACCCCTATATTTTAAAGCACATTTCCAAAATTATATGAGTGTTTATTATATTATAATTATATGAGTCATTTAACTTTGCTTGCTTATCACAATTTAGAATAGATTTTGCAACAGTTTTCTTTATGAAATATTGTGCTGAACCCTTAATACAATTGTAATCCCAGTGGGTGTGTGTGTGTAACCATGGACGAACATCCTAGTATCATTATAAGTTACGACTCTATTCTGTGTTTTGGTGACCTTATATCCTGCCTTAATGCCCTTATACCCTATCTTAATGAGAAGGTTTAACTAATTTAAATAACACTGTTTCGTCGTTTTCAAGTAAGCTTACAGTACCTAACTGACTAATCAGGCAGTGATGACGTAAACGACTATTTGCTTTGTTGTGTTTTTTCACTATATTTTGACCATGCCCACGAAAATTATAAAACGTTACCAAGTTGATCTTAAATATTGTATAATCAATCCATTATATTATCATTTTCAGTCCCCCACCCCTAATTTCTGGCTCCCATCTTATCTCGCAATTACTTATAACGTCACCAACTAACTTCGGAAGAACCCCCCCCCATCTGATTTTCTTTTTTATCATAAGTTGCTTAAAACGTGATTAGTTAAAGTTCAGAATAAAATCACGCTTTCTCTTAACGGTTAATTTAAAAAAAAAAAAATCTTCTGAACGCTATTAAAAGTTAAATTTTTCACTAGTTTTCAATTTGGAGACGGAAGCGTTGTTGTGATAAGTGATTTTCTCTACTAATTCGCACTTTTTATTTTTAGATTCAAATATTAATAACTACATTTTATTTCAGTATTTAATTTATGTATTTCTGTTGTATTAAATGCTAGCTTTTTTTTTCTCGTCCATAAATGTTTATCTACCAAGTTGATCTTAAATATTGTATAATCAATCCATTATATTATCATTTTCAGTCCCCCACCCCTAATTTCTGGCTCCCATCTTATCTCGCAATTACTTATAACGTCACCAACTAACTTCGGAAGAACCCCCCATCTGATTTTCTTTTTTATCATAAGTTGCTTAAAACGTGATTAGTTAAAGTTCAGAATAAAATCACGCTTTCTCTTAACGGTTAATTTAAAAAAAAAAATCTTCTGAACGCTATTAAAAGTTAAATTCTTCACTAGTTTTCAATTTGGAGACGGAAGCGTTGTTGTGATAAGTGATTTTCTCTACTAATTCGCACTTTTTATTTTTAGATTCAAATATTAATAACTACATTTTATTTCAGTATTTAATTTATGTATTTATGTTGTATTAAATGCTAGCTTTTTTTTTTCTCGTCCATAAATGTTTATTCATCTACCGAGTTGATTGCAAAAATAGATTACCTAATTGTACTCATTTTTAGTTCGTGAGAGGGGAATCTATCACCATACTTTCCCTTAAACACGTCCGTTGGACTTTTATTAAGTACAATACTTAAGAGTTTTTTTTGTTTGTTTTTTTAATGCGGAGTAGAAAACGCATTGTGGATGCGTTATCGGCAGCTCCTGTTACTCTCACTTCTTCTTATTTCTCCCTCAGTCCTCATTTTTTTAAATGAGTGATTTTTCTGACAAAGGGAGAAGAAAAAGCTGTTTTCTAGGTTGGCAGTATTTTTGCGCGAACAGTTGGCAGAATTGGTGGAAATTTTCTGTTTCTATGTCTATCCTTGTAGCCATGTCACTAGTAAGGGTGCTGGAGGTAAACGGTTTGTCTGGGCTGACGTTATCCGCCTGATAGTCAGGGACCCGAACCTTGGATGACCCACTAAGGAGGCTGTCCTATCAGCAGGTGCAAAGTACTGGGGCTGCTGTATTGCCATTTGGTGAATGGAATTTGGGCAATGCAGTAGCTTCTGGTGGGGCCTCTCGATGCCATACTAGTGGGTAATTGTTACGGCTTTACCTTATCATGTGCTACAAAAAAAAGTATTCGTTTCTTTTTCTCTCTTAGTTTTCCCTCTCTGTCCTGCTCTAAGTAAATCTGTCGACCTAGTCCACAATTTCCAAAATTTCATCATGACAAGTTTCAAGAAAAAAATACACGATTAAACCCGGTTCTCAAACTTCGAACGTAGACCCCTACTACCATGTCTCCTTCTCCAACATCAGGGGTATTCGTTCTAACCTTCCAGAGGTTGAAACCCAATTACAGGAGACTAAACCAGACCTTTTATTTTTAAGTGAAACTGGCATTGGACAGGCTATTTCCCTAGATGAGTTTGCAATTTCAGGATACTCTAACTTAACTTCTAAATCTGACCCCCAAGATCGCCATGGGCATGGAATATGTTCCTATATTAAAGATAGCTTTCCATGTGGGAGGGACATCTCCAGGGAAGATCCTAACTTACCCTATATGTGCTTCCGGGTTGCTTTAGCTCACACTACTGCATTTATATTTACTCTCTATCGCCCCCACAACAGCGGAGTTACTATCTTTCAAAGCATATCTGAGAAAATTGACCAAGTCCTTTCTACTTATCCTTCAGCTAACATTCACGTATGTGGAGACTTCAATGTTCACAACGTTGAATGGTTGACCCACTCAAACAAGACCGATGATGAGGGGAGGTTCTGTCATGATTTCCCCATTGCCTATGACCTCACTCAGATTGTTCAGGAACCTACCCGTGTGCCCGATAATGACGGCCAGTATGCGAGCCTACTAGACCTTTTTCTCACAACTTGCCCTGAACTATGTTCAGTTTCTGTTCTGTCGCCTCTTGGATCTTCCGACCACTCTGTTGTATCAATTAAGATAAAAATTAAATGTAATAAGTCCCCAGACGTACCTCTTCATCGTACAGTATATTGATACACTAAGGCTGACTGGGATAGCTTCCGTACATTTATATCTGATCTACCTCTGCATTCCATTTTTAAAAAGGATGTGTCCTCTATAGTATTAGACCTAACTGAATGGTTAATTGTAGGTATTGACCATTTCATACCCTCTAAAATGTTTCAGCAAAAACCTAACAGCCAGCCATGGTTCTCTCCAGAATGTGCTGCTGCCATTGCGCACAAAAATCACTTTTTCCACTGCTTCAAACGTAATAGATGTACGGAAACTAAAGCCGTTTTCAGGACTGCCAGCAACCATTGTAAGAAAGTAATAAGGAACGCAAGAGAGTTGTATGCTCAATCTGCTAAGTCCAAAGTAGCTGAGCAGCGGCTTGGTTCCCACCAGTTTTGGCAAATAGCAAACAGAATCCTGAACAGAAGCGTGTACTCCATCCCAACTATTATCAATGGACCTGAGGTAATCTCGTCAGCATCAGACAAAGCCAAACTCTTTGTCAAGAACTTTGCAGCTAGTTCTACCCTTTGCGACCAAGACCACCAACCCCCAATATTTCCTCCTGTATCAGAAAACACGCTATGTGATATACGTATATCTGTACGTGATGTTGCGAAGCTAATCAAACACCTTGATTCGAGTAAAACAACTGGCCCTGATGGTATTCCAATTATAGTACTCAAAAAACTTCAACCTGAATTAGCGCCCATACTTACAAAACTGTTTAAACGTTGTCTTAAGGAGAATAGTTTCCCATCTCCCTGGAAAATCTCATCAGTATGCCCTGTATTTAAGAATTCAGGTGATCGCTCATCTCCCTCTCAGTACAGGCCAATAAGTCTCCTGTGCGTCATGAGTAAGTTGCTAGAATCTGTGTTAAATACAGAAGTAATCAAACATCTCAACAAAAATAACCTTCTTAGTGACACTCAATATGGTTTCCGTTCTGCTAGATCTACATCAGATGGCCTTACAGTTATATCGCATAGGATTAGCAAATCTCTCGACGGTGGCAATCTTTCTAGGGCAATTGCTCTTGACATATCTAAAGCCTTTGATAGGGTATGGCATAAAGGTTTACTTCATATGATCGCTAGCTATGGTATAGCTGGAAAAGTCTTCTCAATTATTAAATCATTTCTTTCTGATAGGTTCATAAGAGTAGTAGTTGAGGGGCAAAAATCAGAAGCTCACAGTATTAATGCCGGTGTCCCTCAGGGATCCATCCTGGGCCCAACTCTTTTCCTGATCTACATTAATGATCTTCCAAATCATATCCTTACATCATTTGTAGACATTTATGCTGACGACACTACCATTTATGGTACCACATCTAAGACAGTAAACGAGCAAGTTCTCTCCAATTCTCTCTCCTCTGATCTTGAGCACGTAGTACAATGGGGAAAGGAGTGGCTGGTTACTTTAAATGCATCTAAAACCAAGCTTCTCTCTTTACATCATCAACATTCTAATTAACATTTGTCATCAATTGAAATGAATGGCTCTCGTCTTCAGGAGGCCTCAAGTTTTGACAAGCTTCTGGGCTTTACCATTACTCCTGATCTTAAATGGAACACGTATATCAAATCTGTTGCCAAGGCCGCTGGAAAAATGGTGGGATCTTTCTATCGATCCAGTAGATATCTCACTGCTGATGCTATTCTCTACCTATATAAGAGCCAGGTACGTCCAAGGATGGAATACTGTTGCCACATCTGGGCAGGAGCTGCTAGAAAGGACTTGTCCTGCCTTGCTAGAGTTCCAAATAGACTTCGTAGCCTCGTAGGAGATGTCCTTTTCTCCTCCTTGCAACCTCTATCTCACAGAAGAGATGTTGCGAGTTTGTCTCTGATGTATCGTTATTTTCATGGAAAGTGTTCAACTGAGCTTCAATCTATGGTCCCCCCTCGCCAAACTTTCACAAGAAACACTCGTCTAGCTGTAAACACTATCAATAATTTCCCCCACTCTTTATCTGTGCCTAAACCTAAACGTAGATTCCATGAACAAAGCTTCTTTCTTAGAACTGCACGCCTGTGGAATTGTCTTCCGTTTTCCTGCTTTCCGGCTGACTACAATATGGTTGTGTTCAAGTCTAAAGTAAAAAAGTTCTTGATGAGCCGTTCCATATAAATTATTAAATTTACCAAATTTTCATTACTAATGATTACTATATTGACCAATTTCTACTGTACACTCTTTAACCCTTATCCTTGAGTAGCCTCTGGGCCTTGATAATGCGGTGATGCCTTTGTAAAAAAAAAAAAAAAAGCTTACGGATATACATGCAGAATATTCCAGCCGGCTGCATTTATTCAAGTTGAAAATACGTTCTAGGAAGTCAATCGACACAAGTGTATCCGGTGTTGCATAAACTGCCCATGTTCTGTGAGGTTAGATATGACATTCTTTATTCCAAATAGATGTCCTCTTCCAGGCTATGACATATATCTTGGCGTAATTTTAATATGCTGATCAGTTAATATTATAAGAATAAAATGTGTTTTGCCGACTTCGATTTACCAATCTCGCTGGTATTGTATATTATACAATTATCCAGTCGTAAATAATCTTAATCTTAAAAAAATATCTTTGTACACTTGGAAGAAAAAGTAGCAATAAATGAAAACATGATAAATTTCGTATTTACAACCACACCCTTTTCATTAGTAAAACCAATGAATCTAAATAGTAAACGATTTACTTAAAAATTGTTTGAACTATGCTATTGTTATATACTGGGTGATATGGCTGTGACGTCTATTTTGTTAGCACCGTCTATATTCTAGCTATCCGAGATTTTTGAATATCTCGATAGATAGATAGTTTGTTTGCATATGTTGTTGTCTCGTCTAGTGAATGGAATCACCGCTGTTCATCTATCTATGAATAACAAGACGCTTTGTTATAAAACAATTTGATTTATTTAATAACAACATATACACATCAATACGGCGGTGAAGGAATGAGAGGGTGGCGGGAAGGGTGTGGTTGCGACCGTGACAGGCAGTTGAGCGTCGTCTGTCCTTTTCTGCTGTCACCTCTCTCTCTGTCCTCTTGACTTGTTTATGATTGCTTTTTATGAATTTTCCCGTTCATCGATTTACGTAATCGACCCACATTCTGACCCTGTTGATATTTGCATTTGGTCTTATTTGCGGCCGAATTACGTCATCTTATTCCCGGGTTTCATTTTTGTCGGTCAGGGTTTAAGTTCATCCTAACTTTGCTCCATTCAACGTCTGACCTATAAACCGACTTGCGTCATAGGACGAGGTCATCCAATTCCAGTTCATTCGCGCCTCCCCTTCTATTGTACACCTTCACCATTTCACATCAAATGTTCTTAATTAATTTACCTCCTCTATGACTATACTTAATTGGTCCAAAAGTAATCAAGTCGGTTTTATTTATTCTACCCCATTGTGGTCAACACACAATGGACACGTCCTCCGACTGTCCATATTAGTTACAGAGATCGCCCATTTCTCTATAACTATCTCGTGCTTCCCTGAGAACCTACCAAAATATGGATTTTTTTTTTTTTATTATGAGGACGTTCTGTACCGCCCTCCACCGAATTACGCATCCGGAACAAAAAAAAATCTGTCGAAACTACAAGAACTAAACCACAAACAAAAAATATGTATACATGACCACCTCGAAACTAGGATAAATGCCGACTGACTTCCTGACCTCATTACTCATAATCCAGCAAACCGTCTGCCTGTCCAACTACTGTATTTCGATAAAAAAATCCTTATTCCTTATTCTTTTGTCTTCGGACATCATCCCATTTTAAAATTCTCATTTATGTTTTCCTTGCATAATCCCGTTATCTCAAAAATTATTATTGATAATTGATATACCTCTATCCTGTCATCATCTTATTTTTTAAAAATTAAATTATATTGACACCACGTGGCAAGACCATCGATGCCCCCATCTGCTATACAAATACAAGATAACAAAAGTACAGAAAAAGAAATACAGAAAAATACACATGGCAACTCAACAATACTTAACAATATTCAATAATACTTAATTAATATATACTTAATTAATTCACTTATAACTAACAACTTTCAGCAAAGTTCAACAAAATTATCACAGATCAAATTGTCCACGTTCAAGGGTTTTCTGAAACTAAAAAAAAATCATTATTCTTTTACAATTAACCACAGAATTAAATTAAAAAGTTCCGCTTCTATTCTATTCATATAATTATAATTTACTTAAAATTAATCCGGAGGGATGCCACATCACCAACCTGATTTTTATTTCACCTAATACTTTCGACAATAGTGTAATTTTTTCTTTTTTTTTTTCAAATCTAAAATGACATCTTGCTATTCCGAATTACGTCATCTTATTCCCGAATTACGTCATCTTATTCATCTTGCGGCCGAATTACGTCATCTTATTCCCGGGTTTCATTTTTGTCGGTCAGGGTTTAAGTTCATCCGAACTTTGCTCCATTCAACGTCTGACCTATAAACCGACTTGCGTCATAGGACGAGGCCATCCAATTCCAGTTCATTCGCCCCTCCCCTTCTATTGTACACTATCAAATTGATTTTAATGGATACCGCGTCACTGTTCATTTACATGCGAAAAATAAAAATATTAAACTCTACTGACACAAAAGTGAACTGAATTTCGATTTATGTTTCCTGAATATATATTTAATGGAATGGACTGGTTATAATTTTGTGAGAATCGTAAACTATACTGACTGGAGTTCGTTTGCTCTAAACTCAAAAGTTTTTGTAAAATCATTTCCTAGATTATAAAATAGAGAAAATTTACGGTAACTTGCAAGGAAAAGAAAAACGAAACAAGGCACAAAATACCTATATTTAACAATAGTGTTATTTCCGTTTGTATAATATATTTTGTGATAAAGGACTTACTGCCAGAAATACTAAAACGTATGCTATTAAACACATAATTATACGTAGTTTTTTTTGTTGAAGTATATATATATATATATATATATATATATATATATATATATATATATATATATATATATATATATATATATATATGCATATATATGTGTGGGGGTTATGCATATATATATATATATATATATATATATATATATATATATATATATATATACATACATATTAGTTTGACAGAATAATGCAACCCCTATGTGGTTTATACATAACTTAATAGCTCTATTAAACTTATAAAATTTTAAATTTACGAAAATATTTATGTCTACAGCAAGATATGAGTATTTTTCGTGATTACATGAATATCTAAAATACACTTGCAAGGAAAAATGTGATCGTGCACCACCTTTCTGGTTAACCCTTTCTGATACTAGTCATATCCACATAATTCAGTTTTACTAAGTGATATATTAATTGTAATAAAACACCTCGTATTTATTCAAAATTACATTTAACTAAATACAAAAATACCGAAGGGAACTTAAGATGTAGGTACTTATCCCCGAAGAACGATAGTATACTTCAAAATTTGCTTATTTTGAATAAGCAGTGAGTTTCCTAATAGGAGAATACACTTTGATCGTTTTAATGATTATAAAGTGTTAATTATTTCACATACAAACGATATCTCTGCAGTCAAATTAAAGTGTCACAATTCCATGTGGGCAAAATATAAAATAAATATTGGCCGATGACTGATGTTCATGTTTTTTTGTGATATAATTTGAATTTCGTCATAAAACAAACACTACTTGATCAGATTACTGATGCAGATGTGCTGACGGTTATATCCCACAGGATTAGTGAATCTCTTGACAAAGGCTTCATTTCTAGGGAAATTGCTCTTGACATATCAAAGGCCTTCGACAAGGTATGGCATAAGGGTCTACTTCACAAGATTTCCAGCTACGGTATAACTGGAAATGTTTTCTCAATCAGTAAATCATTTCTCTCCGATAGGCTCATAAGAGTAGTGGTAGATGGACAAAAATCGGAGGCCTGCAATATAAATGCTGGAGGCCCTCAGGGGTCAATCCTGGGCCCAACTCTCTTCTTCATCTACATCAATGACCTCCTTAAACACATACTTAAATCATTCGTTGACATCTATGCTGATGACACGACCATCTACGGCAACACATCAAAGGCTGTAGACGACAAAGTTCTCTCTGATTCTCTCTCCTCTGATCTCGAGACAGTGGTTCAGTAGGGGAAGACGTGTCTGGTTACCTTTAATGCATCCAAAACCAAAATCCTATCCTTTCATCATCAACGCCATTATCCCCATCTGGCATCAAGTGTGAGGGATGGCTCTTGTCTGGGTGAGGCCCCGTGTTTTGACAAGCTTCTGGGGTTAATCTTTACTCCTGATCTGAAATGGAACACGTACATCAAGTTTGTTGCCAAGGTCGCTGGAAAGATGGTGGGATCCTTCTACCGCTCCAGAAGATATCTCACTACTGATGCAATTCTCCATCTATATAAAAGCCAAGTACGTCCAAGGATGGAATACTGTTGCCATATCTGGGCAGGAGCCGCTAAAAAGAGCCTATCCTGCCTTGACATAGTACAAAATAGACTTCGTGGCTTAGTGGGGGATGCCCCTTTCTCTACCCTGCAACCTCTCTCTCTCTCTCTCACAGAAGAGACGTTGCGAGCCTATTCTTGTTTTATCGTTATTTCTATGGCAGTTGCTCGTCTGAACTCCAATCTCTTGTCCCCCCTCGCCAATCTTTCACGAAAAACATCCTTCTAGCTTAATCCACTGTGAAAAATCTCCCCCACTCTATATCTGTGCCTAAATCAAAACGCAGATTCCATGAACAAAGCTTATTTCTTAGAACTGCACGCCTGTGGAACTCTGTTCCGTCTGCCTGATTCCCACCGGACTACAACTTGGATGTCTTCAAGTCAAACGTTAACAAATTCCTTATGAACCCCCCTTAAGTCAACACTTCATCAATTCTCCACACTAACGTAATGTACTTGTAATAACCCTTATCCCTGAGTGGCTTCACGGCCTTGATGAGTGGTGATCACTGTGTAAAAAAAATTACGTGATTATTTGGATATGAATTCGTTATTTCGTCAAAATTACGCACATCGTATAGATTATTCTGTTTTTTTTTTCATTACATGTAAAAATTAATTTAAAAAAAAACTTAGAAGGCTTCAATAAGTAAGAATAGATATCTGAGAATATTAATCAAGTATACACAAATTAAATGACAAAAATATCATAATTATATACACTGTGTCTGTCTGTATGTCAGTATATCTCTCTGTGTGTCTCAATATTTGAAACTGTATCGCCTTTGCAACGGAATAACGTAGAACAACGTTAGCTAGAGCCAATGATTGCATTTCTCTGGACCGTTTTCTTATAATAATTACCTGGTAAAACTAGTTGTTAAACGGTGAAAATTAAAAGAAAAATGTCAACTCGTTCAACGTATATTTATAGCCACTCTTCTACGTAGTCGCAGTAAATTTTTATAAATTAGATTTTTTCATGAACGTTAGTTTATATTCAACCATTTTCACCAAACTGACGATCGTTCATGCGGTAATATGTCTCCCTGTAATAGTATACATTTTGATTTCTGTGAAATTTATGACTAACCAATGTCATCAACGTCATAATTTTTTTTTTTACTTTGGAAATCCTAACCATACCATGTGTAACATATCATATGAAATAATCGATATAGAATGGACTCTATCATAATATATCGTAAATCTGGTTTAATTACACTATCATTTATAAGCGTATTTTACAACGGAACAACACTGGGTACTGATCCATTTCTCATTTTTATTTTTATACGTAAATTGTCAAAACGCTTTACGATTTGAAAACCATATTATTTTAGAGAAGCGTGCAAATTATTTGTCATCTTTTACAAGTACTGTTTGTTCATATATTGGTTTATTAGTTGTTTTTCTGTTTGCATTGCATTTGTTTATCAAGTAAAATGCTATATATCGTATTTAATCATATGTACGACCGGGCAAGACCGCGCCCTGTACTCTACTCAAAAGTATAAGTAAAAATGAACGCTTAATTTGACAGACAAAAAGACATCCAAGGCATTGAAGCATGTAGATAATTCTATATTTTGGAAATGTTTTCGCTGGTAGTTACCATAGTCTTCGTACTTGAAAAACGCTGCAAGTGTCTGAAGAGTTTGCCACCAGGAGAAAATGGCAGGTTGTCTACGACTTGATAGTAATCAAAATTGGTTGAAGAGGATTTATGCAACTACTTAAAAATGGGCGAACTAATAACTTACTCTAAAAGAACTATTAGTTGTCCATAATATTATCTTTTATTTCTACTGAAAACAAAATATAACATATTCTAGTAACTTCTGCACGTAAACATCTCTACCTTTGCTATATCTGGGCAAGTAAACATTATCAGTCGGATTGCAAATACATTTTAAGTTGGAATATCATATTAAACATGTTTTATTCTTAGACAATCCATTATATTTTGATACTAGTCATCATAATTTAAATAATTCTATCCAACTCATACAAACAAATTTTTGTAAATATGTATTCAATTAATGTTCCTTTGTATTTTGTTTCGTCTCTTAATTTTTGTACTGAATTGGTGTAATAATACAGGATATAAATCTACCGAAAGTCGATATCATAAGCATTATGTGGAGGAAATCTGTTTTGAATAAGATATCCTGCGTAGGATAGGTTCGGATGTGCCGTAAGTACTGACCATAATATGTAAATATATTATTGTTATAAACTCCAATATATAGACGAGGCTAAAGATAATAATGTATTGTCGTTGCACAAGAAAAGTTGTTGTTTAAAACATGTGGCATACGAACTCTAATTGCATACATAATATTGGAGATGTACTGGGATACAGTTTTGTTATATTTACGTATGAGTTATTTTCAAGTAAAGTGTATTCTATTAAAAGTTGTTTGTATAACATAGAAAGTAAACTTAAAAGCATTACAAACAATTATATTGTAATGAAATTGTCACTGAATATTGTCCTACATTTAGATGCAAAATTCAAATAAGTACTTTTACCAGCACGTTTTACTAACTGTGCCTATATATATATATATATATATATATATATATATATATATATATATATATATATATATATATATATATATATATAACACGTATAAATAAATACATATTGAAGCCATACAACGCAACAATGAACAAACAATTAAAAATAATTGTTATTTATATATTTCGGCGAAGAGACCCGCTCCTGCCAATTTTTTCTCCTTCTTACGCCTCATAATTGTAATTCGAGGCAAGAGACGTCCGTTTAGTGGTTATTCAACGGATTCATTAATTATAATATAATGTACATTTCACTGAATATTCTGCTACTCTGCGATGCATACTTAATAAAAAAACACTTTTACAAGCACGTATTACTAACTGTGCATCTCTCTCTCTCTCTCTCTCTCTCTCTCTCTCTCTCTCTCTATATATATATATATATATATATATATATATACATATATATACATAATAAAAAACAATAAACATGATGAATTTTTAAAATGAAAAAGGGCTAGTAATCGTGTTATTTATAGTTATATTGATGAAAAGTTGCAGTGATAGAAAGGCAGTATTACGAGAAGAACTATACTTAAACTAATAATTAAATAACTGAATAAACGGAAGTATAACCACATGGAAACGAATACAATTTTTCTTTTGCTTTCTAAGAGAAGGTCTCAAGGACTTAATAAAAATATTTTTAGGATGTTTAAATTGAAAGGACACGGTGACCTGCACAGGATCGTGAAAATGTCTGCACTAACGTACGGGGCACACGCATGGTTGTTCTTACAGTGTTCGAAAAATAGCTGATCCGAATGTATTATTCAGAACATCACAATGTAAAAAAAAAAATCTTACGAGTTTTTGATGTTTTTGTTTAAATGAAAATCTAATGTATTTTTTGACGCACACTCATACACATATGCACACACAGATATATATATATATATATATATATATATATATATATATATATATATATATATATATATATATATATATTCCTACTAAACGAGCAAACGCGCATCGTTTTATACAACTGTATCTGTGTGTATACATACGTCGATATCGATTATAACATTCAATCGATATGAATTACAGACGCTAAGATTTTTTTTAATAAAAGTTTGTTTTAGACTCACACATATGCAGTACATGATAATGATGATTTTGACAAACGGTTGTAAATAGATAGCTTCGTAATCGGGGGTATCATAACCAAAGCAAAATATGAAGAACGTAAGAATAAAATAGATAACCCCCATAATTTATTATACCATACCTGTTAACACCGACCCACTTATAACAATATTCTGTGGATGTATATTAAAAACAATTTGTTAAACTTTGTGACATATTTCCATTCAATGGAAGTCAGGGACGAACGAATACCCGATAATTTTATTATACCATATTTCTTCAAACTGAAACATAATTATCACATTATACTTACGCAGATAGATGTGAAAAGTCTTTATTAAAGTGTGTGCCTGATTCCATTCTATTGATGCCAGACGCAAACGCAGGCCCCACATTTTTATTATACCATCCCTATTTAAATAAAAACATACTTATTAAAGTATTATTCTGTACAGCTATATCAAAAACGCCTGTAAACGTTTTTTTTTATTTTTAAATTTTTATATCAATACTTTGGAGGTCAGATGCGAACGCAGACCCCCACAATTTTTTTTATGAACCACTGTTCTACCACACCAAACATGGCCATCCCTGATCGTTGATACATCTTCTATCATTATATGTAATCAGTTTTTTTAAATAGTCAACCATATAGGAGCCTATTCGTGACCAGACACACACAGACGTGCAGCTTTATATATATATATATATATATATATATATATATATATATATATATATATATATATATATATTCATTTGATCAAAAACCGTGAATTTAATCTAAAATAACTGCAAAAGTTTGAACAACCTATAACTCATTTGATTATACTTTAATTCTTCTGTAATCTGAGATGCTTATATTTTACTTTAAATTGCAGTATCGTAGTGTTCACGTCAATAACAAATACGAACGATTTATTTTTGTTTGTATGTGCAGACCTATTACATATTTAATTCTTGATATTACGGGTAGAATTCTCAGTGATTTACAGTAAGGTACTTAGAAATTACACTTTTAATTAGATTGTATATCATAAAGAAATTCTATCTGGTATTTTTTATTATAATTTGCGTAATGCCTTAATTTAAGGAAACTATGAGATATTTGGAGCTTCTCTTCCCATTTTCGGATGTTTTAATTATATACCAATGCAGTTTATTTCCCTTTGGTTGATTAATTGTTGCTATTTCTTTTGACGAGTTACGTGCAAATTGGGTTCACTTATTGATATAATAATTAAGTTATTGCTTTTGTGCTACGAATCAGATACTGTCAAAATTGTAAGTGTCAACATAATTAATGTTATATATTGTAAGAGGGACAACATCATGAAGTTTGGAGTATAAACATTTCTCGTTCATTTATATATATATATATATATATATATGTATGTATATATATATATTTATATATACATATGTATATATATATTAATATATATATATGTATTTATATATATATATATATATATATATATATACATATGTATATATACTAAATGAACTGAAAGTTTTAAATTAAATGTTATTGATTAAACAATCTATCCTTCATTTGATCTGCCCTTTTTCTCTGTATAATTTTACCTTTTTATATTTGAATTTTAATTGTAGTATCCTTGTTAAAAAATGGCTTTCAAATTGAGAACGCAAAAAGACACTCCGCACAGTAGAAAATGTTTATTTATATATAATTAAAGAACATTAATGCAACACAAATATAATATGAACACAATGAACTAGCAAATATTTACTATCATAACCTTTGTTTTAGTTGACAGCAAGCAATATTTTTGGCATTTTTAAAATTATTCGTCGACAATACACCGAGGAAAGGCCATCCTACCTCTTTGATTATTAACCAGTGTTCTTTCAGATTTTAAATGTTGCTTGATGCTTGATATAATGATATACGTTTTCTATTGGACTGAATCGGATTATTGTGCAGGCCAGTCCAAACACGGAATATTATGTTCTTCGAGGAACCTTTTGCCATTAACAATTGTATGAATGGGGGCATTATCCTGCATTAAAATAGGAGTATAATCCTCACTCTGAACAAAGTACTGTAGAAAATTCTAAGCCAACATATTAATATACTTGGTCGAATTATTTTTGCCTTCCAAGCGAAATATATTCCTTGGGCCATTGGTAGTTATAATGCCCCCCACTGAAACTGAACCCCCACCAACTAGCAGCGTTAAAACTATGAACCTAATTGTAGATTTCTCACCCTTCTCTCGAGGGATGTATTTCTACTATCACCGCCAACCTACTGCACTTGTTTTTCTCGCTAAAAATCATTTTGACCACTCCTAAGAGTCATGATGTTCATTGCATTCGTGGAATCCAGTCCGTGCTTTTTTTTTTTTGCTTTACAGAAATCATTGACCTGCGTCGGGTAACACATCCTTGCAAAAACAAAATCCATCAGTTGATTTTAAACTGTTTAAAGGGAGCATTTTTAACAAGATTACACTGTTAGAAGCCATTTGAAACCTGTTTATGAGGCTTAGGATCTGCATAGTATTGGCTTACCGGCAGGAAATAACTCCAGGATGGCCAGATTATGAAGATGTCAAACACTGCCGGTGTTTTTATGCTATTGCACAGCCAGTAGTACAATGTTCTCATCACATTTCTATCTGCCGCCGCGTTCCCGGTTGAGTAAACCAGAAAGGTGGAGATTAATAATCTCCTTGCGATCACTAAGCGAAAATCGAGGCATATGGGCTTAATGTTACGGTACATTACCTAAAAAAACAGCATTACCATTAGAAATGCTTTGTTTCCTAAAAGGTGAATATTTTAAGCTGGGTTTAATTTCATTTGTTGCTGCGGAGTTTTATATTGCCTTCTTGAATTGAAACTAATTTTTTGTTTTCAATTGACGTAAATACTAGGATACGGTAAATAAAAGTCAAATATGAACAGTTAAATCTATAGAGGAATGAAAAGGGAATAAAATTAGATATGTTGTTTAAACAGTTACATTCAATTTGTAAGTTTTTTTTTAATGTATTTAAACTTGAAAGTAAAAGTGGTCGGGGTTTATCACAGAACATTCTGTATGAATACGTTAAAAACCGTCGCAGACATGCATCATTTCAACAATATGACAGAGGTTTCGGTTTCATTGATAATGCGAGGCATAATAGGCCGAGACAATTTGTGAGACGCTTACTAAAAGCGAGGGGCGTGTTGCAGATAAAGCGACTTATATGAAGAAATAATACTTCATGGATAGGCAAATTGTATCGCTGTAGATATATAGAATATATTAAGGTGCGCGATATTCCCTATTACGGCAGCCACCCTTTTAATGCCCATAAAGTATTTGTTATATTTTATTTACTTGTGAGAATTTAGCTGTGGAGTGTGAACAGAAGCGTTCACGTAGCGTTTTATTAATTACTGATTAAGACATTTTCTTGTAATTAGTAGAAAAAAAAATAAACTGCGCGGCGTTGATATTGCATCCACTTACGGTACTATACTACACGAGATGTGAAGTCTTTCTCTAAGGTTTTACTCATCGTCTTTAATTTGTGTTCAAATTTTTACTTCCTATATTGAGTTATAGAGCATGGTAGCATCAGTAAGCATAGCAATCTTTGAGACAATTTAATCTCGGACGTCATTTATCAATACGAATAAAGATCAGTGGATCGCCCCACTTTGGCACGTCCACACATATATCATCGTTTTTTAGGACAACTTAGATTTTTCTATTGTCTAAGAGTAAGTGTTATTTTTTATTAAAAAATATCGTAAACTGTTACTCAGAAACAAATAACAAATGTCGTATTATCAAAGTAAACATAATTCCTATTTCGCAATTTTGCATTTTCTTATTCAATTGATTTAAGTCCAGCTTAAAAATAGAAATATCTATTAAGTCCAGCCCAGTTTAAATGCAACAGTACAGCCACAGCTTTTATTGCACACCAAATGCTTATAGTACCACAAAGTTATTAATCGCACCAAACTCTACTCCAACACGCACATCCTGACATGTGTCTTGATCACCAAGACTTGCATATTTGTAGTTTTCAGAACATTTCTTACAAATGTAAACTAAAACCTTATATCACAGGCAAACACTAAATAAGCTTCTCTTCTGAAAAAAAAATGTCGTACGAAACTCCCTCTCGCATGGTATCTAAGGTAATAAACAAAACAATGTTTAAAAAAGATGCATCCTACCTTAACAGTAATTCTCTTTTCGAATAAATTTCTCGATTACTCTTACGGTAAAAAGCTGCTTCTGCTTACGATCCAAACATCATTTGCCCAACTTTCTAATTCATGTTTAGAATATAAATGATAAAGTCTGTTATGCCACAACTATAATAGCACTTACAAATGTAACAGAGGGCATATGACGGCTATATGTGATAACCTAGCCGTCTGCAAAATGATATCACGACAAGGAAAAAATCAGACTATAAAAAAGAGAAATAGAACACCTTAGTTAGAACGAGCACATTATAGACGTGGATGACGTAATAGCCGTAAGGAGAAGAAACTATAGATGAGCAATGAGGAAATAAATGTTGTTGTTACAAATAATTGAGTCTAGTTATTAATAGTCATGTCTACTTTGCAAGGTAAACTGCATACAATATATGGGGTTCAGGGGTAACGCTATGCAAACACATGCCGGTTTTAAACTTAATATAACATTTGCGAATAATACAAACTTTACTCGTATATATTATATATTTTGATCAGTATCCGTTCAAGTTGAAATAATTACCATTATACCGTCGCTTTAGTTAGAAATAAGAAATGATTGTTTATCTATAAGACGTCATTTAAAAATTGCACTTTTATTACTATATATTTTGAATGGATACATCTTATATTCCTGTTTCAATCTTGCCAAATTTGACCAACAAAGTTTGATAAGGATGTCTGCTTAACATCGATGAATACTATTCGATCAGCTGCTAAAATGGTACATAAATATAGTTAATAGTTATTAATCAGGATTATATACATTTTGTCTGCAACTTTGTCTGGAGGCTGAAATTCGTTTCGGTTGCAAATTCTTCTTTGTTCTCTTGTAATTGTTCTACAGTGTCAATATGGCTTCTGAAATCGAGTTATGTTCATTATTGATGCTTTTATTTGAACTGGCAACGAAATATTCGATACTCTGGAGAGCAGTTCTGTGAATCGATCGTTTTTTTGTAGGATGCTGCTCCAAGGTGTTTGTTGTGAGAAAATACTTTGCAGTCAAATTTTCGGAATTGCGTGAGTAAAACTATTCAATAAACGTGCTTTCACTGAAAACACTTATGGCACGAAATTTCTGAACGATTTTCCTGAACATACAGACGCACACGCTTATATATATATATATATATATATATATATATATATATATATATATATATATATATATATATATATATATATATATATATATATAGTGTGTGTGAGTTGTAGAAAATATATATGACATTTAAGCATCACAGAATTTACGCGTTTCGCCCCGTGTTCATTCGTCAACTATTACACGGAGTAGATATTTGCACTTGTTAATAAATATTATACTAGTACTTGGTTGCTAATAAGCCAATTAGATTTATTGTTATAAACACCCCTTATATCATAGCAAATCGCACGGGCCTATCCGGCAAGATTACATTGACCCCTAATTCACCTTTTTTCTCGTCTGTTTGGTGGCAATCATGTTTCACTTTGCTTTGTGTTATGGACTGAACTAGTTTTATTTGAAGGTTTTATTACTTGCATTTTATTTTATAGTAATACATTTGTTTATCGGTTTGTTTATTTCTTAATTATTATTATTATTATAATTATGGTACTCATATATGTAATTGCTGTTATTAATAATCTTTTTCATGATTTTGTGTATCAGTGCTGTTGTTCTAGGGTATTTTATTGTTTGGATACAAACGTTTTCTGAGTTAGTCATTCACGTGAATAATTTTGCTGTTAAATGATTTTGAGAATGTTAAAATTTATTTTAGAATGTTGATGAATATTTCATTTTTAGGATTTTAAAATTTATTTATTTTGAGGATTTCAAAATTTATGATAGCTTATTTCTCATGCGAACATAATCTATACGTCTGTGCTTATGTTGGCATATGTAGTATTATTACAGTCTACTCTCGACGGCTGCCTCCTATTTTTGAGCTCTTAACATATTCGTTAATACTGGTACTGTTCAAATAATAACAATGAAATATGTTCATAATTTTCACACGATTTATCAAACAAATCACAGCATTACAGTAAACTGTGCACTTTATTATGTAACCACGGTTAAAGTACCTATTCCCAATCGGCTTTACATTGTCTTCTAACTGAGATAAATGTAAAACCGTTGAACCAAGGACAACTTTACAGCTATCTAATGTTTTGGCATAATTACCGTTGTGATATGTTTAGTATGTTTATGCAATCTGCATCAAGGAATATATTGCTAGCTTTTATTATGATTTATGACGATGCACAGATTTTAGTCAATGTTATTTAATTCCGTAGACAATGTTGAACAAATATAGTTACTGTGTATACTATTCAAATAAGCTAGGAACAATATTTGCTTTCTCGTGACTTATCTGTATTTGATCCGATCAGTTGTGTATTAACTGGTAAGTTAAATTAATTTACCGATATTCCTAAGTCATTTTCGTCTTCGAATAAATATGAGTTTGGACGTTTTATATGTATTCTTGGCTTTCATGTACATCGATAAATATACATAACTCAACGAATGCATCCTCGTTGAGATCTATTAGCGTTCAACCTTTACAAAGTAAATGATCAGTGTATATTATGGCAGGGTTATATGTCTATTATTCTGGAGGCAATGTTTTTCCAATCTTTTACCTATTGTTAATGTACTTCAATGGATCACCTTAAGGTAATCGTACTTGAGTCGACAAGCATTGATGATGGCATTAACGCAGGATTCCATTGACTTGATAGTTTTCATTTATTCTAAGTAAGTCCTACATAACACTATTCTCATGTAATATATATAATATGATTGAACCCATTAGGCGGAAATAAAACCATCCCCTTTTCCTCCTCTATTAAAACGAAGAGATCAGGATTTAATTATCCAGCGTAATGCTTCAAAGCCTTGACAGGCGGTCGGGTTTGATCCTGTCTAGCCGTACTGATTAGCTTTGATAGGGCGAATAAGTGATGTATGTTGATGACTATAATGCTCTTTATCTTGAGTTGTGCATATTGCGAAGTGATACATGATATACCAATTGCATAGTAAGCGATATTCATTATGTCAACAAATCGAGCTCACGTATTCGGACGATGTCAAAATATCGGTAATTCACTACACTACAGCAACTGCCGTGTAGCTAATGTCAAAACCTGGACTGTCGTAAGGGCGGACGGGTCCCGATCCTGGATAAACACAGTTGTATGTCTAGCCACACGGATGACCTGTGATGCAACGAAACAGTACTGTATGTGGATGACTATATTGACAGGGAGTGAATGCATACATATATATATATGTATTTATATTATATACATATACACATATATATATATATTAGTAGAAATATCTTTTTCTTATATATATCAATCCTGATATAAGAAGTTCAATGTGATTACAGAGCAATATAGAGAATAAATGACAACCATTTTATATTACAGAATTCATGATGTTGACAATCTTATAGTTTATTCCTTTAAATCAGTTGATTTATACAATTGTTGACACTGTCTGTTTCGTAGAGCAAAATAAATAACTCAATTATTATATCAATTAGTGAATCTATTATGCCCTTAACTCATCAGAAGAAATAGCAACAATCAATCCGTCAAAAGAAATTAAAATGTGATTTGACATGGTTAAAATACGAAAATTGGAAGAAAAGCTGCAGTTACCTTTATATTTTTATATTACACCATATTGATTTTTTGTTGCTATTTCTTCTGATGAGTTAAAGGCATCTATTGTCATTTATTCTCCCTCTCTCTCTCTCTCTCTCTATATATATATATATATATATATATATATATAGTAATTTATAAAATATATATGGCGATTAAGCTACACTGAATATTCTGCGTTTCATCCAACTATAGGATTCGTCAGGGTTATATATATATATATATATATATATATATATATATATATATATATATATATATATATATATATATATATATATATATATATGGGGGGATTGTTGTACGAAAGTAGAATTTTGCAAATTGCACACCTATTGTTTTTTTTCTGGATGATGATCACATATTTTGTTTCTTATTGTTAATATTAAATTAAAAAAAAAAACATCTTATTATTTTAGTCTTCACATTATTTTGCTTTTGCTGGTGAAAGGGGTTGCCAGATATTCACTGCAGTGTTCTTTTTTAGTTGCAGACAATAATGGTATGCACATTTGTTTATATTTCCCTAGCAGTTGGTTTATGGTCAAGTCATATCGTAACAAATAAATGATACTACATATATCGACAATACACTGCGCGATATAAACGAGATACCATGTTTTACCAGCTTCAGATACTTACCGATAGCTTCGTAATACTGAGCTGTGCGTACTGTGAAATGTTCGTATTGTTTCGCGCAATGTAAACAAGTTGCAATCATAATTGCTGAATCCACGTATTTGAGATGTTTCAAATTATTAACAAGGCAGTTTGTTTCGTCAATAAAATGGATCGAAATAGTGGTTTAAATAGTTTTGAAAAGAGTACTATTACAGAACAGCCAGCAAAAGTTAAAACTACCCTCGAAATGTCGAAAAGTACCATCATAGTCTGTAGAATTGTTTAAGAAGCTTACAAAGGTACGTAAACGAGCTGATAAAGATAAATATAGAGTTGTTTCCCGCCGTTCCCTACTCCAAATAAAACGTGAAGTTGTTAAGACAATCGAGAAAACTTTGATCAAGCTGGATTGAAGAATCTCAATAACTACTCGATGCCTCCTCCTGCAAGACATGACACAGTCTGTTAAGCCTGTAACAAAGCCTCCCTTAAACCAACATCATACACAAAACAGATTGAGATGGGCAGAAGACAAGATGATAACGGATTTTTCTAAAGTTCTGTTCACGGATGAAATGCGTGCCACTCTTAATGACCCAGATGACTGGAACAAGGGATGGGTCCTAGAAGGACAACATCATCATCAGCGTTTATTACGCCTACAAGGTGGTGGTCGGATAATGATTTGGGCTGGGATTATCGGAGGTACTTTTGTTGGACCATGGATAGTCCCAGAAAGGGTAAAAATTACGTCAAATGCTAGCATAGCTTTTCTGACAGACCACTTTGGACTGTTGCTGAAGAACAAAGGTTGAGGTTTTTAACCGCTATTATTTTTATGCAGGGTAATGCTCTCCTGCATGCAGCAAACAAAAGCAAACACTTTTGCGGCAACTCGCGTTCTCTGGGCCACGGAGGAACTTTTTGCTTGTCTTTTTTTCCTTACAAAGGAACTGGTTTCCATAATGTTGTAAAACTTTTCAAACGACATAACGTTTGAATTTGTCCGAATAGTATTGAAATAATAGTAACTAACGATGAAATACACTATTTGTTGCTATCAATCCATTCCTTGACGTTTTACTGCTTGTTAAAACAATATATGAATGCTCAATTATTAAATATGATAATTTTGTAGCTTACAGTTTAAGTCACCGATTTTTTACTTAAAATATGTTGATATATGAACGATTACTAAATGGTCAATTATATAAACTCAGAAAATTCAGAATACTATATATATATACAATATATATACACACACACACACACACACATATATATATATATATATATATATATATATATATATAAGTTTTCATCCATATGAGAACGCGTTGCTTATGCATGAAATGTCTAATAATCTTTACCACACTGTTTCCACGTTGTTACTTGAGTAATTGGATCTCGTCTCACAGTGCAATCATATCTGTAAAGTACATACTTAGATTTTTTTCTGAGGGTTTATTCTCGAACCAAATGTCTCATTATATTTTATTTATTATAGCTGTCGTCCACATAGGTATACCCGGGCTGAAATATTTTTCTGATTCAAAGATAAAGTGTTTCTGAAATATATTTAACAAAGAGGGCATGTGCTTATCAAAAGAAATCATATGGTATATTTTCCAATTTTCCTGTCTAGTCATTTTAGTGCAGAATTGATATTTAAGCTAAATGGAAACGCCTCCATATCATTATCCCTCTTATTACAGGATCTTCCTCTTATTACACGCTTGCACAGGATCTTATCTATTAGATTGTTTCTGGACTGTCTCTCTATTTATCTTGCTTCATATTTACATATTTGACTGATCGCCAAATATTTTAAGTTATTATTATGAAAGTAAAAATTCACTTTCAATATGATTAATCATTATATAGAACTGTTACAGAAATGAGGCCCTTTTAAAATTGCTATACCGTAAATTTTTATGGAAATAATTGTATTATAACTGATCTGTACATACTTTCAAGGTACTCATCAATTTCATACTTTAAGTATTACCTTTAATCTTGCCACCTACTTTGAAAATGCCGCTGCGAACCCTGATATAGTTATATGGAATAAGTCTGAAAAAGTGACAACCTTGGTTGAAGTAAGTGCCCCTAATGATGGAGGTCTGGGCAGAGTTTAAAGATAAAAACAGACTGATTACCATGGTATCATGTATGATAAGAAAAGAAAGTGGAATGTAAGGCAGGTATGAATCATACTAATACTTATTGGTGCTACACGGCTTATGAAGGAGAAACTGATGTCCTACCTAACTAATATTCCTGGTTGTTACATAATAAGGGCTGCCCCCTTTTCATGTAAGTATAAAAATAGAGAATTTAGTTAAAATGAAAATGAAATGGCAACAGACGGAATTCGAACCTCGTAATTTAGGTTTAGAAATAGATTACGTGTGAGAATTTAAAAATGTAAAACGAACGTTTATTTAGAATATAGATAAAATATTTAAAGAAAAGAATGTGAGCTGTCAAGTTGTTATGAAATTTTAAATTGAAAGAATGCAGCTTATAAGATAATGTTTTTAACATATTGGAAAAATAGGTTACTGAGTATAGGAAAAGTTTTGGACACGTATGTCCAGAACACGTGAAAGAAGGCACATGTTTTAACATGTGTATGACGTCACGGAAAATAGAAAGTTCTAGAGATAGAGAAAAACTTTAGTTAGAAGACAGTCAATGAGAAAACTCAGAGGGAGTCAGTCGTCTAGGAAGCGAGACGTCACTTCAAGAAAAAATGTGAGACTTTGAATTCTTGATAATGGAAACACGGCCGGTCGTGACGAAAGACACCATCATGTGTTTTGTAAAGCTCGTCTTGTCTTATGATTCTTACAAAAAGATAAAGTGAAATTGTATTATATATTTGTGTTATAAAATGTCGTTTCATACACATCTCGACTTCTCATATCAACAATGAGAATCTACATCATGTATACACAATGTCCGAACTGTCTGAACACTATCCCTTCACTCAAAGAGCTTCTCTCCCTTCTTCTTCCATAAACACAATTAAGGAATGAACATTTAATATATAGGAATCGTTATAAACGAACAATCTCTCTAAGTCTCTTTCAACATCCCTCTCTGTAATAAGACTCTTTCTAAGTATCTCTCTCTCAAGACAAACACTCTAATAAGACTCTAAGACGCTCTCTCAATGAAACCCCTATATGTAAGACTGATGAGCCAAATGCAAGGGAAATCCAGCAAATTGCACCTAAGAGAACAATGAGAATATTAGAAGAACTCTCGGTTGGTTTCAATAAAACGCAGTGGAATGTTTGCAGCTTGGTCGGCGGTCCCATTGCCAGCATTACAATATTCAAAGAAAGAAAATGAAAAAAAAAATAGCTATAAAAATGTTAATATTGTTTTCGAGAAGACTCAATACAAAATATCATATTAGATCTATTAAAATGTATACCAATTATAAAATATAGCTATGCTCAGAGAAAAGCATTAGCGTTAAACATGTTTCGTATACATTTTGGTGTTGCATGATTAGACGAGGTAAAATTAACGTTTAATTTTGGCTTACACATATGGCAAAACATTAAATTGATACGTCATAATCACGTTGATACTGATTTTTATCAGACAAAAATAATTTAGCAATGTTGTAATTGTTCATTTGAGAATACCAGACGGCATGTAAAAGAAGAACATCTTTGCAAGAACTGTCAAAATTTTACTGTTGCGGTTATGCGTGCGACTAGGGATAGCTTATGACTTTGACATGCTCATGAGACACCCTGTTTTTGAGGTAGCTGGTAAAGTCTAGCTAAAATAGTTACCTCTTGGTAAGGTTTACTGTCTTATCGTAGTTGCTACATGCTAGATAGAACAAAATCATGTAATATTAACATGTATTTAACTTGAACCGCGTGCACATTTCCGATATTAGCTGGAAATATCTATTAGAATAGATATTTTTTAGCGCTTACGTCAAGGCCATATTGTTGAAAAATATGTAAAAGGAATACTAGTTGAAAGATAACAGACGTATGGGAATGCTCGGAATAAACCGGGTGGAAATTTAATAATTACAAATCACCAGATATTTGTCAGAATTGGCTTAGGGACAAATATATATGTATTATATTTGTAGAATAGCAATCATCAATACTAGAGAGCAAATAATTTCCTGAGTTCTAAAGTTTAGCATTTCTTTGTACACAATGTCTAATTTTGTAATAAAAGAACAAATATTCAACATTGTGGTTTCACAGGAAATATCAACCGATCGTGGCGTGTGTTCTGAGAGTTTCTGTCCGCTTCACGAGTCACTAGTGTGAAACGAACAAACGCGTTCTGCTCTTGATATACAATAAAACCGAGGTGGCATGGTGCGGATATAAGTGAATGAACTGCTGATGGGTAGTGAGTATGAGCGGTCATATGCGATTGATCAAGCGATAAACGCATCGACTAACGCGAGGCCATTAATAGGATGATGATACAGAAAAAGAACCGTTTATCAACATCAAAAGACCATCAGAACGCTGAAGTAAATGCGAAAGAAACACACGGCAATGGAAATCGATGTAGATAGAAATAAGTGTAATCTATAAAAACGAACCAGAAAAACATTTATTCAAACCCGCGAGTTTATGACTTCTACACGAATATAATTAAATCAGTTTTACAGTAGTTTAATAGGAGCTGGATATATATTAGGTGTTAACGTTCGGGGAATACCAGAAACGCAATAGCAGCAGATTATTTAACGTGGTTGCTTCCAAATTAGACCGCAAATCACAGATACACGAATATGTACTAGTAAATTAAAGGTTAGTATAGTTGCGAATGGTTAGACATACATATTTTGGTATATTCAATGTTGTACAATAAATCAGCTAATTTTTATCTGAATACACACACACACACACACATATATATGTGTGTGTATATATATTGTAAATATATTTATATATGTATATATATATATATATATATATATATATATAAGGTGGAACGATACAATTCTCGCCCTAAGTACACACTCTGCAGCTTTATTTTTAAGCATTTATAAAGCGAATCAACTCAGATAACTTGATTATGTAGTAGAGCAAGAATATATTCAATATAGCTTCCTTTATTCTCAATTACCGACGCTATATGGGTCCAGAACTGTAAGCATGCCTTTTTCACAAGCGTTGGCGAGAGGTCGACAGCTACTCAGGTGATGGCGGCGATCAGGCCGGATTTTTTTGTTCTAGAGGGCTTTGTTTTGTATTCTCTCGATATCTGAATAAACAAAGTAGTCCAGCGTGTTAACGTCGTGTTGGGGGCGCAGTGAGAGGAAGGTACAAAGTCGTAGAACTCCTGAAATCAAACCTTATTCTCCTTGCCATTTGTGGGCCGCCAACGAGTCTTGCTGCTACACATAGGGACTGCCCGCAGTCACCTGATTGCACGAGTGGATCACCACATTCTTCAGCACCTCTAGCTACAATTTGATGTATATTTTTTAGCCGATTTCGAAGATGTGGGGTGACATAGAATAACCCTTACGTGAAACCACACCAAAGAAATTAACTACGACTGGAAAATGCTGCCTGATGCGTTAAGCTGTGCTCTCCAGCGTGGAACCATACGGATTTGAATTTTGAGGATGCTGGCAATGGTCCTGTCGCATAACTTGGATCTGAAGAGAGCATGAGATATACAGTGGCGAATCTCCTATCTCGCCTGTTGAACTTTGTGCCATTTTCAGATATGATAATAGCTTTATCGCTCCTGGGATTATTAGAGAACTGGCAAGTAAAAAAATTGTTTTCATTAAACGAATATATATATATATATATATATATATATATATATATATATATATATATATATATATATATATATATACACACACTTCGGAATCATTTTATTTAACAATCAGTTGGTATCGAAACGATATGCAGAATAGAGCAAATAATTTAATTGTAGCGATTCCAAAAAAAAACTTTTTGAAATGAAGTGTTTGAGTTTCATATCCAAAATGTATAATATTCTAAGCAAGACAAAAAATACTTTAGAAATTTAATCTCCTTAAATCCTATAGGGTTGCAATGTCTATCATCTCATCAGAGGAGAGAAGATATTAGCAAATATTTATAAAGGTGTGTACCCTATTTGCTAAAGTCAAAGTCACAATAATTAATTAATCAGAAGAGGCTTTGAAGAAAAGTATATAAAATGGTAGATCCATATTGCGTGGTAAAATCCGTGGTGGGCGTTTTTTAAAGCAGTTGGGCAATAAGATCCAAGTTGTATTTTACCACGCCATCTGGATCTACGGTTTTCATATCCTTTTCTGCAAACACTCTTGCTATATATATATATATATATATATATATATATATATATATATATATATATATATATATATATATATATATATATATATATATATATATATAAAGTAGGGAGATTACACGTTGCCGGGATCGAAGATTATCAACAAATGTTTAAGATGTTTGATATTTGCATTGTTTTCAAAATCAGTGAAATTGATTGTTTTAAATGAAATTGATTAATTGACTTGTGCATGTAGTAAACCAGAAAAAAATGTTTCATTCTGCTTCCACTAAATGAAAATGGAGCGTTACTTCCAGTTGATTTTAGAAAACCTACTGTTATTTCATCAGATTGTTTTACACAATTGTTCATTAAAGTTCAGTATGCAAAAGGTCTACAGTAATGGTTTAATTGTGCGCTGAACAGAAAGATATATTTCCAATGCGCTGCAGCCTTTCGAAATTTACTTCTTATAATTTCATCTACCAATGCCTTCTCGTGCAGTGATAATCTTCTAAAATTCACTTATGGTTTTTTTACGTAAAACGGGTGTTACATTTGCCAATATTTACTCGATTTTCTCGGTAATAAAGTGATCATAATTATAGGAGTTATTCCGGTACAAACATATCTTAACAATACACCCAGATTCATGAAGTACATTGACCTGACATTACAAAAAAAACACTGACAGAACTTTTTGAAGTCCATAGAACATTACCTCATACGTGGAATATAAATATATAAATATATATTTATATATATATATATATATATAAATATATGTATATATATTGTAGTATTCCGAATTATACTAGCTTTAAATAATTCAGTAATCCATCATATGCAAATAAATTTAAGCCAAAATGAGAGGAATTAAAACGTAAGCTAAAAATTCGTCATATGTCATAATTGAGCATTCATATACTGTTTTAGCAAAAACCACACTTCAAAGAATGGGGTAGTGGAAATAAAAAGTGTATTTCATGGTTAGTTACAATTGTTTCAAGACCATTTGGACAAATTGAAACAATATGTCGTTTTAAAATTTTCAAAAGAACATACTTTCTTCAGATTAGTAGATAAAAAAAAAACACTTTAACAAAAAAACATTGTGTCTTTGTTTTATCGTTAATTCCATGGCAAGTGTTCGTCCGAGCTCCAATGCCTGCCCCACCGTGGCCAATCCTTCAAGATAAACACTCGTCTACCTAAAACTACTGTCAGTAATTTCCCCCACTCTTTATATGTGCCTAAATCCAAACATAGACTCCATGAACACAGCTTTTTTTCTGAGAAGTGCACGCAGGTGTCTGATTCCCACCTGATTACAACTTGGACGTTTTAAAGTCCAACATAAAAAAATTCCTGATTAATCGCCCCCTTAATTAATACACTTTATCAAATCTCCAATACCAACTATTACTACGATATTATCCCATTGATTATTGTACACAAAATAACCATTGTCCCCGAGTGGCTTACGGACCTTGATAAGTGGTTATCCCTATGTAAAAACAAAATACAATAATATATACAAAATCAAGGCAAGATAAAAAAAAAGATATTTGACCGTATTTTAAGCTCGTGCAAAGCCGATCAACCCTCTCTGCTAGTATAATATATACGAAACTATACGTCTATTTCTCTGTCTTCATATTTTAAAACTCCATCTTCTCCGAAACTAAAAGTCGCAGAGCGACTGCAGGGGTATTAAATTATTATATCTTTTATGGTATATTCGTTTATTGGTGTTCATCCGGTTAAAATAGTTGTAAGGGATCAAATAGGTAAAAATGAAAAAAAAATCGTTGTATATTTTATATATTCATCTTAGTTTATGTTTACGCAGTTAATATAGATTTTTTATGGATCGTTAATTCGTGGCTCTTTAGCCGTTTAAGTAGTCTTAAGGCATCAAAAAGAGGTCAAAATTGAATGAAATCGTTATACATTTTGTACATTAGTATTAGTTTATTTGTAATGTTATTCAGTTAATACGCGTGTCACGTTGGAACAGTGCTGACGTTAACAGTTTGAAATGCTACATGTTTTCGTTCCGTTCTAATTATAATTGATAGCGCTCAAATACTTTTTTTTTACTTTTGAAACCATGACTTTATAATTTACTAGCGAGGGGTACCCGGGGTTACCCGGGTTTTTTTGGGGGGGGGGGTTAAAAAAGTAAGTATGAGGAATGAACCTGAACCGTTTAGGCAAAGTTGTAAATTAAAGTGTGGAAAAAAAGTGCAATGTTAACCACTGCCCCACCGCGAGATGCTAACGGAAACACGTTTGAATTTATTTAATTAGTTGGATTTAGCAGGTACCCGTTTCAAGTGAGGTCAAGTTTTGACTGCGGGATAGTATTAATTTAGTGCTTAACGCATTCCCCCCCCCCAATGTTATTGGATAAAGACTAACCCACATGCGGCGAGCGACAAATATTGAATATTTATCTTCCCGAAATCCACTAAATTAAATAGGCTGGCGAGCTTCGTTGTTGACTGTGAGATATTACGATTTGTATGCGATATAAAACGTTTTAAGAAGTGTTGAACCGACCGACCGCTTCTCTGAAAGAAGCCTTTTGTAGACACACAGAAAAAGCGAACACACATACATACATACATACATACATACATTTTCACTTTTATATTTATAGAATACATAACAAACCATATGGTCGTCGATCTTCATATTTTCAAATACTCGAACACTAAATTCTGCCGGGGCCTAAAATGATTAGATATTTTACATATCATTCTATTCTAGCCAGTTTAAATAGTGTTTAATGGTAAAAATAGGGCCAAATTGAAAGAATCTATTATATATTTTGTATATTTATCTTAGTTTAGTTTTCAGTTTTTTTTAATTTTTAATGCGCACATGTGCATTTAACGTTTATACAATGAAAACTTCACCAGCTTTCGATGCAACAGTTTCGTTTCCGATTCAAGTTGATGGAACCAAGACACTTTTTTAATTCTTTTGAGATCGTGATTCTATAAGAATATGTACAAATGAAGAACGAATTTAAATATAAATTTTAAGCGTATTTCTGCGCGGGACCCCCCCCCCACAACGCTGCCCATAATATATACGAAATCTGGACAAATCAAAATATCATATTGAAGCGTATTTTATGATCGGACACAGTCGGGCACCCTCTTCTTACGTATATATATATATATAATACGTCTAAGAATTCACCCACTTTTAAAACAATCTCTAGATTCATTTCTCTGTAAAACAATTCATAATCTAATCAGGGACAGTGGTTTAATACAATGATCATACGATAATAGGTATCTTACTGGATCAAGTTATTGAAATGATATAATTTTTCAAACAACTAATGAACTAAGTTTAAAAAACGACATGATGGAAGTCATATAACTGCATAACATATAATAGAGCTATGAGTAAATGTGACAAAAAATAAGAGTATTAGTAGAAATATCATCGCAAATGAATTAAATAGCAATGCCCATAGTTAATTCCTTCGGTAGTTATGTATACACACAGAATGTTACATTCCACACAACGGAAAAAAATAATCGTTGAAATATTTTATCATCAAATACTAATATCATATTTGCAAAAATATTTTTGCAGTAGTAACTTTTCAAATCAGATGAAAATTTACTGATCAAAGTAAACACCATCAGAATCAACATATGTTTGCAAAGACAAAATAAGGGTATTTATGCGAGTATCGTAAACACCATGCATTCTATTAACAATTAAGGCATTTTTAATATCGTTTCGATATTTTCAAGCATTTCTCACGTAGAAATTCTTGAAAAAGTGGTAAATTTAAGGTGACATGCCTGATGAGTATCGCGTATGTGGCAGAGTTAGAAGCCCAGTGTATTTAACTTCTACAGGGGCGGTTTAGTCATGCGTGGCCAGGAAGTGTCTTTCAGAGTAGTAAACAGGGATTTTCTGTTTACAAATACTGGGTGTTGTTGTCGAAGTGGCTGATGGATTTCATCCATTTTTAAGAGTATTTCACCGCTATCATTAAAAAGAAAACTGTAATAGACGTGAACGCTCACGGAGCACGAGACAGTCTGCATAACCTTCTTTTCGTGCACCTCATACTTCAGGAAGTGTCATGGAGGTTCGTTTGGCATCTAACCACTGAACTAAGCGTTCCCGGTTTTCGTAAAGAACTCACTATCGCCAGTAAAAAAAAAACGGTCGGGAAACGGATCGTTCTTGTTGCGTAAAAGAAGGTAAGATTATACTTCATAATGGCATTTTTTTTATTGTAATTCAATTCGTGAGGAAAGCATTGATCTTGTTGTATTTCCAATCACGTTTATTAGGTGTGAACCCATCGGGTACGTTATGTCTAATTCACAAGCAAGTTCGCGTCCCGTAGCACGTGGATTGACTTCGACTAAGACTCAACTGATCGTTGTCAACATTCTATGGCCGACCTCGACGCTCGAAATTTCTTTTACAACCAGAACTAAACGATATTTCTTGTACCAGCTTGTCGCCCTAGCTTGAAATGAAATTAAATATTGTGCGAATTTTAATTTTCCCATCTTGCATTCAGCGTTCAGAAAAGAAAACATAATTAGCTTAAATTAATTGTAATTTAAATGATTATATAGAGCGAAAACGCGTTTAGAAAATGATATATAAGATAAAAGTAGTATGCATAAAACTTATTTGGAAATTGCCAAATTTGAAATCTAAATTAAAAATTCCTCAATAATTTGTTGTCAATCTAAGAATATGCGTTACCTTATACTAAGAACGTATTATCTTGTAGAATCGCAAATGACCAATAGAATTTAGTGTATGTACACATGATAGTATAACAACGTAATTGGCACTTACCCCTAATAAGGACACGACAGTCGCAGGAATAATTGCCTCTGACAACAACTCAGATAATACCTGGGTTACATCCTATAACAACAAGAATGCGGTGTATTTTTTTCTAACAGACACGAATGCCACACGAAGATATTGATTAATGAATGTATAATGATAGTGTTGTAATAAGTAATGATGTACGTTAAGTAGAATTGAAATTATTACAGGAGACGGATTAACAAGAACTTGTTTACATTAAATAAAAGGCTGCCATATTGAAGTCGTCCACGAAGCAGATAAGTGTAACATGTTACCAGGATAGCAGTGCTAGAAAAAGTGTTATTCATGAAACCTACGGAAGGTTTAGGCACATATATAGATTGAAGGAAATTAATGATAGTTGTTATAAGTATTCGAGAGTTTAGTGAAAATTTGACAGGTAGGGAACATGTGTGGAGTGTAATACCCAGTGTGCATATATCAATCATTCCAGTAATTAACTTTGATCATTAGATAGGACACACGACCTGCACTTGTATGAAACCAACGGTAATGTAAAAGAAGTTCGCACGTCTCTACTGTGGTAAAAGTGTTCAACCAAAGAATATCGGGCATTACCTTCAAGGTTTCCAAGTCGGTGTATAACTCTATCAAGACAGTATAGGGAGCACCGAACAGCTCCAGCCCAGATGTGATAATAGTACTTCAGTTTATGAAGTACTTTGAATTTTATACGGATAGAGGATTCTATAAGTGGTGTTCTACATATTGGTAGTAGAATGATCCAAGTATTTTTCTAGCAAACTTGGCAACAGATTTGTTTTATGTGTTACATTTCAGACTAAGACTGAAGGTTACTGTGAAAAGCTTGTCAAACATTGTGCTTCCCAAAGACAAGAGCCATTCGTTTCAATTGTGTTCAAATGTGTTAATTAGCGTACTAGGCATACGACTCTGTTACAATATATTTTATTCTTATACTTCAATTTCACAGCATATAATGATTGAAATTAGTTCTTTCTGTGCGCAGTTGATTGTAATACGGCTGGCGTTAAAGCTTTTGCAAGAATTTCTTCGATAATATGCAGCAGTCCTATTCACAATTTACTATTCCATCAGGTATCACACACTAGAAGAAGCGTTTTCTTAAATAGGTTACGTAAAAGTATATATGTTATGAATTTTCAGATAATATCCCACTAAGCCAAATAGTATCGTTATACATTTCGATGGAGTGGTGCATTTTAAGACTTATTACATTTTGTTTTTATCTTAACAGTGCTCACCGAGTTCCCAGAAGGTCCTAATCGATACAGAACGGAGGATAAGCACAGTTCTTGACAAGTTATGAAAAAATGTCAAAGAAACTTTTATACTGCTCTCCAGAATCGGGTATACGGATGGGTACGTTAGCAATTTGTGTAAGATCATAAGCAATCTAAAAATCATGGCAGTACCTGTTTCATTATTCGTCTTGTTTAACTGGGCTCGCTATTTAACATTTTGAACATAGAAGATTTCGCAGATGCGAATGAAAGCCGAATGATGAGCAGAAATAATACTGTTAATTTTCTCAAAGGTGCTATAAATGATAGTTACTCTGATGTTTTAGGAGCCATAGAGAATAAATCTGAACGCGAGATACTATGAGCTAGTACTACTTGTAAACACATGGAGAACAATTTAGAATCTACTCTGGAGGTATCCTTAACGTATGAAAAACCATATCAACATAAGCATATTTCATGGCAATGCCAGTTTGGGGAAGTCAGTGTTTGTTGTCAAGTTTTAGTATACTTTAACTGCGAAGTAATCTAAGGAGACAATCGGTACAATGCCAGATAGCTTAGAATCCTGTAGTTTGATATAAACCTCTGGAACGTTGGAAAATAGACGTCTTATATCAAAGAAGTAAACTTGGTAGAGAGTATATAATTTGGTAGTTGGATTTTTGGGCTAAATACGGTATTGTTTCTTGAGAATTTTCATTAGTGGAAGAGGTAAGAAGAGTAGTTCTTGCAGGAGACAGATGAACAAACAGGGACGAATAATTTTCTGTTCAGAACGCGTAGTGGAAAAGGTGCAACGTTACTCACTAATATATAATATCGAGGGCCCCCACCAGAACTTTCTACTGTTAAGATGATTAATCTGGATCGGAATCGGGAATCGAAAAAACTAGGAACTCCATGGGGTACACGAATCGGTAGGGGAAAATTATAGTCTCATATCCGATTCCAAACCGATTGTTTCATTTTTTTCGATAAAAAATGAAACACACACACATTGATTTTTTTTTCTTAGAAGTTGGTCCTTTACAACAGAAGACTGAGAAAGACCACAAATTGGTCATTTATAACTTGCCAGATGGTTTTTTAATAGTTTCGCATCTATTTCCTAAAAGATGCCACATAGAGAATTATCTTTTTCTCTTCATGCTAAACAATACGCACAAGAAACCACTGAATGGTACAAAACGCCAATTGAAGCGCATGTTCCCACTCGGAAATTTTATAGCAAGCAACACTCTCCACAATGGTTTCCTTCTACTTGTGCAACTGCCATTGAAATGGCAGAGACACTGATGGATAACCTCCAATCTCTAGTAGAATGGGGAAGAAAATGGATGTTCACATTCACTGTTACCAAGACTAAACGCGTTCTCTTCAATAACTACAATAAATCTTCTCTACCAACAATAGAAAAAGGTCAAAGACTCTTTATCTGAAAGTACATCTTTTAAACTCCTTGGCTTGTAAACTTGAGTTGGAACAATTACATTGACAGCATTTCCAGGACCACTGCGGAAATATTGGTTCTCTCTACCGTGCTAGAAAGCTACTAACGCCGAAAGTATCCTGTACCTCTATAAGTCTACCATTCGCCCATGTATGGAACATTGTTGTCATATTTGGGCTGGCGCATCTGCTACTTGTTGTTCACCTCTAGACAAGGTTCAAAGAGAGTCGTCAACCTGATAGGTCCTGAAGTGTCATCTAAGCTGCAGCCTCTGCCCCACCGACGAAATGTTGCGTCCCTCTGCTTGTTCTATAATTTTTGTGGTGAATGGTCTGACAAACTGCAAGCACTTGTGCCCCCACAACGTAAAAAAACCGACAAACCCGACAAGCAGCTAAATCCCACCCCTACAAAGTGGTTATCCCTCGATGTAGGGGGATGTCTACTACAGTAGTTCCTTCTACAGACCTGCTTCACATTGGAATTTCATTCCAGCTCCCTGATTCCTCAACTGCACTAACATGCAGAAGGTCAAGTCTAACGTGAACTGACATCACCCTACATAGTACCCCATTATCTCAAGTTCCTGGTAGTAGCGCTGTACACCAAAGTGATAATGTACCTTGTTTGGAGTGAACATGTATATTTGCCCTCATCCGAGGGGATTTATATTATTATAAACAAAAGTTAAATGTTCCGAGCGGGGGGGTATTCGTTGGCGCAGGCTATACATTGAAATGTTTGTCATCGGCTTTTTCTGAAATAATTAAAGTTTGATGATACCTTTCTAGACACAAGGAAAACGTCAGACTCTCCGAACCTTATTTATTTTGTTTGTATAAGTCTTTATTATAATCAAAGTAAATATTCTAGAATCCACTTGCCTATTCCATATCACAGATTTTAAAAAAGCTTTCGCATCTATTCGATAAATGGCGATATGAAGTCTATTAGAGACTTAGGACTTTAATATCAAATATTTAACATGTTTGGAATTTTTTTCTGGTGCTGGCTTTGCATGATCACCACATCCTTTGAAATATTTCATGTTCCGTTAAATTTTGTTTGGTTTCGGCACAAGTGAAAATATTGATTAACATCTCACAAGTTTATCACAACTTTGGAAGACCAACTATTGAGATGGTTGTTAACGTAAATAAAAACTTTCATTTACGTTTAACATACCCAAAACATGTGAGATTCTACTTTTTAAGGCGATTGTGTGTGACCCCACTGTAACGTTATTTTAGAATTTAGAAGTGGGGTTTAACTTGTGCATATAAATACAATGTAAACTGACACCATTTTTTGTCCATAACTTTTTAAGCAGTTACGTAATTTTAATCATTAATTCTAAGGCCGATCAGCAAAATCATAAAATCACATGTAATTGCTATATTTTTCTTATTGCCACCCGTACTTTGGGATAGTAGTATGAAAGGAGCGCGGTTTTTATTATTTTTTTCAATATTATATATTAATACGATTGCGCGTGTGTTATTTATTTTGTGCGTCGCGATTACATCCGAATGACGATTGTTTAATTATGGATTCCTATTTTTATAATAATGTAAAATTTCCACAGGCCCCGCTAGTTATTATCATTTGCATCTCGTTTTTTTTGTTTCGTTTTGTTACAGCAAAGCAACTCAACATTTTTTTTATGTTACAGCAAAACAAATCAATGTAATAACTCACCAATTCATATAATTCAAATAAATTTAAAAATTAATAAAAGGAAGACCCATAGCAGTAAACGAAGCCGAACTCCCTCTCCATGTTAAAATGGTGTTCTATATAGTAACATGATTATTTACAAAATTCGTTTGTAACAATGGGGAGGGGCGTTGTTAATATTTTGTTCTTACATCGTCTTCTCATTTTACCTACAAATCGTCGACTATTTTCAACAGTTTATGAAAACTTTTAAATACCATGTTGTATACTAACGACAAACTGGTACAATTTGGCTTTGTTTAAAATCAAAATACACCCTTTGTTGTCTTTCAATTTGAAGTACATTGCAGGGAAACATTTGAGAAAAAATATACCCGGAAATTACCCGGCCATTCATGTAATAATTTGAAAATTTACGAAAAAAAAATAAAACTAAACAAAAAAGAAAACAAGTTTCTAATTAAATATTTACAAATATTAAAATAGTCGAAATCGGAATCCGGAATCAAATCAGAACGTGAAATTTAGAATGGAATCGGTAATTGGATCGGAATCGGGAACAAATTTTAGAATCGTCATACCACTAGAATTTACTGCATGGTCCAGAATCCATTCACTAAATGAAAATGAAGTAGCGCTTGTACTCTGGAGCTGCTAAAAGGACGGTTGCATTATGTCGTAATACAAGTTTCGCGGCCCTGGCTATCAGGCAGATAACGTCAACCCATGTAAACCGTTTACTTTCACCACTATTATTACAGACATAACAACAGTGGTAGAAATAGGAAGTATAAATACGAGCATCTCAAGTGACTTCTCAAGAAGAAAAAAAAACCCTGCCGGTTTTTTTCTTCTCTGTAATTAATTCGGAACGCTCTTCTTAAAAGCAACCCGGAATTATACTATCTGTTTAAATTAAACGATGACGCATTATAGATTAACTATTTTTTCTGCATATCAGACACTGTCTCGCCTGGATTCTTATTTATTTATTGTTTATTTTTTTGGTGCGGGTTGGCGTGTTAAATAAAATAATGCAGTATTTGTTCTGATCATCTCAGCAACATTAAATATATTTTAAGGGACGTGTTTATAAGGATATTAAAAATCTAAATATGCAAATATGTATTACAGAATATCATTCGATGCTTCTCTTCTATTTTCTGTCCGGAGTTATTGCTATTTTTCAAACTTAAATCTTAAACTTTGCAGATGACGGAATGTGTGAATATTTTTTGGAGATGTGTAAAATGATATTAGCAACCTGTGTGACCGCAACGTTTAAAAATGTTTACACAGTTTCCAATAAACACAAAACTCATCAGGAAATATCGACCTGCGAGTTAATATTTATTATTCATACCGATATGTGAACTATCTGGCACTTTTCATATGTTGAAGAAAATAAGTGAAACCTATACTCATTTTATGTAATGTAATCTATTAACCATCTTTCTACTCTTTTACTTGTTTCTATATAAATATATTCTCGTCAAGATATTAACATCCTCTAAATAAATGTTTTGCTGCATTAGAACAAATAAAATACCATCAGTTGTTTTATTATTATACATCAAAAATATATATTATAATCAGGACATATTCCAGTTTGATTATTTGATTCTTCACAATTTGATTTATATATACAAATAGTATACTGTTTCATACATATATGTTAATATTGACTACGATTATTATACACGTTTATTCCTGTATAGGTTATTTACCACACTCAGGCACACACACACACACACACATACACACACACACACACATATATATATATATATATATATATATATATATATATATACGTACTAATTATTTTAAAGGAATAAACATTCAAGAGATCATGTCTTCGACGTTACATTAATGAAAACCTGTTTTAATAATTAACTCTAATTTGTAAGAGGAAATTACTTATTTATTTGTTGAGTATTCTATTTAGAAATCTGTTATATAAATCTCAAAAATCTATTTCTGTGAATATAGGCGTTTGAATGACTCACTAAAACTTGTGGCACAGTCCACCAATACTTCAAAGATTGATATCCTTTAGAATCTCAGGCTCTCGTCCGACAGATTTCCAAAAATTGCTTAAAAACATAAAATTTTTCACCATCAATGGTGCCATTTTTGTTACAAGGAGGCGTTACATTTTCGTCGACACTCTAGCAAATAGTACGCCTTGCAGTGGCTAAGCTTGATTTGAATGGCATCGTATAACAAGCAAGCTGCGGCGACAAAAACGTTCGCATTTCGTTCAGTTCCTTTTCTCTCTTACGTTACAGATTAGGATGTTGGTAATTTTTTGTTTAAAAAAATTTGTGCGGGTATGTTAATCATTATCCTTACAATAAAACCTCTCAACACTAGGGTCACGCCATAACCTCTGCTTGTATTATATGAAGTTGATTTATTTAATATACTCTTAATTTAATTTACATTTTATTTAATGTATTGTTACATATAAATAAAACAAGCATCAAGAGAGTTTAAAAACGTAAGTTTTTTTATACAGCATACGATTTTTCCCCCTTTTGAACTATGAGATTTTTTCTCCGATAAATTTTTATAGGTGAAGACAGTTATGTTTTATGCTTCCAAAAATGCAAAATATATTCAACTTCCAGTATGTGAATAAAACCTCCGCCCGGAAGCTAGTAATAGGAAAATAGATGGAGAAGATAACGGAATATAGAGATAAACCGATATATAAAAATATGTATTTTTCTTGGGATTAAAAAAAAAATCAAGCCAACTGCACCAATAAATAGACAGAGTTGTGTTATATAAATATTTTTTCTTCTAAAATTGAAGAGAAGATGAGAAATAGATCAGTTGGCAAATTTGGCGATTTTTCCAAAATAGAACGAAGATGTTATTAGGTTGCGATAAACAGAATTTAAAGAAGATAAAAACGAAAGAACAATTTAAAAAAAAATAAATGAAAAAAAAAAAAAAACGACAAGCTAAATTCCGATTAGATCGAATCAAACTAATCGCGATTCCAACGACGAGGAAGACGCGTTCCCTTTGGACGATTGCATGCAATGTTCTATCGCGACGTTATTTTAATGAGATCTCAATTAAGACACTACCGTCTATTTGACGCAGATGTGAAATTGCATCTGACCCAACTTTATTTTCCTGCCAAATTGACTGGGCGGGCTTCCAATACGTTCGTCCCCTTAAATTGACGCTATATATATATATATATATATATATATATATATATATATATATATATATATATATATATATATATATATATATATATATATAGAGAGAGAGAGAGAGAGAGAGAGATGCATATATATATATATATATATATATAGATATAGATTTACATATATATACATATATATTTATTGTGTATATATAAATCTCTATAATATAGCGCATATATATATATATATAAATTTACATGTATATGCATATATATATATTTATATATATATATTTATATATATACATATATATATATGTATATATATATATATATATATATATATGTAGTTATTATTGAATTTATTCTTTGTGTACTTCTCATTCTCAGCCAGCGTTTAATATATCAGGAATATTTTTTTTAAACCACTCAAATTAAGATAAGTTTTCTGTTTAAAGCAAACGGGTTAAATATATGCGCATGCGTGTTAAACACATTTCTAGTTTCTGTAGAGTAACCACTCTTTATTAAACTACTCTGTTTAGAAATTTAATATTTGATATCTAGGAAGAATCAGTCTTTAAACCCCCTCACCTCAGATTTGTAAGCCTGGTAAACATCTTGTAAGGAGTCCAATAAATAAAAGAATCTTGACAGGCGCATTTGACCTACATGGGGGTCTTGTATGCGCAAATACACTTTAATATTTATATTAATATATAAACTAGGTTAATGCTTAAAATTTAGATTCGATTCTTGTAAGTCACTAAATTGGCAACTCTACATTGGGTCCAATATAATAATTAATAGATAATTTGCTCATTAATAATAAATACTTAACTTGCATCAATGAGCTTTTCACATCTATTTGATTTTTACGACTGAAAACAATCAGCGGACTACGTAAGAATATATGTATATATATTTTTGTCTTATGGTTCTGAGATTTTGACATGCGTGTTAATTATTTGTATTCCTGGGATTCTTTGGATGACTATTTTTATTTGGAGTCCTGTTGACAGAACGTTTCGATCAATGTAATCTCCAACTTTCTTCATGGTTACCTTGTTGAACTTACGAATCATGTTGCTAACCCAGGACTAAATTTGTTTACACGTAGTTTTCAAACTATTGAATAGTAGAATAGAAAATAAACTAAAAATATTACGATCACAAAGGTACAAGAAAATCAAAATTGAAAAATGCTAAGTAAATTACACCATGCTATATAATGTTGTGTCTGTATCGTGTGCAGCCACACAAAATACTATTAATTATTCTAGTAGGACAAAGCAGTAAAAAGGAATTTACTAGCCCTCAACTGAATTAGGTCGCGGAGGAGTATGCCCTTGGGGAAGTTTAATGATACTCTAATTTCAATGAAGATTAATTTGACATTGTCAGAGCGAAGTCAATAGTAAGTGGTTGTGACAATAACACAAATTTATTTGCAGATACAATTTAAAGAGGTGTAGACTAGGGAAGCCTGGATTACTTGGTGCCAATACTCCAGGGAACACCGCCGATTTTGTCAAAGAAAAAACTTCTGATAATCCTAGTGTAGTCATTAGGAAGCAAAAATAAAGGTAATATAACATTAATGTTACCGCATTTGGAAAAGCGCAAAGAAAACTGGGACTTTGGAGAGGCTTAGTGCCACTCAACTTCCAGTATAAACCAATACCACTGCTGGCGAAAAAGCAATGGTAAAAGTCTGTTGCGATGATTCAAATTCATTTGAAAATGCTATCGAAGGAGGTGGAGAGAACTGGACGTCTGGGGAGACTTGCTTTCACTCAGCCTCCAGAGAACACCACCGGTTTCCAATCAGTTGTTGTGCCTCCCATTCCTTTCATTGCACTCTACCTGACCAACGACTTGAATATGAATCCTAATAGAGAATATTTAACACGTGTGAGACAGGGAAACTCCCTAAAAGAATGGAACGAAATGTGACTTTGTCTTAAAAAAAAAAGAAGTTAATTATTTCTTCGAATTTATTGCAGGAAGCAGTCTCTATTGCAATATAAATGTATAATACTGTCTGCCCATTTAAATTTCACTAATGCAAATCCTCTAACATGAATGCAAAAAAAAATGTCCAGATGGGACGGCTGGCTTTAAAAAGAAAGGAACTCACTTTTTGTTTCCCTGGTGGCAATGACGGTCAGTAATATTGTGTATACGTATATATATATATATATATATATATATATATATATATATATATATATATGTATATATATATATACATGCGTGTATGTTTGTACTAGCATAGAGTTGTGACTCCCATTCCTATCATTACACTCAAACTAAACTAAACAACGACTAGACATTATCTTTAACATGTCCTAATAGAGAAGATTTAACACGTGTGAGGCACTGAAACTCTCTAAAAGAATGGAACGAAATGTGACGTTGTCTTTTTAAAAAAAACAAAAACAAAGTTAATTATTACTTCGAATTTATTACAGGAAGCAGTTTGCATTGCGATACAAATGTATAATTCTGTCTGGCCATTTAAATTTCACTAATGCAAATCCTCTAACGTGAATGCGAAAAGTGGTCAGGCGGAGACTGACGAATAACTTTGCTGAATGTTGCTCCGAACTTGTAACCCAAGCAGTCCTTTTTGCGATATCAACGGGGAAATCTCCCCTAATCAGAACGACGTAATTATATACTACCACATCTTCAAGGGAAATTGCCTTCCTCGTCTTCTTCCCATCCAACATTTCTAGCGACTAACAAGTATTATGTAAGGTTAATCTATCATAAAACGCCATCTTTCAGAGCATTACTACCGACTTTTACTAAGTAGAATACTTAGTTAAATTATTTATTTATTTTTTTTACATATGGTATGTTTTTAATAATAATAAGAAAATAATTTTTACTTTTATTTGTATTTCTTTATTTTATTTTTTATTTATTTGTTTTGTTTTTTTATTTCTTTTTTACTTCTCTTTATCCCTTGTATGTATGTGTTATAGTGTAGGATGCCTTCTATATACATGGAAGTCAAACACTATACCTGCGTTAGAGCCACAGGTAACACAATTCTGGTTTCGGTGTCGCCACAAACACCAAAATGTGAAAAAAAAGATCTGGGTGTCATGATCGGCAGGTGCTCCTTCGGTAGCCAGCATGGGTGACCCGGTCGTCATCCTGCGACTGTTGGCCAATTCTTAATTTCAGAAATTCAAATAACATGGACACTGAACAGGTCAGCATGACCTCTAATTTCAGGGAACAAAATGACACCGAACAAACACAGCACAGCCGTGATAATCATCAAAATAGGGGGAAAAAACAAAGAAAGAAATGGACAACAAAAGAGAATAGATTAGTAATGGAATGCTACTATAGAAGTCAACCTGAATATAGATATGGAGGTTATCAGAAGCGAATGAAAAAACGATGGATCCTCTCCAGTGACCACCAAGCGACAGAACAAAGAATTGCGGACCAAGCAAGACTGATACTCAAGAAAGGTTGGCTCTCTTAACTAGAACTAGAAGAAATTCAAAGAGAAAAACATGATGACACTGAATAAGAAACCCCACCCAACGGAACTCCCCGTAGAAAAAAACCCACAAGTGGAAGCCTCACAAGTAAATCACAAAAGGCCCAGGATCTACGAAGACCGAAGTCTACAAACGTTGAAACCGAGCACAATGAAACAGAACTAACAGAGAATGAAGCAAATAAAATAAATAAAATAACACAGTTCATGAACGAGTGAAAAAACAAAACTTCCATCGTAAGGGGACCAAGAGCAGAAGAAATTAAAAATAGGAACAGAGAAGATTTACAAGCTCCTCCCACATATCCCAACAAACACAATCACAGACTTACACAACCTAATTAACGCAGGCGCCAAAATGGTAAGCATGCATCCCAAATCAGAAAAACAAGCGGGGACAACAAAACCTGGATGTGAAAATAAAACTTAAAACCCAAATATAGAGACATAAAATAGAAACCAAAATGATCAACAGGGAGAAAGCAATGTGCAGAAAACGGAATATTGGGGATGTAACTGGCATGGACAGGCTAAATAAGACACATTAATAACTGAATCAAAAAATCAAATCAAAAGAAGTGAGATTGAGACAATATAGATATAAATCTGAACAATGCAAACATAGAAGAACATTTGAAAATAATGAATGCCAATTTTCCCAATATGTGAATGAAGGAAAAACAAAATCAGAACAAACAAATCCGACAGAAACAAAAATCTACGGGAGTAACATATGAGAAGAACCACGAGATCACAATAAAATGCCGGATGGCTGAAATACATAAAAGAAGAGTTACAAGAAATCGAAGAAGGAACAGTGAATGAAATTAGCAAGGAAACCTAAAGAAAACGATAGGCTAGCACTAAACCTGAAAAGTTGTATACAGGAAGCAAACGTGCCAGACTTGATGACAAAAGGTAGAACCACACAGCTACAGAGGGACACGGAGAAAGGAACCGTCCCCAGCAATTATAGGCCAATCACGTGCCTACCCACCGTGTGGAAGATACTGAGAGTACAACCACTAACTGAATAACCGTGAACGCATCCCCGAGGAACAGAAAGGATGTCAAAACAGGGAAAGGAAAAACACATTAGCTGTTATATGTTCATCAAATGATCCTAAAGGAGGTAAAAAGGAGTAGGAAAATTTAGCCAAGGTTATAATCAGGATTCCGTTCTGGGGTTCGCTAAGGAGTGAGTCACTCTCTCAGCAGCAACACTTTTCTGCCATTTTCTTTTCCAATCGACCACACCTGGCATATCGCCACCAATGTCACACCGCACAATCCGAACGTCAACAATACAAAATTATTTTCAATAGAATATTCCCTACTTTTATATCCTCATATATAGAAAAAAAGAAGAGACAGGAAGAAAAAAAAACTTCTCCCATCATACTCTGCCTTTGTAAGATGCCCTTCCCATATACAAATGCGCTGTCCATGCTTTCCTTCTTCTTTCCCAAAGAGCGATGCTGATACCCCCGATACGTTTCTTTTTTTTTCTAACCATATATTCCACACTCCCCCACCTGATCTTTGAGATCAATAAGACACTTCATAATCCTTCATAACAGCAGGCCTCCTCCTGTCACGTTGAGGCATCTGGGGGACAACTTCTTCTGGGGGTTGACATTTTCAGGTTCACTACAGACATTCTCGTCAAGTTGTAAAGAACCAAAATGTGGGGCTAAGTCGAATTAGGGGGCATCGTTAGCTTCTCGGTGGATATCGACTTCCTTATCTTCACTGCCATCACTGCGCACCGGCAAGGTTACACGACGCAGGACAAGGATATGCCGGGGAACGCCATTCACCATTACGTTGTTCTTTGACTACGTTCCCGTTACGACCCCCCTCCCCCAGCGAGTGGTACATTTTGCATTGGGAGCTTTACCCACACCTCCTCGCCCACTCAAATGGTAGCTTCTTCACCCTCAATTCCTACCGTTTTGTTGCACGGATGCCGCCACTTATATGCAAAGATGGGTCTATGAGGCACAGTTATCTCATCTTGCCTGGTTTTCGGTGAGGTGTTGTACCAAAGCACCGCCTCCATGGGTGAAATGTTGCTTTTTTCCGCAGCAGTCGTGATGGTGCGATGATTCTTCTCCACTATCCCATTGCCACTCGGCCGATACGCTGCCCTAAAAATTGTCTTACTTCCCACCTCTCACACGCCTCTTTAAAGGCTTCTGATTGGAAAGAGGGGGATTTGCCCATTAACAGTTCATCAACAGGCCCTCTTTCCAAAATATTTCTTGGATGACCCCTCCGATCGCCCATGCAGCTTCTGCCCTGATCTCTCTCCATATGGCAAACTTACCCGGTCCACAGTCGACCATCGACAGATACAGCTTATGGCGATAATGGGTCACATCAATGGCCAATCGCTTCCAGTCCTCTGCAATGTATAACTCTCCGGCTTCGTATCTGGATGGTCCGAGGTCTATCGATTGGCACTCCTGACCGTGCTCCACTACCTCCTGACCTCCTTCTCGGTGGTTTCCAGGTAAACCTCTCTTGCCAGGAATAACGTCTGTTCTCGACCAATGTGGTGCATTTGATGCAAATTTGAACTTCTTCTCCTGCATAGCATACTGAGCAAACCTCCTTTCTCTCTTGCAGCCAGGCATTCATTACCCGTGTCATCGAATCCGCCTTGTTCTTTTCTGATGGGATCAGCACTACAGATACCTTCAACTGGAATTCCACTATCAAATCTGCAAGTGCTCCAAGCATTGAGCAGCATTCCTACTGCGCTGAGGCGTCCAAAAGTTACTTGGCCCTTTCTCAACGTACCGCCACCAAGTTGGTTGATCGCACTTACACCTAAAACCATATCAACATCACCAACCAGACGATCCAACACCAGGGTTTGTAGTCCAAAAAGCACACCTTGACGAGTACTTCTGCTATTGTCTTCCCAGGCATTTCACCTCCCTTCCACCCATGATCTTAATACTCCTGGTTCCGCTCCATGATCTAGCGACATTCTTCGTTTCCAACGTCGTGGTGCAGCCTGAGTCAACAAGGGGCATGGCTCTCTTCCCATTGACAACAACCGGTAATTGATGCCACGTTTCGTTGTACGCCATTTCCACATAGAAGGGGGAAGCACTGGCGCAATGGTCCCCCTTCATTCGTTTCCATTGTCCCGTGCAGCAACGCAATAGCGGCTAATGTGTCCCATTCGTCAACATCAGTAGCAGATGACCCGCGGTGTCGGCTCTTTGCAGTCCTTGAGCAAGTTAGGACCCTGACACCGGAAGCATCTGATGGCAGGCCTCCCCTCCTGTAACCTCGCTGCCTATCTCTCGTCATTCAACTGGGGCTTCATGCATTTATTTCCACTCACAGCTGCAGCCACGATTGGGCCCTTGACATTCTTTACTAGGACCCAGGCGTCCACTTCCATCGTATTGATCTCAGTGATTCTCTGCATGTTCGCGGAGATTTCTTCTGGGAAGCCATTAACTAGGAATAGCTTTACCGTCATCTCCAGACTCATACCCACGTAACCAGCCGATCCTGCCAGTCTTCTGATCTCTGCAGCAGATACGTCAACGGACTCGCCTGTCCTCCTCAAACTACTCGCAAGCTTGCCTTGTGCTTCAATTGGGCTCAAGGTGAAAGCCAATTTCAGTATTTGTTCCAATAAGGCAAGGTCTGCCTTATCTTCATCGCGCATCTGCTGGTAAATAGTGAGGGCTTCCCCCTCTAAATAGAGCGGCAGCAGGATGACCACGTCTCGATTTTTTGCAACCTTGCCACCATCTTTAATTTTTCCAGCGATTTAATACGGTCACTCTCCCCAGTGAAGTGTATCAACATCTGCGTTGAGAGTCTCCAGTCAGCCATGTTAACCTGCTTGACTCGCCGATATAGCTTCTAGGGTTATAATCAGGATTCCGTTCTGGGGTTCGGGAAGGAGTGAGTCACTCTCTCGACAACAGCACGTTTCTGCCCTCTCTTTTCCAATCGACCCCACCTGGTATCTCGCCACCAATGTCACACTGCACAATCCGAACGGCAGCAACACAAAATTCTTTTCAATAGAAGATGTTCACGACTATTTCTCTCTGCTGACCCAGGTAATTTTTCCCTGCTTTTATTTTCTTCTATCTAGACAAGAAAAGAAGAGACAGGAAAAAATAGCTTCTCCCATCATACTCTGGCTTTCCAAGATGCCCTTCGCGTATACAAATGCGCTTTCCATCCTTTCCTTCTTTTTCCCAAAGAGCGATGCAGATACGCCCGGTACGTTTCTTTTTTTTTTCTTCTTTTCTAACCCTATACCCCACAGCCATGCCATGGATCTACTACAAAAAAGCATAGGGCAGGATTCCCCAAGTATTGATAATAGTTTTTTACACAAATAAATATACCGCAGTATTATAGTAGTAATACTTTGAAGCATGAAGTCGCTCCGAGCTTGCATTTGTAAATCATCGAAGCAACGTGCCTTATCCCCTTGCCTATGTTACAATTGGCCAGGCAATTAATTCAATACTCCTCATTAATTATGCTTGAACCTGTGTAAGGATTACACGAATTTACACATCTTATTTAGAATAGGATTTGTTTTAAAGGATATTAGCTTAGTTATTAGTAAATGTAGAGACGTTTGAAATTACGTCAATGATGTACACTAATTTTTAGGGGTGAATGCATAGTAGATGCAGAATTTATCTATTTCATGGTGATTACAGAACCGTTTCAACTATACTTGTTTATGTGATGCTTAATGCACATTTATGATCTGAATGTTGTAAGCTAATGCGTTTATGTGTAATTACATTTAATGCGCTTATAGATATATCCATAAAAATATAGATGCTCATTTGCTTTCGTAAATACCAGATTATTTGGACGAAGCTTAAGTAAACATATTCCAAATGATTTGTGTATTAAGTAATTTGGAAAAATAAATATGAATGCTGGTTTTCATTAAGATGAATCAGATCTTGTAAAAAAATATTTACTGATAAATAATACCAGTGATATTAAATATCTTAAACATAATGATTGTATAATATATATATATATATATATATATATATATATATATATATATATATATATATTGTTATGGAAGTTATATTTGAATTCATTATGCAACGCTAAAAACTGATTTGCACTGGGTACATAATATAATATAATTGTTTAAGTATGCGTGAGTGTCACCTTTATTATTCGGGATATAATCATGGATAGAACATTACGATAGTCATTGTGCAATCTAGATAGACACAGGTAATTTTGGTGTAGTTGATAATGGCATGAACTGATGATAAGACAGTTCCAAAGTTTAAATACAATTTGTTCCACGAAAATAACTTCCACTTAGGATGTTGACAATATTCACTTAATCCCTCCCGTAATCTAAGATGTATATTGAAAAAGATTCCAGACGAGAAAAAAAATCGGAGGGACCAATACTTACAAAAGTTCAAATTCCTGTGATATAATGATGAAGTATATGTCAATCTAATCAATGTAAATTGTTACATGGAAAATATAAGGTTATTAGGAATTATCGACCTTTTTAAGGCAACAATTATTTGTAATTTTCATTAAGACAAAATGCTGAGCTAGCCTAAAAAAATATTTTATCCACACCTGGGGTCAGTCACTCAAAAAAATACATAAATAAAATGACGTTATATAAAATTAAATACGCACCAAGTGATCTTGAAAGTCAAATCACAACGTGATATAACGAAAATAAACAAATATTTTATGTGTTTAAATAGATCACAAATATATTTAAGTGGTATACTCCATCTTCAGTGTGTTGTATCGTTATTTTTTTTCATTTTCTTCTTCCTTATCATCTTGCAATGTTTGAGAAAAATTATGTGTAAGGAACCGCGCGTTGTATCTGGCGGTTGTATTTTGACATTTTTTGAACTGTGCGTGATCAACGCGAGAATAACGGCAATAACGCCATATAGAAACGTTATTATAATATGAATAAAATAAAATAAAGTACGCATCAAGTGCGCTTGCAAGCAAATCACAACGTTCCTTGCAAAGAGACTTCTTTCTTAAACTTTACAACATTGCTAGGAAGAAGAAAAGGGAAGAAAAGAAACAAAACACCACACTGAAGATGGAGTATACCTCTGAAATATATTTGTGATGAAGTTCAAAAAAGGAAAATATTTGTTTATTTTCCTAATATTACGTTGTGATTTGGCTTTCAAGCGCACATGATGCCTATTTTATTTTATTCAAATTAAAACAACGTTTTTATAAGAACTCTCATTCTTGACGTTAAATAGCGTTAGCTGCATGGTAAGTTAAAATTATTGGCACTGTTATCACATCAGACCTTTTAATATAAGGCTAATATTTTTATCGGTACCAAAGAGGAAATGGAAAAAAATACACGTTAAGCGCTTTAGGGTTGCTGGTGTCAATTATGAAATCAATAATAATAAACAAAATATGTATTCGTGCCAAATATAGAAATTGATGAGACGATCTCCAACATTTTCTTTTGTGTAATTGAAAAACTGATTAATTGGTGGCCAAAAATATAAAATCAATATGAGGAGCAAACGTTTTCACTATTGCAGCCTGTAAGTCTGTATGAAAACAACACAATAGTTTCGATATCAACCTTGAACCTCGTAATTCAGATCAAGTATCTGTAGATTAAATTATGAAAAAAATATATATGAGTTGTAAATTTATGCAGGTGTTATGCTAATAAGCTGAACTTAACATCGCAATATGGACACATTGTCACATCTATGAAATAATATCGAAATATATATTAATGATTTATATCCCCGTTACTTAATATTATATGTCTCATTCCTAATGGAAATAAAAACTGAACTCAGGAATTTGACTTTGTCTAATTGAAACATCAATATAAAAGAAAATTCATTAGTCTAGAGAGGTAAGTACACTGCTAAGATTGCCTTAAAAGGAAACTAAATTACTTTCAACGTGTAATTATATGAACAAGACACAATAATACTGTTAACTATAATCGTTAATTACTCGACAAATGGGCACTTAATCTCTGAATAGAGATCTTCTAGGTTGATTTCGTGGAAATTATTTTTTTAAGAGAGACACTTATATTTAACTTAGAGGTTTGGAGTTCATTTCTTCGCAGTTAAACTAAAATATATAATTATATTATCTGACGGTTATTTGGCTAAAAGAGTAAGCATATCAGAAATGTTAATTTAGATGAAGTAACGATGTTGAATAATAGAACTTTGGTGGGCTGATAGATACAGATTGATGAACTGATAAGTAGATGTATATGTATGTGGACTTTATACCATAGTATTATGACTCGTATACGGGGGTTACACAGTACAATTATGAATAAAAGCAAGCCCATATTCAACAATGCCCCCCCTGGAAACAAAGTAAACAGCTGTTGTCAGTCATGGAAAACACTAGCAGAAGCGCTCGTGGCCAAAATATAATCTTTTGATATCATTTCAATAAATCTCTGGTTGTGGCATAGTCAGCACCTGGGGTAACTGACGAATAGACTTTGTATAGGGCGATTATTAGCTGGTACTAGTGAGGACCTGTTGCATTTGCACTGACAGCCATGATCATTGTCGACCTCATTTTACTTCACTGAAATGAAATTGCCTGATTAACTTTCGGATATTTTTGTGCACTGGCATCGACTGGCAGCCACTGGGGGATTGTAGAAAGCACTGATAGTCGCTACTGGTAAATTATATAAAATGATGGTTACTAGCATTTACTTGCGTATACTAGTGGTTACTGGATTCGTTATAATTGTCATTGTCGATTACCGGCGTCCATTGTCGGCCTTGGCAGCATCAGCTGTCATTATACTGCTCCAAAATCAAATTGTCTGTCTTCAATATAGAGTAAATTGTGTAACTGACATTTTTATGCGATTACTCACGTTTTACCATTGTTTGTTTCCGTCAATCATGATCAGTGTTGAGGCGCATGGACTCCTCTGAAATAAACTGACTTTTCCACACTATTGGTGTACTGCCATTTACTGCATGGTAATGATATAACCTGGTTGGCACTGTTGGTTGCTGACGATTTGACAGTGATTGGCCTTGATTTTCACCTAGTTACTCTCACTTTTCGACAGGGGCGGGAATTGGCGGTATTGCCAGCTGAATCGCCCGCCTCCGGTTGTCGAGAACTGTCATTAAGCGGCGGATACAGCTATGATGATAAGTGCTCTGTTAAATTGGTTACTCTAACAATGACAAACGCTGGGAGACACTGGTTGATAATGCTTTATGAAGTGAATATTTACTTTTTCAAAAAAGGTAGAAAGAGTACCGGTGTTCATTGCGAGCTGTTAAACTACATGTGATATCTCTGCTCGCCATGGAAATGTTTATTTTTTTTTAAAGTTGTGAGTAGAAAATATCTTCAACGCTGTCCATTGATAAAGAATTGATCTAATCAATTCCCAACGTTTGGTTTGGGAAGTCATGCGAATTTTTCTAATTTGAAATAAGACATTATTATTTTCGTAAAGTTTTTTAATTCACCGAAAAGCCTTGATTTTTGGACTTTTCGTTGAAACTGGATACTTTTTTGGTTTTAAACTGGCAACACATTAAACAGAGAAACTAGCATTTTCATGTGAGCTAGGCGAGTCTCGTTTGTGCAAATATCTTAATTTTTCCTCTTTGTAAGAAACCATTTTAGTTGTGCATTTTCTTCGTTGATATTAATTTGACATATCTGTTCTTTTTCTGTTTGTCGTTTTTATACGGAGATTTGCCTCATGAATTTATTTTTGAAAATCGAAGAGCTTTCAAGGCAACTATTTGAAACAATACGTTTACAGCAGACTCAGATTTTAGAATTAGACCTTACTGATAGCAACATATAAAGGAACCTCGACAAATTGTAAGTTTTATTTTTGTCCTGCAAATGTTAATGCTGGAAAAATTTAAAGTACAACCAATGTGAGTAACATAGATTAGAGCCAGATATACGTAATCTAATGTCTATAAAAGTGTATGAAAATACATGGAGAAAATAATTACTAAAAGACAAACCGATCGTTTTTATGGTACCACATTTTTCGACGAAGATTTTTAGATTTTAAGCTAAAAAACGTGAAACTTTCATTTTGGAAGGAATGTATTCAAAAGCGCCTTGCTGATACAAAATACAAAACAAGGATAATCACTTGCAAATGTGCATTGCGAAATTGGAAACACATTCTGAAGCACATTTCTCTACTTATAATATATATATATATATATATATATATATATATATTCGATAAACTGTAGACAAATATATCTAATAAAATATAGAAAGGGCAATTAAAGTCACAATAGAGAGCCGCAGGTTGAATAAAAGAAAAAAGCAAGAGCAACTTTAAGTAAGAAAACAAAGAAGGATGTATATATATATATATATATATATATATATATATATATATATATATATATGTATATATTCATGTATATATGCATGTATATATATACATATATATATGTATATATGCATGCATATATATATATATATATATATATATATATATATATATATGAGACAGCAGACTATTTTTACGGTTTTGACTTTCGCGTGTGTACCGTTGATATTTTATATCATCTTATATAGAGTAACGTATTTCTCAGTTTATTAATCCTGTCGAATATATACTGTAGAATCAAAAAATGATAAAGATATCCGTGTGGCATAGTCCTAGTTATGACGGGGTTAAAATGGAAAATACAAAGAAAATAAATTTGTAAAAAAATCACCGAGAGTGTACTTTTAAGAGAAATATATCCGTTTTTGGACAACAATCAACACAATGATTAGAATAAATTACGAGAACCAAAAATATTTCTCTATTTACAAAGTGAAAGATGTTTACCTGCATTATTTTATAAATGCATTAATCTGTACATCCGATGCTTGTAAAAAAATATTACCACGCAATTCATCAATTTACGTAGATTTTAACCCGTATATAAATAGTTCATAACATCACGGAGAAAATAGGCGGAACAGAAATGTAATTTGTTACTCTACAAGAATGTTTAAATATAGACACAGTTATCCGAAAATAAAATATTGCATTATAGTTGTTATCACAGTGGAAAGGTTGTAACTAACTAACTTCGAATGAAAACGTGTACAAGGCTAAAGTTAGTTATTGGAAGACTAATCCGTCTCTCTCTCTCTCCCTCTCCCCCCGTCTCTATCCATCTATCTATCTCTCTCTTTCTCTCTCTCTCTCTCTCTCTCTCTATATATATATATATAAGTGAAACGGTATGTTTGTCTGTGTGTCTGCGTGTGTACATTTCCCTACTAAATTATGCTGTTAATTTTCAGTATACAGACCAAAGATTTGGCATAAGAGGTCATAAAGGTTGGGAAAATCTTTTTAATCGGTTTACGCCGAGAAATTCGACTGTCAAGCGATCAAAGTTAAACGTTTGGACTTTTGAAATCCCTAGCAAACTCCTCAACCAATTTTGTGTTTAAACACTTGAAATTTAAGACGCATGTTAGTTAGACATGTATCTTTTTTATTCGATTTTAGCCCAAATTATTTACATAGTAGGAGGTCAAAATATGAGTCAAAGTTTTAAAAAATTACCTTTCGAGTGTCTACCAAATTACTCTGCTAATTGTTAGGCTAAACATTTGAGATTTTACAGAAAGTGTATTCAAACATCGTGTAAACATTGCTTTAGTTTCGGATGGAAATTAAGCTTTAATATTGAACATTTGTGGACTCTAGCAAACTATTTAGCCAATTCTTGGTCAAACATTGGACATTTTACAAAAAGGATATTCAGACTTGCAGCAAGCCTTATAATCAGTTTTGGCGACAAAGCGGTCGAAGTAGAAAGATTTGGGGTTTGCAGTGTCTACCAAATTCCTTTGCAAAGTTTAGGTCTAAACACTTGAAATGTTAGATGTAGCTTACATGCACATCAGTGAAACTTATATATATATATATATATATGTATATATATATATACATATGCACATTAGCTTATGAACAGTATATAGATTCCAATAAAAGTCAAGCTGAACTGCTAGTTACCTATAAAACGAAGATATAGTGGTATTTAAAGACACCAAATAAATAAGGGCATGTTATGATGTGATGTTTTATATGTGACTATACGCACACTTTTGATGTATTGTTTGAAGAAGTTTCAACCGAACCACGAGAAATCTTTCTTTCAAATATTCTTATGTACTTTCTTAATATATGCCCTTGTTTTCTTAGTAATATTGGTGGTGTTGAACGAAGATCATATTAATCGAATCTAATTCTATACATGCGATTATAAGGCAAGGGGTGAATAACATCTTTTTTAAAACTGCCTCGAGCTTAAAGATCGATATACTAGTGTCTTTTTCTCTAAATAACCAGGCATACCAATGGCGGTATATGTTTTAGGTGCATGTGTCCTCCAAACTATAGAAAAATGTGTATGCGTTATCAATTTATATAACAGCTATTATATTCTATGGTAGTTAGGCAATACTTATTGGTAAATGCAGGTTTGCCAACAATTAGTAATCTATTTACTGTTTCATCATGTTTTTTATTGATAAATTATACTAAAATCTGTAATATTCTCAATCTTTTACAAATCCCGAGTGATAAATATCTTATTTAAAATCTCAGCGATTTTCATGTCGTGAATTAACATTCAATTTTCCACTAGTTCACGCAAGCTGCTATTAAGAATTCCAAAATAAAACGGGAGCACTAATTACTAATAGATCTAATACCTACTATTTGAACTTGTCTATATCTGAATAAAAATGCCCCAATGAAAACATAGCAAGAGATATCATGAGTTTTTTTTTATCTGTGTAGAAATTTTAAAGCCTGCTGAAAGTGGCTAAAGAAGTGTTACATTAGACACCTTATAATCCTAAAACATAAGAATTGCACTTCAAATTTAATCTAGATATTTCAATGAATGCTAAAACACATGACAATAACGCATTAATATCCACAAACATAAAAATAAACATCATAAAATAAAACATGTCTTTTTTAAATTACATTTTCACCCCAAACAATGCATATTGCCACTTTGGTGTAGGGGGCTACTATCAGGGACATAAGTTACTGGGGTAGTATGTAGGAAGTTGGGCAGTAAGATGTCGGTTCATGTTACACTTGGACTTCTGCATGTCAGTACAGTTCGGGAAAAAGGGAGCCGGAATGGAATTCCAAAGTTTAGCGGTTCTGGGGAAGAAACTACCCGAGTAGAAAGCTCTCCTACATCAATGGATCTGCACGGTGTAGGGGGAGATTTAGCTGCTTGTTGGGTTTATCGAGGGCATTTATTTCGTGGGGGGGGGCAAGTTCTTGTAGTTCGTCAGAGACTCACCACTAAAATACTTGTAGAACGAGCAGAGGGACGTAACATTTCCTTGGTGGGACAGAGGCTTCAGAATAGAATACATTCAGGACCTATCTGGTTGGAGATTCATTTTTAAACCTTGGCTAGGAGCGAGAGACTAGTAGCAGAGGAACCAGCTCAAATATGACTGCAATACTCCATAAATGGGCGAATGGTGGCCTTATAGAGGTATATGTTTCTTTCGGGCGTTAGTAGCTTTTAGCACGATAGAGAGGAAGTACATACTTCGCAGAAGCCTTGGCAATATGTTCTCACTGCAATTGTTCCAACTCATCTTTTTCTGTTAACATTAGGGCGAGGAGTTTAAAAGAAGTACTTTCAGATAATGAATCTTTGGTCATTGGTATTGGTGGGAGAGAAAGTTTCTTGTAATTATTAAAGGAAACTCGTTTAGTCTTGGCAGCATTGAATGTGACCATTTTGCCCCCATTCTACTACAAATTGGAGAGTATCATCTATTGTTTCTGCCATTACATTTGTTTTTCTGTTATAGAGCGTGGTGCCATCAGCATATATACCCATAGCATATATACCCATTTTTTTAATTGCATTTTCACCCCAAACAAGGCACATTGCCACTTTGGTGTAGGGGGCTACTATCAGGGGAAACATCTACTGAGGTACTATGTAGGGATTAGGGCAGCGAGATGTTGGTTCACGTTGCACTTGAACTTATGCATGTCAGTACAGTTGGGGAAGCAGTGACCTGGAATGGAATTCCAAAGTCTAGCCGTTCTGGGGAAGAAACTACTGGAGTAGAAAAAATGTTTTACATCTAGGGATCTCTACAGTGTGGGGGTGGGATTTTGCAGCTTGTCAGGTCTGTCGAGGGTGTTTACGTCGTGGGGGCACAAGTGCTTGCAGTTCATCAGAGCATTCACCATTATAATACTTGTAGAACAGGCAGAGGGATGCAACGTTTCGAAGATGGGACAGAGGCTGAAGCTTAGTTGTCAGTTTAGGGCCTATCAGATTTGCGGCTCTCTTTTGAACCCTGTCAAGGAGCGAGAGACTAGTAGCCGATGCGCCATCCCAAATATGACAGCAATACTTCGTACATGGGCGAAAAGTGGCCTTGTAGAGGTACAGGATACTTTCGGGTGTTAGAAGTTTTCTAGCACGGTAGAGAGAGTCCACCTTCCTCGCAACGGCCCTGGCAATGCTCTCGATGTAATTGTTCCAACTCATGTTTCCTGTGAACATTAGGCCAAGGAGCATGAGAGACGTACTCTCAGATAAAGAGTCGTTGGTCATTGCTATAGGTGGTAGAGAAAGTTTCTTGTAATTATTGAATGAAACTAGTTTTGTCTTGGCGGCATTGAACGTGACCATCCATTTTTGCCCCCATTCCACTACTGATTGGAGGTCATCCTCTAGTGTTTCTGCCATTACTTTAGATATATGTTCATTTGTGTTCCTGTCGTGCCTGCTATAGAGTGTGGTCCCATCAGCATATATACCCATCTCTGAGGCAATTTTGTCGGGGAGGTCATTTATGAATATCAGGAACGGCAGAGGTCCAAGGATAGGTCCCTGGGGACATTTATATCATATTGTTTAGATGTACGACCGTCGAGGACAACCTGGATTTTCTCTTATCTAAGAAGGATTTAATTATGTTAAGTATTCTACCAGTGATACCCTGTCAAAAGCCTTAGATATATCTAGAGCTACCGCTGCATAGCAGATGCAATTTTGTCGGGGAGGTCATTTATGAATATTAGGAACAATAAAGGTCCAAGAATAGCCCCCTTAGGAAATCCCGCATTTATATCATATTGTTTGGATGTACGGCTGTTGAGGACAATGTGGATTCTTCTCTTATCTAAGAAGGGTTTAATTATCATGCATTCGTCTAGTGATATCGCATGATTTGATTTTAACTGAGAAAACCTTCATACCATACACAAGTAAAAGCATAGATATATCTAGAGCTACCATCCCCTGCTTTGTCTAGTGACTGGTATGTTCAGAGATTACATTTAGGACATCTGCTGTGGAACGGAATTGCCTGAATCCATATTTTTGGTCGGTCAAAAGTTTATCATCGGTAAGTTTATGGACAAGAGCTTGGTTAATCATTTCCCAAAAAGTGGGAGGATGCTAATGGGGCGATAATTTGATGGGTCAGTTCTTTCGCCAGAATTCTTGAGAACTCTTACCACAAAAGAAGTTTTCCTGCATTCCGGAAAGCAAGGTTCATTAAGGCATTTCTTAATAATTTTGAGTGACTGGAGGTATTTCGGCGAAACATTTTTTTAATAGCACAGCCAGGATGAGACCAGGTCCGATTGCTTTTGAAGTGTCAAGGCATTTTATGATAGCATGCACCTAAGATGGGGTGATTTTCAGATCCCAAGCATGGCGTCTGTCCGTAAAGGAAAGTAAGCGAGGGGTTGGTTAGCAGGGTCCAGTGTGGAGTTGGAGGCAAACCGACTGGTAAGCATATTAGCTCTCTCGGTTGCTGAGCAAACGACCTCATGATTGTTGGTTAGTGTGAGAATTGTTGAATGTCAATAATTTACTACACTGTTGTAGATATTCCAGAAACGAGGGTTTCCTAATTTTTGTCCTTCAAATTGTTTTTGGTGGTTTTAGTAAATTCTCTCTTAGCTGTCGCCATTTCTTTATTACAATTACTTCTAGCTTCTATATACTTCTGTCTGTTTGATCTGGACTCATGTCGGGTAAATCTGCCGAAGCATGCTACCTTTGCACAAGGGCAGTTGCACAATAGAAGAAAACTATTGTGGAATGTGGCTTGCTACAAAATTTCCACATGGGAAGATGCTTCGATTGTCGTTTTTAACCATTCTATGACCATGTGTGTGCACTGTTAAGCAGGAAAAGAAAAGATATTTCCGCATGAGGCATATCTGATGAGATCCCTGATGACTTCCAATTCAGCCTTTTTTTAGCAATGCCCCTAGAGTTTATGACGATTTCGACCATGATCTCTACATGATCAGCGTTTCCAAGTGGGCTGTGGGTATTATTATACAATTATCGGGTACTATGGTCAGAAACAGATCTCGAAGTGAAGCGTGTTGTTCTTGCTGCTCTGGGAAACAGGTTGGAAACGTAACCATCTGTGATATGGGTGAGATATAGATAAGGTGTGTGTTGCGCTACCAGCTGCATCTCGTAAATATAGACTACAAGGCAGTTTCCGTGGTTGGCATTGAAGTCACCAAATACATGTACTTCTACCCTAGTCCCTTGTCTCGATGGAGAGTGCTGTATCCATGCTGCCAGAAAATGTGTCTTTCATATTTGAGACACACATATATACACACATATATATACATATATATATATATATATATACATATATATATATGTATACATATATATGTATATATATAAATATATATATATATATATATATATATATATATATATATATATATATATATATATATATATATGCAGAAAAGACTGGATAATAATTCTGATATAGATCTTAAAATATTGAACCAGACTATTATGCTAACATATATATTTTCTTTTTAATGTGAGTAAATTTGCGAATGATACTAATATTGTAGAAAAGGCAAGTGTATTTTTTTTACGTTTCACGTAATATTGACATAAATAACCGCAGTGAATAAACACGTTTTTTTAATACAATATCAGCTCTGTGTCATATGCATTAAGTTTAGTTCATAGAAATGTCATTCTTGCCTAGTATTATTAATGTACCGATTATTTTGTTTTTCCTATGGAACACGATGGAAATTTACGCGTATGGCCTTGCTTTACAGATACAACATAAACTATTGGTTTCACATAGTATTTGTTCGTTTTATTTTTTTTTTCATCTATGCATTACATTTAGCATTGTTTCATGAATTTCTATTATTGGTAATAGCAAATCGTTTAGCATTCTAGAGGGTATAATGATTATGAATTGTTCTATTTTCAATAAAATCCGTTACTATTATTATTAGTAGTATTATTATTAGTAGTAGTATCAGTATTATTATTATTATTATTTATTTATTTATTTATTTATTTATTTACACATAACTTCCGATTAACCTGATGCGTAGTATTGTAAGTTTTTTCCCCTTAAATTGTGCAATAGTGAATCTATCGATAGCATGTATCTCCTTTTTGATTCAAGGATTTTATTATGATTTGCCACCTTTTAGTGCAGTCGACCGGAAATGGTGGTTTTATGCATGCCTTGTTAATATAGCTGCCAAAGGATTTGAGAGGCAGAGGAAAATGTAAATTATAGCTATGGCTACGCTCATATATAACAAACACGATCAAACACACACATATACGTTTATTGATATATATATATATATATATACATATATACATATATATATATATAAATATATACATTATATATATGTATGCATATATATATATATATATATATATATATATATATATATATATATGTATGCTTTCCTGTGTATGTGCATAAAACCTGTCAGATAATTGTGTATTAATGTTTTAATTTAGTGTATACACATCTGTGTTTCTGTAAGTGCGTGTGTCGTAAAGAGATTGGAACACCTTTGAGAGTAGAAATCGCAATTAAATGGAGTTTAGATTCCTATACAGCGCCTACTGAGACCAGCACTCAATTACCAAAGTATTATCAACCCCCTGGCCTCGTTATCAGATTGGACAGTTTTGTTGTGAAACGAGTGGCGTAAGAACTCGGGCGTTGAAAGTAACGCTAAAATTATACAGACTTCTTGAAAGTGTTTAACACTGCTTCTTTGTGTTAAGCCGTGTTTTTGTTATAAACCTATGCTACTGATACAGTCTTATAATTTAGCTATATGATATAAATATGCAATAAATATACATGCATATAGAGACCTTACGTTTCTATCTCTCTCTTTCTCTCTCTCTCTCTATATATATATATATACACACATATATATGTATATGTATATATATATATATTTATATATATATATATATATATATTTAAATAACGGAGTAGTCACCAACAATGTGTATGTTTTAACATTATTTTATTATTCCGTGTCTTGGTTTTTCATTGAGAATTATGTTTGGATCATTGTAATAATGTTTTTAAGTCATTGAAATCGTTTACGCGCGTTTCAGACGGTCTGTGATGCGTCCTCGTCAGAAATTATTTTCAAATGTGTAAAAATGGCGATTCTCGTTGTTAACTTGAAATTTTTCCAAGGGGTGGAGGCTTGTAAGTGTTTATTATACATTGGTATGCTGAATTTTTATTGCTTTTTTTATTTGGTTTGTTTCAGGGAGATGTTGACCTCGCTGTGGTTAGTCGCTATCTCTTTCTGCTAATGTGTTTTTTTTCCTTTAGGGTGGGGTAGGGTGTGTGTATGTGTGTGTGTGCGTGTGTGCCTGTGTGGTTATGTGTGTGTGCGCGCGTGTGTGTGCGTGTGTGTCTGTTTGCTTTTATTGGTTTGGGAATGTGTATATTGTGTTATAATATTTTTGGGTTATTTGCTTCCTTAGGAAGGCGGCTGTGGTCCGAGGTCGTTATTAATGTGTATGTGTGGGGAGGGGGGACTGGCTCTTCTTAAGTAAGGGTAGGGGTGCTTTCATTCTATTTGGATATTTATTTTTGGATTCTTCGATCTGAGTATTGTGATTTTTCGACTTATCAACCTAATAGATATACTATTATAGCCCTTCACCAATCTAGTCAGAAGTTTTGTAAGAGATAACACACACTTCCTTAGCTCCCTATCACAAACAGTAGACGATGGGACTATACTAGCCACATTCGATGTTAGTAGCCTATATAGCAATATCCCACACAATCTAGGAAAAGAAGCTATCGCATATTGGATTGAAAAACATACACAGACTTTACACCGCAGATTCAATAAACAATTCGTGATTTGTAGCACTGGCATACTCCTCAATAACAACTCCTTCCAATTTAATAAAGACAACTACATCCAAATACTAGGCACAGCAATGGGTAAAAAAATGGCAGCGGCATATGCCACCCTTACACTCGCCTTCCTAGAAGAGACCCTTTATGAAATAATAGAGCAAAAGTACGGACACAATATAAACACAGTCTTCATAAAACCTTGGAAAAGATACCTAGACGACTGCTTTATCCTCTGGAGAACCTCATGGGGGATATCAAAACATTTAATACTAATACTGCTAAAAAGTCTACACCCAAAAATAAACTTCACACCAGAACAAAGCCCTACAGAACTACCTTTCCTAGACATCCTAGTAACAATAAAAATACAAAAACATAATAACAGACATCTACCACAACCCCACATACACTCAACAGTACCTCCACCTCAAAAGCCACAATCCCAAAAACTGTCTAAAATCAATACCCTACTCCCTAGCATGTAGAGTCTGCATCATAGTAACAGACAGACACCTCCGTTCAACTAGACCAACTATGAACCCCAAAAGAACAGAACAAAGAACAGATTCTAGCATACGGCTCTACACACTACACAACCCCCCCCCAGAATTATTTACACAGATAACAATAAACCTTATCCTCCTCAATCAGAACGACAAACTAAACAACATACTTAAAACAACAAAAATAATAAAAAGCAAACGCCAACCCAAAAACTTAAAACACATCCTAACTTCCTCAAAACTCGCCCCACATACTACAAAAGGAGTTACAAAATGCTACAAACCGCGATGTGGAGTATGTGACATAATAATAGAAGGTAACACATACACAGTCAAAAACCCAGCAAAAACATTCAAAATAAAAAAGGATCTAAATTGCAACTCCAGAAATGTAGTATATGCACTAAGATGCACAACATGCAACAAATCCTACATAGGCGCCACCAAAAAATTTCAGCAATAGAGTGGTCTTACATAAGAGCAATATCCGCCTTGCAGATAACAGACACGTCTGTGTTTCAAAACACGTACACATATGCAGTGGAAACAGCTTCAAAATAATGCCAATCTTCCAAACAGACAATTATTTTTATTTACTTACACAGGAAAAAAAAACTTCATCACCAAATTCACTCCTGAACTGAACAGAACCTAATACCATCACACAAAAACATGAAATGCAAGGTACACTCGCATGCACACCCATACACATACACATATACACACCCACACATAAATCAGAACCGACACATAAAAACACACACACGTGCGCACATACAAGCACACACAGACATAACACCTCTATCTCTAATACAACACACTGAACAATACCAACCCTACTTTACCTCGAAACCAACAACACTAGGAGACACCTAGAACGACAGTATAATATCTGTTCCAACACCTCGCTCCCTCCTCAGTCAGGGGAGGAGAACCCCCTCATGACTGAAACGACTATCTTCCCTTCTATCATCCCCCTCCCATACCTACACCCCCTCCAATGTCTCCCCCTCTGGGGAACAAAATCTTCCCCACACTAGGAACCTATCCTGGGTCTAGTCATACCCACATGGGGAGACAAATAAATAGAAACATTAAAAAATCCCCTATTTTAAATACACCCCTCTTTCTAAACAAACATAATATAAGACTAAAATGAAAAATCACAATACTAAAATCTAAGAATCCAAAAAATAAATATCCAAATAGAATGAAACACCCCTACCCTTTCTTAAGAAGAGCCAGTCCCCCCTCCCCACACATACACATTAGTAACGACCTCGGACCACAGCCGCCTTCCTAAGCAAGCAAATAACCTTAAAATACTATAAAACAATATACACATTCCAAAACAAATAAAAGCAAACACACACACGCACACACACGCGCGCGCACACACACATAAACACACAGGCACACCCACATACACACACCCTACCCCACCCTAAAGGAAAAGAAAAACACATTAGCAGAAAGAGATAGAGACTGACCACAGCGAGGTCCAAATCTCCCTGGACAAACCAAATAAAAAAAGCAATAAAAATTCAGCATACCAATGTATAATAAACACTTACAAGTCTCCACCCCTTGGAAAAACTTCAAACTAACAACGAAAACCGCCATTTCTACACATTTGTGAATAATTTCTGACGAGGACGCATCACAGACCGTCTGAAACGCGCGTAAACGATTTCAATGACTTAAAAGCATTATTACAATGATCCAAACATAATTCTCAATGAAAAACCAAGAGACGGAAAAATAGAATAATGTTAAAAAATACACATTGTTGGTGACTACTCCCTTATTTAAATATACATCTTTCTTTCGTTGGAATTTATTAACCCATTTTATATAAATATATATATATATATATATATATATATATATATATATATATATATATATGAAAGTTATGTATACAAACATTGATGGATACATATATGCATACATGTTTCTGTAATCACACACGTTGGGGGATTACGTCTTCAGGCCAAGAATTATCATCAAGTCATCAATGTTTGTATAAATAAATTTCATATACCTGATCTGTTTACTCATTGAACACTCTTTGGTAGACACATGTTGTTTCACTGGGTGTACTTCTAGGAAACTAAAGTTTACTGACTATATATATATATATATATATATATATATATATATATATATATATATATATATATATATAAGATTGCATTTTAAGAAAGTTGCAAAATAATGTCAAAAGTTACCACGAGAAATATTCGTCTTTAAAATTGTGTGTTTTGTTGAGCACTCCAAATAAAATAGCAAATAAAATCGGATGTTCATTATGGTATCTGCGTAACTACTGGAATATGTCACTTAAATAATATCCGAGTGTTAACAAACAAAAACAATGCAATACATTATAATAATAACTATTTTAGCGTTTATTATTTCGTATTTTTAGAGATTTAACGAAAATAGCAAAACTAAAAAGGAGTTAAAACGTTTTAATAGTTGCTTTAATACAGAAATATCTATACATATGGAAGTTTTATTTGTTGGCTTATTATAAGCCATCACCAGTTGAAGTTACCACCGCGTGCGTGTTTAGGTTTACTGTTATCTTTTTTAATAAAGTCATGAATTATCACTGCACTTTACTTCTCTTTAAATATCGCCCGAATTCCTCATCAAAATAGACTTGAATATAAAAATACAACGTATACAATTGTTCTGAATTGTTTCTTTCTGAAAAAGATAGAGTTTATTCATTAAAAAAACTGCGTGCGTGCTTGTGTTCACATTTTTAATGAACTGTTAAATTCTCTCGGCACGTCGCATACAAGAACCGGAATGATGAGCCCAACTGAGGGCGAAACTCGAGCCTTTGACTTCGGTTCTATGACTGCCATGGCTCTTCTGGGCTGCGACGTTGTTTGGCAGTGGAATTTATTATATACAATCTTTCACATTCTGAAAATCCTATCATAAGTTTCTCGCTTGGTTAGAATTGCTGGATGGCACCGTCTTTTTGAGTTACACCACCTACTTGTGAGACACCGGCTTGGGGTTATTAGCTGGTTGGATGACCGCGTCCCTTGTTCAGACGAAGTAGGTTCATTTCACAGTCATATTTCAGTGCGGGTTGCTTGATCTGTGTTGGTTATTAAAAATGCTTGTGTTCGAGGCGTTTGCTCAGTTTAGAGAGTGCTTGCCTTGCATGCAAGAGGCTCGGGTTTCGAATACCGAGTTCGGATGTGTCTAACTAATGACCCAAAATGAAGGCGAACCTCAACTCTTGGACTTCCGGTTCTCTGACTGTCATGTCTCTTGTGGGCTGCGACGTTGTTTGGCTGTGGAATTTATTATATACAATCTCTTACATTCTGAACATCATTTTATTTATTTAATCTATCACTGCTATATTTCCAAACACAATTTTTAATCTCTACGATATTTTATCTTTTAGACGTAATCCACTACACTAGTTTACTCTCATTAGTTCTTCTCTCATAAAATGTATATACATGTATATATGACATCTAATTTACATAAGGAAAACACGCTGCTCTCCCCCATCATTATATATAGCCCCAATCCTCCGACTCTCTCGTCAATGACCATCCCTCTTGAAGAAGCCCGCATAGATCGGGCGAAACGTTGAGTATCCAGGTCCTTCCACCTCCATTTTATTTCATATCGTCGGATTTAATCCAGCTCAACAATCATATATATATATATATATATATATATATATATTCATATAATACTGGGCACAGAACAAGTGTGCCACTATAGGATCCTTATCAATTTAAACCTAACCCGGTAGGATTTATTCTTATGATTAGGAAAAAAAAATAACACTATGAACCGGTTAATCGTATGACCGAACCAAGTGTTACGTAAATATATCTAAAATGTAACCAGATTGAAGTATGAAGATAGAAGTATGAAGATCAGTCACAAGTAAGAACATATCTGTGGATCTTGGGTGTGACTGGCTCCTTCCTTCTCTCAAAATGACGTATCTGATGGTCTTTCACCTGTGGGAATTCGTCTGGCTGAAATCGTATTCAAGCACTGTTTCGACATTTAAGGCAGACATCACAACACGCAACACATGTTGTAATATATATATATATATATATATATATATATATATATATATATATATATATATATATATATCTATATATCTATATATATATATACACATGTTGTAATATATATACACATGTTGTAATATATATATATATATATACATATATATATATATATATATATATATATATATATGCCTTAAATGTCGAAAAGGTGCTTGGTACGAGCATTTTGCGACGGGAGGGTGCGGATTTAATACACACTCTAGGAGAAATATATACGCCACCGATTCGTAGCCGAATGGTGAGAGCTGCCGACTGTCAATGCGACGGTTGTAGGTTCAATCCACAGCTGGGGAAATATGTTAGTCTAGCCGCACTGATGAGTTGTGATATAACGAAACAGTACTGTATGTGGATGTATATTAAAGCTCCCTTCTTTGGGTTGAGCACTTTGTAAATATATTTTCACCCGACCAGTATTTAAAGCGATTAAGCGAAGCCCACTATTAATTTGTTTGTAAACAAGCTGATGGTTCGAGCGACGGGAGGGTGTGGATTAATACACACCTCATTGATCGTTGGGTAATTTTGATTTTGAAAATGTCGAATATATGTGTTTGCTTATACTTAGTTAATCTGATGTGCGATACACCATGTTCCTCGATATATTTAAAATAAAATTTAACACTTATTATCGGCTGGCAATGAAGAGTGAGACCTAGTTAGCATTGTTGTCTTCATAAGACTCTCTATCGAACAGTTTTTTTTTTTTTGAGGACGTAAAATATGAAAAACATCGACTGACAGTTCATTCAATCAGAAATGGTTGCACCACTTATTTACAATAAACGCAAATGTAAGATAATTTACGACAGCTTCTATTTAAAGCTGGAACACTTCAATCTTTTAGATAAATAAATTTGTATCAGAGCAAAAAAACATCACACAAAAATGTAATTGCTTTAGCGAATTTAAATTTGCTTTTTCCCTTTGTTGAATATAGTCATTAAAAATTCAATATTCTGCTGTTCTCGATTTTATTAAAATTAGTGTTTAATTTAAGCGTCGAGATATTCCTAAGACTTTTCTATGCTGATATCTACTATAGAAAGCTGGAGATGTGTTATCTTCATTAGAAAAGATAAATGAATCACTGAATCAGATAAAAAGTGTCAGGAAGACATTGTTATTTAAACTGAATTCATTTTCAATTATGCTCTTAAAAAGTATTGGATTTTTTTATTGTTTTTGTAATGGAAATAAGCGGTTTGTTATTCTTTCTGCTGTCGTGGTCGCTTCTGTGTGTTTTTTTATCGTTTACAATTATTTCCTTGTTGCAACATGCGCTCATGTTTCTCTTCTTGTCGGAGGAGCACACGTTCTTAAGGTTTCCGTCGATGATCAAGATTTGCCTACAAAATGTAAAAAATAACTGTGCCATTCACAAGAGACAAAACTGAATTGCACTACAATTTGATAAGAGAAGAAAAATGATTCTCCCTATGATTTCTCAAAGGATATTTTACGATGACAAACTTCTTTTTAGTGCAATTCCTTGTACCAAATCGTATGTAGAACAGTGCGGTATTTTATATGCGGTTTTCCTCGCGACTACAGGAATTCTCGCTCAAATGTTGTTTTCGGCAGTTATATGATACTAGCGGGGGTGCCCGGGTGTTTGGAGGTGTGTGTGTGCTGTTAAATAAAAAGGAAACCGGGGGGGGATAGGATCGAACCCGAAGCGCTGAGGCGAAGTTTTAAAATAAAATCTGAAAAAAACATGAACCGTTCGGCCAGCCAGAATGAGTTACTGAAAGATGTTTGAATTTATTAAAGTAAGAACCAAATTGGCAGGTGCCCGCACGGAAGTCGTAGAGCATTACGACGACGAAGACGACGTCAACGTTTACGTGAGCAATAGGTATTCAGCAAATGAGGTAGTGACCAGGTTTGTTTGTTATTAGCGAAGTAAAAAAAGAAAACATATAAACGAACGTTAAAACTTAAGCGGGGGGTAATCAACAAATCGAAAAACACACAAAAAAATAACGTAAGGCAGACGAACGATGTTAAATGTAAAAATCGATAAAACAAAAAAGACAATAGAAAAACGAACGTTACACCCCCCCCCAAAAAAAACACGTGAAAAATGAAAAATCCTATTTCGATAATAAAATTTTAAAAAATCGGTGGGTGCCCGTGTTCTTTTGGGTGTCGCTAAGAATAAGCGAAGTAATAAAAAAACAGAAAAACAAACGTTACGTGAAACATGGCTTAAATAACACTGGTTCAATATTTAAATTGAAAAAATCGAAAAAGAAAACCATCTCACACCACGATGCGAACCCAAAGCGTTAGATAACGAACCAACGCCCTAACCAATGAGCTAACGCGACGCACATAAAATTTAGTCAGCTATTTAAGTATTTAAAGTAAATCAGGCCATGACGTCATCTGACGCATGTGTAGAACCGGTCATCGTCACGAGGAGACGTTTTGTAACCCCCCTGTCGAAAATTGTCGATTTCGGGGTGGAAAAATGAACGCTTATGATCAATTTTTCGATATTTACGGGGGAAGGATGGAGCTTCAATATGATCTCGAGTGTGTGAATTTTCGTCGTGTCTGTCGAAAGTTTTTAGCGGACACACAAACACACATACAAACATACAAACATAATACATACACCCATTTTCGCTTATATATATATATATATATATATATATATATATATAGAGAGAGAGAGAGAGAGAGAGAGAGAGAGAATATATTGATAGTAAAACATAGTACATATAAAACCAGTGAGATAAGAGCACTTTTCTCACTCTGCCTTTGACATATTCTCACACTCACTCTACGACCACACAATTCTGACGATTTCAATGCGCCTACGTTGTCATAATCGCATTGTTTTAATCAAGAAAAAGAAAAAATCTAAAGTTCTGGAATCGTGAATTTTATGAATAATATATGTTTTAATTGTACTATATATTGCTTATTGTATGTGCAATTGGAAAGGATTAACATAAAATTTGCTAATGCTAAGAATTAACTCGAAACAAAGCAGTTCAGGTATTCGTCGCAAATGTAAAAAACGAATTCAATAATCTTCAAACAGCCAGTTTATATATGTGTGCAAGATGAAAATATATGAACTGATAATGTCTAGAAACTTCACCAGACAATGCAAACAAACACAAATGTATTTTTAGTTTTGTTTAATAATAAACATAAAATAAAAAAAAAACTGTTGTTTCAACCATGATTGAATTGCAATGTTCTAAAAACGGAGATCAGTTGTATTTCATGAATAAAATATCAGATGTACGTTATTAAATATGCAACATATATGAATCTACGTGTTGCAATTTTATTCATTTTATTGGTGTTGATTTGTACCAGCCCTCATATTTGCATATATTAAACACTGCATAACAATACATGTGTAAATATATGTACTTATGTCGGCCTATGTTATTATATAATCAATATATACATACATACATACATATATATATATGTGTGTGTGTGTGTATACATATATGTGTATTTATATATGTGTATATATACATACTGATATATATATATATATATATATATATATATATATATGTGTGTGTGTGTGCGTGTGCGTGTGTGTGTGCGTGTGCGTGCGTGTCGGGGGTACATATACATTGCCAGCGGTAAAATACATATAAATTGGAATATATATATATATATATATATTATTATTATTATTATTATTATTATTATTATTATTATTATTATTATTTACTATACAGAAACACCCGCACACGTATGTACGTAAGCAATCCTTATACTTTCTTCAGGAGACAAACAGAAGTTTTCATTGGATATGATTTAACTTATATCGATGTAAATGGTGCATTATGAGTTACATTTAATTATATATTTAGTTATATGCATATATGTATATGCAGATATAATTATATTATTCTTGCCTCTTGCACACTCGTTTCTCGCTTACTGCCGTCAGATTACCAGGCTTTTTTTTTTGATTCCGTACAATTGAAAAAATAAAACACAAACTTAACGTGTAAAACTAATTTGCTTTTCCATGTGAAGTTTTATTTGTTTCTATATTTTGGGCTTCAATATTAAAATTTCACTCTCTGTTAGATTATAATTGTATTGCACTAAAATATATAAAACTACTACATGAAAAAATGAATTATTATTTATTTATTTTAATTACCAGTATTGAGTACATACATCCCCTACATTGACTGCTTAAGCAAAACTTTAGCAAATGTACCTATGAAGCTATAACCAAAATGTATATTATTTTAATTGGAATTGATTATTGAGATGAGTATTATTTATATTAATTTATTTTATTGCGGTCTATTATTTTCATCTTTATTAGTTGTTGTTTCACGAGGTTTCGGCCAACTATGTATCGGCCTTCGTTATGTTGTAACCGTGACGGATCGGAACTGCGAATCTCCTAACTGCATTCTCAGCAATCACTGCCATCCGTAGTAGTTGTCGTCTCCCCACGTTTCAAAAAAGCCCGCAATAAAGTCAATTAATATTAAACCAAAATGTGTTTAACTCAGTAAACATACATTTCGTATACGCAACATCATATCAATATAAAGTTTATGTTCCTGTTTTTAACGTATTTCTTATAACAGATATTTACTGTAAATAAGACTTTCATAACTTTTTTTCTAATTTTCAAGCTATAAAGTTATTAGCGGCCTAACCAGGCTAGGGATTGATTAAATCCCGTTTGAATGCAAAAACCTTAGTATAAATATAATTAACCATCTGTAAATTGTTTTCAAAAATATTTATTTCCAAAGTCACGTTGCATCTAACAAATAAGGTTAATATGAAAGGATTAAGAAGCAATACGCACGGCACTTTAGTATTAGGCTGATGCAAAAATAATATCGTTTTCTCAAATGCGTTAGGTGTATACATGATTTTTTAATTACTTCATTGGTATGTATAGCCAAGTTATATATAATTTTGAAACGCGTTTTTCGTTCTATTGGATCATGTTATTCGCCATCATGCTCAATCTCTTCATAAATTGTTTTCAGGCTTTTCTGAGAGTATGGGCAAAATTCAAATTCGTACGAGTTTATTGTTCCACTTCAAAAAAGGCCGAAAAACTTCCGAGGCAGTTCGTAATATCAATGATGCGTTTAGCCTACGCGATCTAATAAACGTGTGTCACAACGGTGCTTCAAGATATTTCGCAGTGGTGAGGAGAGCCTCAAAGATGGCGGTCGCGACCTACCAACTGTGGTTGCTAACGACCTGCAGAAGCTAAACGAATTGAGCTACAAGACACTGTATACTCCGCCGTATTTACGGGACCATTTTGCCCACCGATTATCACTTTTTCAAGCATCTCGATTACTTCCTGTGAAAAAAATCCTTTTAAAGCCGGCATGATGCAGAACCGGCGTTCAATGGATCGCCCCGAGATTTCTATGGTAATGGAATGAATAAATGTGTTTCTTGTTGGCAAATATACGTCGATGCTAATGATATTTATTTGTATTAATAAACTTTATTATAAAATAAGTTATGATCTTTTGAAGATTGACGACACGAAACAGACTTATTTTTGCGTGAACATAATAATTTATGTGCTTAGCCTGATATTACCGATTTTAACAATATATTAATTGCATATATGATCATTCCATCATATTTCTGTTAATAGCATGCCCCATTGTTAGAAATGATTTTCTTATCTTTATTAATAGACATATATGCTTACAGTAGAGAAAAACTGAGGTTAGTAAACGATAAAATAAACAGCAATTCAGTTTGAGAATCTAATTCGCACTTGGTGCATCAGGGGTTCAGTACAAGTTATAAACAGTCATCTCCTGAAGATTTAGTGTACATGACAATTTTATCGCACAATAGTTTATTTTAATGTTAATAAAAAATAAAGCTGATTTTCCGATAAGTGATTCCACATTTTTTAAAATTTCATCTGAAAGGAAGTGTTGCATATAAATTATCATCTAGTATTATGAAAATAAAACAAGAACTATCTTTTCCAATGTTGACTATCCGGACGAGATATTCCAAAGAAATAAAAAGTCAAAATATTACATTTACATGGAAAAATCAGACATTTTCATGATTTCTGTTTAATATGTCTCGGCTATTTTCTCATCTTAGATGTGGGCATGTTACAATATAAAGAAAATATGATTGACCTTCATTATCGTACTAGAAAATAAATAAGCAAATCAACGTTGCCACCGGAAGAAGGGAAATGTGTGATAACATTTCGTTATTAAGATACACTTATCACAGTAATATATAGGTTCGCCAAACAAACATAGAGTTGGTGAACCAAGTCAACGAATTTTACTTTTCTATTTGTGCTGGTTGAAAGATCAAATCTGCGAGGATCAATTGACAAAAACACTTACGAATAAAAAGCCCACTCTATTCATTATTACTGAATTTAAGGGCCTATGCGTTTAAGTTAATAATGTAATGGTATCAAATTAAATCATTTAATATATATATATATATATATGTGTGTGTGTGTGTGTGTGTGTGTGTGTGCGTGTGTGTGTGTGTGTGTGTGATGTGGGGGTGTATGGGTATGTGTGTGCGCGCGCCTGTGTATGCGTGTGTACGTGTGTGCGGATATACTAGCAGAGTGACGCGACCTTATGGGGGACTGAGTGAAAATTACCAAATGTTAATGTTATTATGCATTTATTGCCATCAAATGGTTGTAATCGACTCTTTTTTAATTCAAATCTATGCAGTGTACTAATTTAAAGCTCCCATTCTTTCTCGCATTAACTCAATCCAAAATAAATCGTAGTCTAAACTATACTGTAGCAGATAAACTGTTGATTTTATACAATTAAATCAAAAGAGTAAATTCATATGAGTGATCAACAAATAAAACACTTACGTATTTTATTGAGGTTATATATATATATATATATATATATATATATATATATATATATATATATATAACTACTTCATTTACTCACTAAAATTAATATACGAAAGTATAGATTTATGCGTAAACTTTACTTCAACAGTGCTCAATACGTAGGTAGAGCTAGTTAGTAATTCATAAAATATATATGGTGATTAAGCTACACTGACTATTCGGCGTTTCATCCACTCGAGGATTCGTCAGGCGTATGCGCGAATTCTGTGGTTGTTTCTCGTTTTTATATGGTCCTCTTCTGTTGAGGATTTTTGTTAGCCAATCAGCTTTCTATTATCCACCGACCCCTTATATATATATATATATATATATATATATATATATATATATGTATATATATATAAATATATATATGTGTGTGTGTGTGTGTGGGTGAGTATATATATGTGTATATATACATACATATATATATATGTATATATATATATATATACTTATATAATATATATATATATAGAGAGAGAGGGTGCCCCCCCAGAAAAAAAAGCTAAATGGAGGACATCCAGAACATATGCTGTAGAAATAAGAGACAGGCCAAATACCCTAGTGTTATGATGTGATGGTTTGAATATAATAAACTAGTTATGACCAAAGTTTTATTTCATTACGAGAAAACACTAAATGGCAGGGCCTAATCAGTGTTTGGGCCTGTTTTTTTTGGTAACGCTGTATATATATATATATATATATATATATATATATATATATATATATATATATATATATATATTACAATTCAAACATAGAAGCATGGAAAGTCATATGTTTAAGCTTAATATGGAAAGGTAAAAGAATAGTTATTAAATCTTTCAAAGAAAGGAGAAGATCTACTAGTAAATATATAATTCATTTATAGCTTAAAATGTTGCAGCATTAAACATTCATCATATTATGTCATGCACTGGATTTCAAAAACATTTTACGCTTCAGTATTTTAAGTTATAAATTTATTATATTTTTTATAAGAATATTATGACCTTTTTTCCAGTTTTAACAACACGTCCTTTGATTTTCAATGTTAAAGCTTTATCATATTACTTTTCATGCTCGCATTTTTTCTATTGTAATCACTGATTTTTCCAGGCTTCTAATATATTCTCTTGTTTTTCCTTAACTTTAGTCTTAATTTTTGCCCCCATAAACGTCTATATAATAACTATGTACGGCATAAGTCTGCTTTCAATAAAATCTCCACAATTATCTCCTATCATGATTTTATTCTCTCTGTTTAAGTGTTATTACACTTTTCGAGACAGCAGTGGATTAGTAGCAACATTAATAGTTGAAGCAACGTGGTTGCTATGCATTACAATCTTAAAAAAACCGTTGATCACTTCCTCACATACTTTTAGGAATTTAAACACAAGCAAATTCGTCATAAATTTTGTTATACTTGATGAGAATTTAAAATCGTATATTTAAACACTTCCGTGTTTGATATATATATATATATATATATATACATATATATATATATATATATATATATCAAACACGGATATATGTGTATATATACATATATATATATATATATATATATATATATATATATATATATATATACTAGCAGAAGTACCCATCATTGACTGGGTTCAAATACTGTCTACAAAAAATGGACTGTGATTGATGAAAGTATGATAGGTTATGAATAGAGTTTTTTTATTACAATTTCACCCCAAACAAGGCAAATTGACACTTTGGTGAAGGGGGATACTATCAACTACCGGGGTACTATGTAGGGATTTGGGCAGCAAGATGTCGGTTCACGTTACACTTGAACTTCTGCACTTCAGTACTGTTGGGAAGCAGGGACCTGGAATGGAATTCCAACGTCTGGCGGTTCTGGGGAAGAAACTACTGGAGTAGAAATATATTTTACATCTAGGGATCTCTAGAGTGGGGGGGATTTAGCAGCCTGTCGGTTTGTCGAGGGTGCTAACGTCGTGGGTGCACAAGTGCCTGCAGTTCATCAGAGCAGTCACCACTAAAATACTTGTAGAACAGGCAGAGCGATGCAACATTTCGTCGATGGGACAGAGGCATAAGCTTCGATGCAGTTCAGGGCCTAACAGGTTTGCGACTGTCTTTTGAACCCTGTCAAGGAGCGATGTTCTCATGTTTCCTGTGAACGTTAGGCCAAGGAGTTTGAAAGATGGACTCTCAGATAAATAGTCGTTGGCCATTGCTATATGTGGAAGAGAGGGTTTCTTGTAGTTATTGAATGAAACCTCAGATAAATAGTCGTTGGCCATTGCTATATGTGGAAGAGAGGGTTTCTTGTAGTTATTGAATGAAACTAGTTTAGTCTTGGCGGCATTGAACGTGACCATCAATTTTTGTCTCCATTCCACTACAGATTGGAGGTCTTCCTCTAGTGTTTCTGCCATTTCTTTAGAAATGTGTTCATTCGTCTTCCTGTCGTGCCTGTTATAGAGTGTAGTGCCATCAACATATACGGATCACAGAGGCAATTTTGTCGGGGAGGTGATTTATGAATATCAGGAACAATAGAGGTCCAAGATAGACCCCTGGGGCACTCCCGCATTTATATCAAATTGTTTAGATGTACGACCGTCGAGGACAACCTGGAGTTTTTTCTTATCTAAGCAGGATTGAATTATGTTAAGTATTCTACCAGTGATACCGTATGATCTAATTTTTCTGAGGAGACCCTCATCTCATACTCTGTCAAAAGTCTTATATATATATTTTGTGGGTTGGAAAGAGATAGGTTTTGGTCCTCAAAAATTTTACCCTAAGCAAAATATGATGAAAGTAAAGATAATTTTCGCGACAATATATTTTTATATCTTCTTTGTTTTTTTTCGTAGCCAATACTGACCAACAAAATGAGGTTTCCTTACAAAGAGAAAATGTTATATATATAATATCAAAAATATACAAGAATCAAATGTTATCATAGTTTGTAAAAGTTACTTTTATAGTAGAGAAGTTAATTGGTTTGTATTTTTAGTAGTTTGTATTTTTTTTTAATTCACGAACAAAACAAAATGGCAGAGACTTTGAAATGGAGAGCCCCGTTTTAAATTTGAAGGAAGGGCACATAAGCATTTTGTGTTAACAGTTGAAGAGAGTTCCTCCAATGTAAGGGATATTTATGAACATATTTTAATGTTGTCCGTTATTTTGTGCTTGGGGAATATTCGATTATGACATGGGTAGTAATTGTCTGTATTTTTGAGATGAGTTGTTTTCATTGATTGTGTCCAAATTGCATTCAGCTCTATGCTTGGTTTGCTTAGTAGGTTGTTATGTCCGAACATGTGAGCTGTTTCTTTAAGTTTTCTCACTTTCCAGTGGGTCTCTCTGTTTATTATTTTTACTTCATCCCATAGGGGGCGATGATCCCCCCTCTCCATCCAGATATGGTTGGCCATACCCGATTTTTTCGTCTCCCCTTTAGTTGCCGCTTTTCGGTGTTTTTCCACCCTTACTTTAAGGGGGCGGCATGTTTCACCCTTGTAAACCTTTCTGCAACTGCATGGGATGGAGTATATGCAGTTTTTGGTCATGTTCTCATCCATGCGGGGCTTCACTCGTACCAGGTGTCGTCTGAGTGTTGACTCGCTTCTGAATACCGTCCTGATGTTGTAGGGGGCACATATTATCTGAATCTTTTCGGAGATGCCTCGTACATATGGTGGGCAGACCGTTGGAGGTTTTTGGGTTTCATTCTCCTCTCTTATACTATTAACACGCCTGGTGGATAGTATGCTATCGGGGTAGTTGTTATGACGGAGTGGACCTAGACGTTGTATCAAAGTTTACAGTTACCCAAAGGTGCTGAGTTCAATCCTGAACGAAGGCAGTGAAAAAGTAACATTGAAAAAACAGAGAATCAGCAACTATGTCCCAAAGCCTAGCTGGAGTCCGAACACGGTACCCCCGTAATAATAATAAAGAGTTGGGTTCGAGATTCCTAACAAACCGTTCACCTGACGAAGGCCGGAGGGCAAAAACGGCCGAAACGTTGTGACAATAACAACCAAGATGAGGAAGTCAGTCCGACAATCTCAATCTATGACATGGGTAGTTTATATAAAAATTTATTTAAGTAGTATGCCCTCAAAATTCGTTTAATTTGAGTTCGCTGAAATTATTTCAAGTAAAGAGCATTAAAAAATATTTCCAAACAAAAAAAACATGAACTGAACTTTTATTAAAAATGTAACATTTATTTCTTGTATATTTATTTTTTCTGGTAGTCGTTTGTTGGCTTTTCTGCTAAACACCCTTACTAAATAATATCGACGAAATAGTTTTGAAAAATAATGACGATTTACTTACTTTAGTAAAATAATCCAAAATAGCAAAATGGGATATTAAAAAAGTAAACACGTAACTACTTTAGTTTTTTAAAGCAAAGAATCGATATAAATATTAATCAGAAGCACATGGCGCCCTTTTCAATCAGAACAGCCTCGTTTCAGTTTTAAAGTATTGAACGGTGTAGTATTGCGTATATTTATAATATAAGTAATAAGTGTATATGCCTTTTATTTGTTTATCACATGTTTATTATACAGAAAATATTTTAGATTTATGGGGAAAAATAGTAAGATATTCTTAGTAAATTGTGTAACAATACTAGAAATTGTGATATTAAGTCCACCCTCATACGCATAATTTGGAACATTATTAAAGCAGTGTTTGATAAACATTTTGCTTGGTGTAATTCATTTGTAAATATGTTTACTTTTTTGTCAATATATATGTAATAGCTTGTTCAGAGATTAGCAATAATTAATGCAGCAGATATAATAATAAAATTAAGATTAAGAATTATTTATTAAAACAAAAGTAAAACTTTCATGCGCAGGTGTTGTTTACTGTAAAGAGAAAGTACTCGAAAATATTGACTTAATTATGTGGTGAATATTTTTTGTAAACATACTACCTGGATCAAAACAGTGATTAATAGTGGGAGACAACGTAGAAAAAATATTTTATTAAATTAATATGTTAAACTTACTTGCGAAATATTTGAGAATGTTTGGTATTATAAATTTCCAGGAATATCGACGTGCTTTGATTAGTTAAATACCTGTATCAAGTACTTAAAATTATATTAAAAAATCAAAATGTAAACAATATTAGCAGAAATGTGACGAGTCTGGTTAATGTAACTCATTTTTATTCATCTTTTAAATATGTATGCTATCTATTATTTTATCTGATAATCAGATTTATTATACAATGTAAAATATTATCCCTAATGTTTAGGGAGTGTACTTTTAGGAAGCCTTACACGAGAGAATATAGTATGCAATCGTTAAATATTCGTTTTTACATTAAAGAATGCTCTGAAAATTTCCATGAATTCTCGTGTAGATAAAATTCATATTAATTTACTGAGGCAACACTATTTTAACTTATAGAATCTGAGTATGTCTTTTTTGTCTGTATGAGATTCACACGATACTTCTCTCATAGTAGATGAATTTACATCCTGTAACCTTGGGCTTTATTTTTAAAGTGTTGCTAACAGCAGAATGCATGTTTCTTCCTTCTCCTCAAGAATGCCTTAAAGATAATAAGTTTATTACACATGAGGAACAGTTTTATGCCAATAAAAAGAAAAATTATTACGTCTAAAACTTGCGTCGGCTTGCTACATATTGAGTACCGACTTCTTTCGGTTACTTACATTTTAAAGAAATATATCGATACAAGAATCGTTTTTATTACTGTTTTTCTCATTTTACGGCATAATGTGATTTGCTTTCATATTTTCGAAAAAAAAAACTTTATACAAATGAAATACTAACGACCTAAAATTCGTACAAACATCGACCTGGCTTTTAAAAATTTTATTTCAAGTCTGTACACATTTTATCAGAAAACTGTGGTTGCGTACGTTGACAAAGATATCACGAATTATTATATATGCGTATTATGAATTATTATATATGTGTCACGATTAAACAATGATAAGAACAGGGATCTCTTAAAACCATTCAAAGATTTCTAGTTTGAATAAAATAGTATACTAGTAAGTAATTTATTTAACACCTTCAATTGTGTATTTAAAAACTGTGAGTTTAATTGCACTTAGAAAATCTGGTATAATGAATGCTACATATTTCCGATGTGTATTACACCTGAACAATAAAATATAGATTCTGTGAGCAAGTGTATTACTCTTATATATTTAAAATTTATAAGCGAAAGTAAAAATAATGGTGCAACGCTAAACATCTTAATAAGTTACAGATCTCTCCGAGGTACATGAAGAGTAAACTAGAAATCTTTGAATGGTTTTAAGTGATCCCTGTTCTTACCATTATTACCAGATTTTCTAAGTACAATTAAACTCACAGTTTTTAAATATACAATTGAAGGCGTTAAATAAATTACTTACTTGTATACTATTTTATTGAAACTAGAAATCTTGGAATGGTTTTAAGTGATCCCTGTTCTTACGATTGTTAAATCGTAATGTGTCCATTCAAAAGCCTCGCAATTTATAACCACATTTATAAAGACACATTGCTCTATACGGTATAAATCGCCATTATTTTATGCCGTCAAACAGTAAGCCTGATTAAAAAAAGTAATAAAATAACAAGACCGATAACAGTTATATATACATGCACAACAAATTATCGCGAGGATCACTGAGAATATCTGATCGTCTAAATTTCCGATTATATAAAAACAATGTCTTAATAGCAACAGATCCTCACACACTCTACATAAACTAAGCCCTTTTTTAAATAAATTTTACTATGATAAAATAAACATATAAAACAGTTCAAAGATACACGAACTCCTCATAAGTTTTAATAAAATACATTTTAATACACTTTCTAAATTCTACATTAAATATCTAATTAAATGAACCTTTGTATTAGAAATCCAGTGAATATTTATTCTTTATTATTTCACAGATTTGTTTATATATAGCTTTTCATGTTTTAATTGCTGAAAAACATAATGAAAATCCCACACCCATAAGATAATACAGAACAGTAGTTAGCTGAAAAAAACTATTAACCAGTACGATGAAATTCTGAAAAAAAAATCGAGGGCGTATGATAATACAGAATTTTTTAAATATAATTCTTTATATCAGATTTTCAACAACGTACACCGGCATTTGAAAAGTTATTATAAGAAATAGATTAAAACACTTTACCCTAAATATCTCATACTATTTTAATTGGGAAACGCGTTCGCAAATTGATACATGAAATGCATATGTAAAAATTACCAAATTCCAAATCATGAACATTATTTAATTTACAATTAACTTTACATTACGCTATGAAGCAACAGGTGGCGCGACTCACAAACTTCAGAAATGGAAAGTATAAATTCAATGCTCTATGTGAAACACTGGAAATTGCAAACGATTTAGAGTATCATATATATATATATATATATATATATATATATATATATATATATAGAGAGAGAGAGAGAGAGAGAGAGAGTATTGGGAATTATATGCTATAATTGTCGTTTAAACTGTTTGTTTTCGATCTCAGCTAACGCATACCCTTTCTATGATATGTGACTGTGATATATCAATACATAAGCTACAGGCATACGTATATATATATATATATATATATATATATATATGTATATATATACATGTATTCATATAGAAATAAAAAATATATTCATATATATGTTGCCATGTATAACTATATATATATATATGTATATATATATATATATATATATATATATATATATATATATATATATATATATATATATACACATTTTTACATAAGTAAAATTGAGACACGACATTTGATATGCGCCGGGACATTGAAAACTTAACTATGTGCAATATTTTTTGATACCTTAACATACTAAACCCTATTATTATATAAATAACCAGCGAATGAATGAAAACGCATGATTCATAACTGATCGAATATGGTAATACACTGCAATATCATGACTCATAATGCGTTCGGTTTAATTTATTAAATGTACTTTAATGCATAAATATCACTGAAATTTTACCTGCCAATTTTTAAACTAATAAATCCAGAAAGTTCGTTATAATTAAACAATTAAAAATATGTGTAGAGTGATAAAAATAAATTAGGACTGATAATATGGATTGTGTGAAATCGTGATTTACATTAGATATATAAAATTACTTAAGTTTTTATATCCTTAGTTATTCGTCATGTGTTATATACATTTCACAGTTTCTCAACATCTTATATAAAATCGTGTAAACCAAACAGAATCATGTGATATTCATGCATGTTATTATTTATTTGTCAGTAATTAAACAGATTCAATTCGACTCAAGGATAACACACACCCACACACACACACACACACACACACACACACACATATATATATATATATATATAAACGCGAAAATGTATGTAGGTATGCATGTGTGTGTGTCTGCTCTAATGACAGTCTGAATTAAAAAAAAACATGTTGTTATCGGTAAAAAAAATGTAACCCTCACACAAGCTAAACTAGTAACTAAAGTAATTAGCACATTAAAAATAGTTAGATACGATAGTTAAAAGAAAAACAACAAGCCAAAAATGTGAAGTAAAAAAATACGCTTACAAGAAATATTAATGATCGAAGTTTTTACAAAAAAAACAGCCAGACGCCATTTTCTTTTTTAGTAACAGACTTTAGAGTAAGGAAGACGAAGTGAGAGAGACACACACACACACGCGTACACAAACGCAAACAAAGATACAGAAAGAGATAGAGATAGAGATGTCTAGACAGGAAACGAAATACGTAATTTAATAAACGCTACTGTGAAGTAAAACAAAAAATAAAATACTGCTACGTCATCTCGTAACGCTCCCGCGATGACCCCATTTAATGGTTATCTGTCAATCAAACCTTTTTCACTCGCTTTATAAGCCTTATTTTAACACAATAATCAATTCATCTTACTCTTGGCCTACACGGTTACGTGGTTAGAGTGTGTTTCACCTCCGCGTCAAGGCTCCCGGGTTTAATCCAGCCTCACGACAAAACTATTTTTTTCATCTTTAGATAGGCGGGCAACCTTTCTTTATTTTTTTTACTTAGCGTATTCTTTAGTTTACTTCCCCATATACACACAGCGTTTTTTTTTCGCTGTTTTTTTGGGGGGTACGATTTTTTTAACATCGTTTCAGGGTTATTACTTATGCCCCCATACACACGCCTACAAACACCCGGGCAACGCCGGGTACCCCCGGTAGTAAACTATAGAATTGAAAATTATGTCATAGTAATAAAAACTAAATAATCCTAATACAAAAGTGTAGCTTAAAAATATTAAATACGTCATATCAAGTTATATGTAAAAGAAAACATATTTAAATATAATGATGCATTATATAAAATAATATCTTTAGAAAAAAATGAAAACTAAATAGAAACATGTTATATACCAATAAAATAAATTAGATTAGGGGGAATATCCTTATAAAATGAATCTAATAGACGTAACAGATAGTCATTGATCAAAAAATTATAATTTAAGTCAGGAGAGTTACACATTAAACTCAGATAAATATAAACCAATTTATGTTGAAACGTTTTAAATATTGAAATGAAAATAATCTAATTCAACGAAAAGATATATATATATATATATATATATATATATATATATATATATATATATATATAATAAATATATCCATATATGTAATAAAATAAAATATCTAGGTATGCAGATTTGATATTTTAATTAGCAAAAGTTATTAACGTAAACGCATTAGTAGAGTACGTAATTAGTTTCGTAAAAGTAAATATAAGTACCTTATTTATTGGTTTTACGTTTATCAATATTATCTAAGTAAATGTATATAAAGTAATTATAAATAAAATAAATTAATAAAATATTAAATAAGATAGGGCATGTTAATGTATATTACAATGGACACAATTTATTGCTACGGTAATTTAACTTTGGTGCCTTCAATTGCAAGACAAAGGTGGCGTAATAAACAGGAAATAAGGTTATTTCAACTTTTCTAACAATTTTAAATGTTGAACTTATGTGCACATCCTTCTATTTGCTCTTCAAATTGATAAGTGCGTTTCCTTCTGACGAGTGTAAGAGCAAAAGGAATTCACTGATTGATAAAATAATTAAATGATTAACTTAGCGCTAGAAGACATGTGCTGGCAAGATAAATGTGCATGTCAATTTAGTTAAATAGATAAACAGTAACATGACCAACATCTTTAAATTTTGAATATAGGCTTTTGCCGTATATTTGTTTTGTTCTCTGTAATTATATCGAGCTTCACAGATTACAGGATTGGTATGAAGAAAAAGTCAAATATAATTGAAGAAACACACACACACACACACACACACATATATATATATATATAATATACATATATATATATATATATATATATATATATATAGGGGGTATATTTAAATATCTTTCAGTGAATACAATTTATTGTTTGAACAAAGGATACAACATTTAAAGTAGTTTTTTCACCCATTGATTTTCGATGAAGGCCCATATTCTTAGAGAACTCTCATTAGCAAAATAGTTGTTTTCCGTTGGTATACAACATTCAACCAACAAGAAAGGCCTGCCAAATCGAAGACTTTGCTGCTCCAGCTGACCACAGTGGGAATATCAAAGAACAGTATTATTATTTATTCACGAAGTCTAGTCACACAAACCATCATCAAATATTGATCCTTTAGAAGAACTTGTGGTGTTCGCTGGAGTCTGACTGAGAAAAAATCTCGTCAGACTTCCAGTACTTTCGACCTCTTTCGAAAACCATTTGTAACAAAAAGTTGCGTTATTTCCATAGCCGTTTTCCATTGATTTCTCCTTGACAGCAACCATTTGTCTTCACTGGATTTTGCGTGGCAATAAGCCTCGCTAAGGTTCCAATCTTATTTGCACTATTACAGCGGAGGTCTGCCTGGTGCTTTTCTCTCCTCTGTCTTTCAGTCATCCTTGACCTCATTATTTGGCGTGGTGCTCACAAAAAAGGGACGGTATCTTACAATTATACAGTGTCAGTGTTCATGGTTCCGTGTGATGTTTCTTTATGTGTTGTATCTGTAGATGTGTCTTTGTCTAGTCTTTGTGTAGTTTATACGTACTGTTAGTGGCCGGATTTAAGGTTTTCCTTAATATTTAGGCAGTTTTCTATCATTGAAATTCGTTGTACCTTCTTTTTAATATATTTGATTCCAATCTCTCCCATTTTATTTCTAAAGTTTCTCAGTAGCTTACTTAGTGCTTCTACTATTAGATTGATACAAGAACAATGATTTTTTCTCATATGTTGCAATTCTATGCAGTTTCTAAGTTAATATATATATATATATATATATATATATATATATATATATATATATATATATATATATATATAGCCGGTTTAAATATCAGGTTTCAGCACGTTTTTCGCCCGATTGAATCGCGTTATTTGTTACAGTTTTCTATCTCCTCTTTCATTTTTGGAAGGCTTTTCGTCAGCATCGATGAAATTCTAATTCGCACGATTTTCTTGTTCCCATTTAGCTAAGCCGAAAAACTGCCGAGAGAGCTTATGATATCAATGATGCGTTTGTCCCAGGAACAACTAACGAACATGTGACCCCGCATTCAAGAAATGTTGCAATGGTTACGAGAGTCTCGAAGACGAAGACGACTGCGGCCGGATGACTGCGGTTGATAAGATATTTGAATGTCTTAATTGAACCTGATACTCACAAAACCACAGAAGTTGCTGTTGAACAAGATGTCAACAGCTCAACTGCCGTAAACAATTTACAGAAAATAAGGAAGTCAAAAAATTTAGATAAATGGGTTCCTCATGAATTGAATGATAATCGAAAACTCGTCGTTTTGAGGTTTCTTCTACGCTCTTTCTGTACAAAAAGTCGACCAATTTTTCGAAAGGATTGTGACGTGGTGTTAGAAGTGAATCCTCTAAGAAAACCGCTTACGTTCGGCACAGTTGTTGTGACGGAGAAGCTCCACAATTGTACGCAGAGCCGAAATTTCACCCCCAAAAGTCATGGATTGTTTAGTGGTCTCCGGCCACTCTCAACCATGACAGCTTCTTAAATACGGGCGAAATTATTACGGTGGAGAAGTACCGCCGACAAATTGACAAATGCACTAGGAGCTCCAATGCATGTTCCCGAGGTTGGTCAATATAAAGAGGTCAATTCTCCTCCACGAGAACGCTCGCCTACATGTTCAACTGACCCTTCAGAAACTGAACGAATTCTGGTACGAGTCTCTTGCTCATCCGCCATATACATCGCCCAACGACTATGGCTTTTTCAAGCAGCTCGACAACTTCCTGCGCGAAAAATATTTCAAAGCCGATATGATGCCGAATCAGCCTTCAATGACTTCACCGCTTTCAGAACTCCAAATTTCTATGCTATTGGGATAAATGAACGTGTTTATTGTTGGAGAAAATGTACCAATGCTAATGTTTTTTTTTATTTCAATTAATAAAGTTTATAAAATGAGTTAAGATATTTTGAAGTTGAACGCCAAAAAAAATTATTTTTGCACTACATTTTAGCGGTTTTTTTTTTTTACTTTACTTATTTTCCACATTCCTTTGACTTCTCTTGCCAGTTCTGTGTATTTACGCCGCATTTCAGACACATTGCTACTCACTCTCTGGCATGATAAAAACCGCAAAATCTAAAATATGGCATGAGTTCTTCTCGCTAACTATTATTACATCCGGTTTCTTGTTCGAATGAGGTTCTTCGTGTGTATATCCATGTCTCATAGAATCTTGTGACTTTCATTGTACAGTACTGCTGTCGGGTTTGTTTGTACCAGTTGACTGTGTCTTCAAGATGTAGTTGTTTGCGTAATTGCTAATGTATTACCTTCCGTAATTGATCCTGTCTCTTTGTATATTCTTTTTAGGCTATTTTGCTACATCCACTTATATGGTTTATTGTTTGGTTTCCTTGTTCACAGTCTGCATGTTTTCGTGTGTCTTGTAAATCCTTGTTTTGATGTGGTTGGTTCTAATGGTGTTATTTTGTGCGGCTGTTGTTGGTGATTCAGTTTAGGTTTCCAAGCTCTTTCGTTATTCTCTTCTTTTGTAATCCTTATGAATAATACACGCAGCTGTTTCTGTTCCCATTTTGGTTTCGTTGTCCTATTTCTCGTCTCTACTTCTATTTTCTTTGTTTCTTACTTGTTTTGCTGCAGTGATTATACTTTCAAGGGTAGTGCATTGTTCATCGTTTGAAGTCTTCTGGTCGACAGTCTTTAGTTCTTCTTTGGTCCAGATTATAAACGGTGCACAGTTTCTATTAGTGGCATTGCAACCGTTTTTATTCCGTTAGTAAGGTTTCGGCTAGAAAATTTCGTTGCGAGGAGGTTTCTTCTTTTTCATCTTCTTCTTTTTCCTATTATTATTATTATTATTATTATTATTATTATTATTATTATTATTATTATTATTATTATTATTATTATTATTATTTGCATCTCGTTTTTTTACAGCTAAACAAATATATTCGATAAACCACCAGATTTTTTAATCCAAATAAAACTGAAGAATAATTCATAGAGAGTAGGCACATAATGCTTAACCAAACCTGCGCCCTCCTCATGGTTAATGTTTTTTTTTATATACCTTCAGTGTTATTTAGAAATTCGTTTGTAACAATGAGAGGTCACGTTGTTAAATATTTTATTCTTACATCGTTTCTCTTTTTTTACCTATTAATTGTCGACTATTTTCAACTATTTAAGAAAACCTTCAAGTAGAATATTGCACACTTATGACGAACTTATCAGTTCTGGTTTTCTTTTAAAATAATAATTAATTTTGTGCTGTCTTTTTCACTAGTTACAAGAGAAACATCTGGGAAAAGTATACGCAGAAATTACCCTGTGGGTTATGTGATAATTTGCAATTAGCACCAAATAATCAAACAAAAAACAACGCATGTCTAATTATATATTTATAAATTTTAAAATAATGATCATAGGAATCGGGAATCGTATCGGAATCTGAAATAAAGAACAGAATCGGTAATTTGATCAGAATCGAGAAAGTTTGGAATCGTCGCATCACTAATATATATATATATATATATATATATATATATATATATATATATATATATATGTATATATATATATATATATATATATACTAAATGTATTAATAGAGAGAGACCGATATTTTTGTCTCAACTTACTTCTATCATTTTCTAATATATCATGCATAATGCTTTAATTATATAATGCTTATTTATAAACGTGCAACTATGCTTTTAGCATAGAAGTATATATTATATTTTCTAACGGTGTATGATGAAAGATACAGATTGTATAAATATGTCCTTCATATGCGAAGCATTTTAAAAATTAAATTGATGTATAATTGTAAACGTATCGATACCTGCATTACGATAAGTAATTTGTGCAAAACAGAAAGGACTGAAAATAGATGAAGCATAATCCGCAAAAAGAAATAACTTATTGTGAATATATCCGAACAGAAATTGCAAATCAACAATAGAAACTATAGAAGAGAACAAAGAAAGAATGATACGTTGTTGAAAAAACGGAAAACATTAAACAGAAAAACGGTAACTTAATATGTACATGGAAATTTAAATTAAATATAAAATATGAAGAACAATGTAATGCAAAATCTGGAAAGAGAAATAACAAAAAATGCACTTAAATAATCACCTGCGAAAAAAGCATATATAATTCTAATAAATGAAAGACGATGAATATAGAATTATCCAAGACAAAGTTATATAGCTTAGTTTTAAAGGCATAAAGGACTTAAATAAGCAGTCCCCTTTACATTCTAACTTTGATGAATCGAAAACATTATTTAGATTAATAATATATGAACTGAACAATTCGACCACGTAATGTGACACGTCTGTTTACGGTTTTGGCATTGTAAAACCTTTATCTGGCTATTACTGTGAACACATATTTTGGAATAATAATTGAAGGTCTTGATATATTTTTCTGTTTTCTTATAAAAATCATAAAATATCTAACGATATAAAACTTATATTTTGAACATATATTTTTAACTTTAATCTAAATATTTAATATCCCTGGTCCTTAAAACTCTTATACGTATAATTCTATTCCAAATGTAATTTGTGTTGTCCTGTTTAAAAGTTAACAAATTTACCGAAATTCCATTACTATCAACTACTATATTGTCTTTTTGACTAATCCTCACTCTTTAACCCTTATGCTTGAGTGGCCTATCAGCCTTGATAAGTGGTGACGCTTATGTAAAAAAAATCGTTTTCTGATGAATTGCTAAGCTAAAAAATTACATCAAACATGGCGGCCGGGAAATATGCTTCTAAAATCTATAAAAGTCGCAATCTGAGGAAAATTAATTAAACCTAGTTTCATGCTGTGATATTTTCCTTTTAAACAAATTTTATCCGTTCACATTGTTAAATTTACTTACTATTCGTCTGACTATACTCACGTGCATTAATTTAATGTAAGATTAAGAAGAATGTTGACAGCAATTATCACACTTGATTGCAATCTTAAAAAAACTAATCTTAAGCACAATTGTGCGTAAAGTGCAAAGTGTAGCCTTTCGGAAAAAATATGGTTTTCTTGATTAGCATAAATTTACAAAAACTTGTAACTGCTTAAATTTTATTTAAATTATCCATTTATTAGATAATCTTTCGATACAAGTTAACGATAATATATATATATATAATTATAGAGATATATATATATATATACATATATATACATATTTAGCCAAAAAAATTAAATCTTTAATTAACACTGCGTAATGATGTTTACGTTTCTAGTATTCCGCATGTCTTATTTGAAGAACAACCTTACGTATGTGCTTTTTTGACACACACACGTACATATATATGTATATATATATATATATATATATATATATATATATATATATACATACATGTACACACACACATATATATACACACACACACATATATATATATATATATATATATATATTAAAGTTAAAGGTGTTCAAATGTCGAGTTTCTTTGTGGCGTCACGGGGTTCCGGGTCGCCTGAGCAAATATCATTGACTAAAACAGATAATTATTTGTAGCGACCACATGTAACTGTTTATCCTCCAGTAATTATTAATATATAAGTATATATATATATATATATATATATATATGTATATATATATATATATATATATATATATATATATATATATATATATATATGGAGAGAGATAGAAAGGGAGAGAGAGAGTGAGAGACTAAGGTATAGGAACGAAACGTTTACTCGATAGACGCAAGTGAAAAATTAAAACTAATATAAATATTAAAATGTATATCGTAATATTAAATTAATAAAAACTAAGTGCAAACACAGAAGGAATCAGAGATTCGCATAAGGAAACGAACTCAAAATCGTAAATTGTAATTTATATGAACATTTCTTGATCGGCGTAATACTCCAAAGACAATATTCAAACAAGACATTCTCTCTAGACAATTACAGAATCTACTAAGAAAAAAATTAAAGATGCGCAAGCAACCCTTAGCCAATAAGACTAACACATTTTCTACCCGTTCTATAAATTTCTGTCTAAAAACTTGTAAATGGCCGTCTAAACACTAACGTCCAAATGTTACTTTTCTTTCGAGATCATGTTAATTGTTAGATAAGCCTCTTGATGAGATTTGTACGATAGAAATCACATATATTTCTTTCAAATTCACTAGACCAAATTAAAGCGCTAGAAAAAAGAGAAACACTCTGATACATCAACTCGCTGTTGTTCCTTATCGATTATCAACAAAAGCAACACACGCTTTTAACAATACTTTCACATTGACAAACGTGTTTTTCTAAATGATTAATAGACTCCATTCTCATATTTCAAATTGATATCGCATTTTTAATTAACGATCGCCAAAGCGAGTTTGCACTTTTTTAATGTTTTTCGGTACACCTTCCGAATATCAATGATATGAGCGCCAACCACACTGCGGTTAATTAAAATTTGCCCCATAAGCCTTGTCCTCATGGAGCTATAACCTGAACTACAGTTTTAAGGAAATTGTTATGTTTGAATTACATTATTTTCCTTTATGAATAAATAAGTTATGAACATTTAAAAACCTTTTCTCCGTAGACAGGTAAAATAAAAATTGATCGAATCGTGATGTTAGCGCACATCAAACAACAACATTATTTATGAGATCGAAGGTTAAAAGTGCAAACATCTACTAGGATTTTAAGTCAATCACATTTCAATCCAGGTTTTAATTATGTACGAGGGGTGTGCAATAATAATGCGCCTGACCCACTGCCCATAGCATTTGAGTTACGAAAGTTGGCTTAGTTATTCGTCTTTCTCTACATAGAAACCACCCAGAGTTATGCATTTCTTCCATCGTTTGATGCAGCTCTGGAGACCGTTTTTGTAGAACATTCCAGGTTGATCCTCCAACGACAACGTGATTTCAGAAATCAAGGTTGCATCATCTTCAAAACGCTTTCCTTTCAAAAACAACTTCATGGATGGGAAGAGGTGAAAGTCAGAGGATGCAAGGTCAGGAGAGTAGGGATGATGGGGCAGGATTTCATAACCACACGCCCGTGCTTTTGATCTGACGACATGCCGGTTGTGGACCGGAGCGTTGTCCTGCAGTAGGACGGTAGCTTTACTGATCTTGCCCCACCTCTTGGTTTTCATAACTTCCCTTAATTTCCTCATAAGTGAAGCATAATAGGTTCCTGTAATTGTGGTACCCTTTGCCAGGAAATCTGTCATCACTACTCCGTCCTGGTCCCAGAAGACTGTGAGCATGGCCTTGCCAGCGGAGGGCTGCGCCCTTTCCTATGTTTGAGGTGGTGAGTCTAAGTGTTTCCACTGCATTGACTCGGCTTTGGTCTCTGGACTATAATGATGGACGCAGACTTCATCCTGTGAAATCAGTCTTTTGAAAAACTTTGACTCATCTTCTTGGCACATCTCCAAATTCATCGTCGAGCACTTGACGCGTTCTCGCTTCTGGAATGGTGTGAGCAGCCTGGGACTCCATCTGGCAGACACCTTATGCATATGCAAATGGTCATGAATGATAGTTTCCACAGACCCTGTACTAATCTTGGCATCTTGGGCTCTATGGTGAATAGTAATGCGCCGATCTTCCAAAGTGGCAGGCTCACCTTGACAGACAATGGCAGAAGGTGGCGACCAGGTCTGGCAACTGTTTCCAAAGACTTCCGACCATGTTTGAATTCACGATGCCAGACTTTTACAAGGTAATATGATGGGGCATTATCACCATTAGTTTCTTTCCTTTCATCAAAAGTCTCCTGTGGTGTGCGTACTTTCAAATACAAAAACCGGATCACTGCTCGGCATTCAACAGGCTCTATTTCACAGCTGACTCAGTTCAAACATGTAAAACAGAAACCACAATTAGCTCGGAGCTGTAATTGACCAAATAACTCGTAGAGATATAAGTCAAGTAGTCCAAGGATGGAATACTGCTGCCATATCTGGGCAGGAGCTGCTAAAAACAACCTATTCTGCCTTGACAGAGTACAAAATAGACTTCGTGGCTTAGTGGGGGATGTCTTCTTGCATTTCATCCGTCCAGATTACATTTTACAAAACTGCAAATCTTTGTTTTACTGATTTTTCACAAACTTATATCAATCTTTGGCAAGTTTGGTATTTGTTAAGGTATATTTTGTTGATTTTGAATGACAATGCTAAAACATACAGCTCTGATATTGGTATCCTAATTTACATTAATTCCAGGACCGTAAGATAAGTTTTAATTCCAATACGAGTAATGAAGTGTGTTTTATTTCAACATTTCTGCTACGCCACCTTGAAGTACTCTAATATTTCCCTCAGGTTGCCGCACATGTTGACGTCCAATGGTTTAATGCCGCGAATCTCTGAATTATTTTGGATGTTTTTCTATTTGCATCCTTAAACTTCAAAATACACATAAAACAGATTCAATGATTAGTACCCATATCTTGGAAAAAATCTATGTTTACAAATTGGACACAGGAAAGAAAAATTCTATCGTAAATATCAATATTTTAAATTTTTATCGAAAAGGTAAAAATAACTTTTCATATATCAACTACTTTTCCATTAGAGAAATTTAAGACTTTGATGAAAAAATAGATTCGATAATGAGTTTTATTTTTTTCTGCATATGACTAAAATATTTATGATCTGTGACTTACAAAATATCATGCAAAACTAATATAAATTAGAGTTAGAATAGCAAATAACGTGTATCTAATTGTTATTTTCACCGTATACATAAATGTATATATATATATATATACATATATATATATACATATATATATATATATATATCAATATATACATATATATAGAGAGAGAGACAGAGAGAGCGAGAGAGACAGAGAGAGAAAGAGAGAACGATAGAGGGAGAAAGAGGAAGAGAGAGGGGAGAGAGATTGATAGGGAGATTCAAAGCGTGATTAAAATCCAGAACAACTACACAATCTTCTCGATATTTTTTGGAACGTCAACGGGTATGGGACAAACAAATAACATCATCATTTCCCCAATGCCACATATACATATTTCCACTACTATTTCAAACCACGCCCGTAAATGCAAGCCGAACAGTAGCTAATAAAGTAGTTAATAAAACATGTTAAAACACTTAGAAAGAGTTCAAAACACAATAAATTTTAAAATGGAAGCACATAGTTCTTAATCCGCGGAGTTTCGAACAAATTTAACAAAATGCGGGATTGGATATATATATATATATATATATATATATATATATATATATATATATATATATATATATATATATATATATAACCACACATATTAATATAAGATAGTATACATTTATGCGCACATTGTAAGTATTTACTTAAGCAGTGTTCCATACGGAGATAGAGCTAGGTTGTAAGTTATGAAATATATATGGTAATTAAGCTACACAGAACACTCCGCGTTTCATCCACGCTAGGATTCAGCGGACTTATGCATATATATATATATATATATATATATATATATATATATATATATATATATATATATATATACATATATATTCATAACTTACTATATATATATATATATATATATATATATATATATATATATATATATAGCGAGAGAGAGATGGATAAATGTGTGTGTTTGTGTGTGTCTGAGTGTAAAACGTTTGAATCCACATATAGATTCTTCCTCATGGCAACACGAGGCAACCTTCTAAAAACACCTTTATATTTAAGTCGATATAATAGGACGTATGTGTATAATAACATATATCACGGGTTCCAAAGAAAACGCTTCTACATTGGACAGAGATTCTGAAAAATATTTTTTTATGTACTAAAATATAAGCGCGAGTTTTACTGCATCGCATGCCATATCAATGCCTAATTCTTCGACACACTTTGAGTAATCTATAAATATACAAGCGAAAATGTGTGTGTGTGTATGTATGTACGTAAAAGGCTTGTTTTCCGAGAAGCTGTCGGTCAGCTCAGAACTTCTTAAGGTTGTTTATATCAAATTTAACAACGGAGGTAGACTGTCTATGTAACTTGCTTTTACTTTGAAAAAATAAATATTCAACATTTTTCGCACGCCGCCTGTGGATTAGGTTGTTCGTATAATAAAAGCGACACAAATTCTGGCGGTATTTTCTCCGGTCGAGATCGCCGGAAATGTCCCAAAGCAATCAGCTTTAATCAATGTGGAAATATTTTCATTATATCAGACAATTGCTATTCAATATGGACATTCCCCTTTTTTATAGGGAGCTGTCCCCCATACATATTGGGAAAATAAAAAAGCGTTCCCGCAGTCAATGAATTACAACCCCGCAGTCCAAGTTGACCTCATTAAGTCATTAAAACGTTCACCTGCCATTCTAAATACTTACATATTTCCAACTTTGCCTTAAGCGTTCGGGTTCGATCCTCATACTTACCTTCAATAACTTTATTTTTATTGAACCCTCCCCCCAACGGAGTTTGGATTTACCCAAATAACAGTAATAAATAAAAGGTAAATTAATGGATCTCTTCTTTAGAGCCTTATAATTCTTATCCAGCTAAAAGGAATATAAAACGAAGGACTGCATTATGCCGAACTGTCTCGATTTATACATAAGACTTCAGCACTAAAATGAATATTTCTTTTGGTCACTTTATTCCACTGGTATACCGTATTTTTTAATTAGAATATGGTTTGTGTTTGTAACTTTCAGCTCACACTCAAAGCGTTCTTATCACAATCAAAAATAGAATTAATTTCTTATGAGAGTTATGTTTTTTTAATTTTTGTGTTAAAACTCTAGAAATCATTTTGCATTATAAATAAAAGATAAGAAATACACTTATTTTTTCTGATTCCTTTTGTTCAATCTTTCTGTTGACATGTTCTGTATTGAATGACGTATATATCAGGGCATTCAAAGTATCAGGTTATAAATGCATTATATATATATGTGTATATATATATATATATATATATATATATATATATATATATATATATATATAAACCCCTGAATGGTTGTGTTCTTTCATCTTCGACTTTTGTCTATTTCATTTGGTTATGACGAAGCTGATTAAAAAGTAGGAAAACTTTCCATGTACGTCGTGCCATACACAACTGGTCCTATTTTTTTTTTAATTATTAATAGTTACATTAGGAAAAATTAATTTTCTGCATCTACAATCCAACTGCGACCTGTTTATCATCAACGCTATTATCCCGTCTCACATCAATCGAAATGAATGGATCCTGTCTTGCGGAAACTCCCGGTTATACAAGCATCTGGAACTAACCTTTACTCCTGGGCTAATATGAGAGACACGCATAAAATCGTGTCTAAGGCTGCTGGAAAAAATGATCGGATCGTTCCACCGTTACAGTAGATATGTAACTGCTGATGCAATTCTTTCCCTGTATAGGAAACAAGTACGTCTAAGCTTGGAGTATTGTTGCCATATCTGTTCAGCAGCTGCCTTTATAGAGTTACTTATAGACTTCGTAGCTTAGTGGTCGTCATCACGTCAAACGTGAATACGTTCTTGATGAGCCATCCTTTTCAGTAATACAAGTTGATAAATTTTCACTACTAACAAATATATATATATGGTTTTGTAATTGATTTTTAAAACGACATTAAAATAAACGTCTCCGCCACGTAGAACCGGTGCTTAGAAATTCGCCCATTTCTTATATTTGGACGTCTTTTTTGTTTATTTATTTATTATTCTTAAAAAAAAACAGTAATCTATGGGCATACGTGTTTCAGATCCCTACTTCAGCGTAGATTGACTGTTGGAACCTTGGACCTCATATATATATATATATATATATATATATATATATATATATATATATATATATATATATATATATATATATATATTCTCCAAATAAATGTCTGAATTTGATTTAATTCTACTCAAATTTCATTTAACAAATTTCGAAAATTTAAGAATCAACCCCCCCAAAAAAAAGGTTACAAATATTGCTTTATCTTCATCCAGCTTTATAAGACATTTATTACCAGACTATAATATATAGTCTTTAATTTAAAGGTGATGTTGTCATTAATCTTTGAAACAAGTAAAAAATATAAGAGGAATTAAGGTCCAACATATACGTGTCTATAAAAATTTATCGAAGAATATGTTGTCCGCAGTGTATCACATAAGCTAAGACTTCTTTATCACAATGTATAGTGAATAGTTTATTATATGTGAAAAAATTGTGTACATTTAAATATGTAAACATAAAACACAAACGCGATATTTTGTTTCGTTTTATTATGGTACCCTTGTTGTTCGCCTTACTTAATGTACATATGTAATAATAGTGGAAATAGAAAACGTCAAGGGTATGCAATTTATTATTTTGGGGCGTTATATGCAAAAAATTAAACTAGATAAGTACGCGTGTGAGGCATGTATGCATGTTTAGTAATAACGAGTTTCTTGAATTAAAACGAGGATAAATTGTTGGAATTAAATGGATAATGCTGCTAAATAGGGATTGAAAAAAGAGTTGAAAATAGTATGTACACTGATTGCAGAAATGTGTTATAAGAAACTATTAAGAAGATAAAATTGGTGGAATGATAACCAGCAAAGGCAACATTACAGGTAGTTCTTATATAAATCTTGAATAGTGAAAACAAACAATGGTGCATGAGCAGTATTTATAGTTTGGCATGGGTAATGAATTGTTGAATCGAGCTGAAAAATATTGACAGGAAGACTAGGCAAAATAAGTGTTGAATTAAGCTGAAAACATTAAAAGAAAGACTAGGCAAAATAGTTATAAATGACGGAGTTTTCGCCTTCAAATAATGACGATATATTATATGTGGACCGAACGAAATAGAACGAGGAGTAATCGGTGTATAATACTGCATAAAACCAGAGGAAAAGAGCGTCAAAGTGCACATACAGATGGAAATGCTTATAAAGGTTGAGTAAAAACGGGAAAAAACATTATCGAGCGAACTTGTAGGGAGAAAGCATTTCAAGATAATGAATGGCCAAACAGAGAATGAGAGGTGATTTAAAATAGGAGCATATGGTCGATACCGTTGTTATTTACGAGAGACAGTAAAGGAAAAAAATACCGATTGTTGTAAAAATCTAATTAGAATATTGAGACAGGATCCCCTATGTGTACGGCCGAGGATAAACGGATGAAGGGAAAATATGTTAAGTGTCACATTAATAAGATGACTTTAAGTCCCTTATGCCGACTGTAATGACCAAAAAAGTAAAAATGTAAACCTCACATTTATTATGTCAGTTAAAAATGAGTTCAAGAGGTGTTATATTGCAAGTAATGTCCATTGTGATGTGCGTAAGAAAAAGATTTGATGTAGGAAATATGGAACGATAATATGGCATCACATTCGTGACGAGGCATAATGTAAATAATTGTGGAATTTGGATATAAAATATGGTAAATGTGATTGAAGCAAGTTGAAACATATTAATCTGGCAACAATAAATGATATAGCAATAACAGTTAATGTGAATGTGGAGGAAACTCCAAAAGAAAGCAGACTTCAATAATAGAATAATGTTTGTTGAACTTTAAGACGGTTGTACTTACCTGTTATGATGAAATCCTTGGATACAAACGGTTTCATACATGGATTAAAAATTAAGATCCATTGTAATGTTGGACTGCTTCAGAAAACCGCTAAAATCTTGCGGAAATTACTTCAGCATAATAATAATAATAATAATAATAATAATAATAATAATAATAATAATGACGTAATAGAGAACATGAAGACCGGAATAGACCGTTGATGGACAACAAATAACAGATATTTACACACAAAGAGGCACCTTTCAAGGAGATTCACTTTCACCATTGATGTTCATAATAGCCATGATGCCCTTAACAATATACTGAGAAAGTGGCATGCTTGATACAATTTCTCTAATATAGATGAAAAAAATGGATCAGCTAATTAACATGAACGACCTTTAACTTTTTTCAAGGACCGAAAAAGAAGCTAATGACAATAGTAAATACTGCAAACGTGAAAAGAAAAAAAAGGAGGGAGAGGACTAGTTTCTATAGAATACTGCGTGCATTACCCAGAGAAAAGAATGCGAAAAATACATTACGCAAAACACAGAAAGGGTAATCATACACGCGACACTGAAAAATTCGGTAAAGCAAAAAAACAGAGAGATTAATGGAGTAGAGGAGAAAAGAAAACGGGAAGAAAACCAACTACATGGAAAATTTATAAAAATGACAAAAGATGAAAATAACGAAACCACTTGGACATGGATGCGAAAAGGGCACTTAAGCCGAGAAAACATCTCTAATAACTATAGCACAAAACAGTTTGATAAAAACCAATCCCATCAAAGCAAATATCGATAACACACAAGAAAACAGTGAATACATACTCTGGTGACAAAGAGACGAAACGATAAACCACAATAGTAAGTGATGGCAGCAAACAGGTCCAAAAGGAACACAAGAGCAGACAGGCAAAAGTGGGAATCATGCAAACAACTGTATCTCGAACGCACAGCCGAGTAGTACACTCATAAGCCGGCAACAGTACTTGAAAACGTCAATTACAAAATCCTATTGAGCATGGACCTACAAACTAATAAACCCACCCAAGCAAGAAAGACGGATGTCGTAATGATTAACACGAAATGAAATTCCTGTCAGATCGTACACTTGGCTGTTCCAGCTGACCAAAGGGTGAATATCAAACTAAGGAGAAATGGGGCCAATACACAGAGCAAGCCACAGAGCTGAAGGAATATGGAAGTTGAAGAAAATCAAAATGATACCTATAACAGTAGCAGCAGTAGGAACGCTCTCGAAAACTTTTGAAAAAATAAATGAGAGAAATTGCAATAAGAGGAATTACTGGAAAAATACAACGAACAACAATAATGAAAACAGCTAAAATATTTAGAAACACCCTTGAATGTGGAGACTAACACATATGACCTACAAGCGCAGGCCAGACACACTGTTGCAGAGACAAAGTATGACACGCTACATGGAACGTATAGCATAAAAGCTACATATTATAAGTTCTCAAACTTTACCCCCATTCCCCATAACCACATAACGCCCCCCAAGAACAAATAGCCAAGCAGAGACAAGGAGAAAGAAAAGACAAAGTAGTGATTCTGGACCGGACCTCCTCTGTATAAGTACGAAAAGAACTGGGATCTTGTTGAGGCTTATTTACACTCAAATTCCAGGGAGGAACAGTGGCCACTTCTAACGAAAAATCAATGACAAACAGTTGTTGTGATAATGCAAGTTTATTTGCAAATGTTATCGAAAGAGGTTGAGAGTAATAGGAATCTTAATGTTTTTCACTCAGCTTCCAGGGAATATCACAGGCTGAGTTCAATGAGATCGCTGATGCCCTTGTGAGATATAATAATAATAATAATAATAATAATAATAATAATAATAAAATAATAATAATAATAATAATAACACCTAATAAAAGGTATAAATACATGGGCAGTATCACTAGTAAGATACTCTGAACCGTTTATAGGGTGGACAAAAAGAACTGGGGCAACTCGATCAGAAAACCAGGAAACTAATGACCATAGAAATGGTACAAGAATTAAACTGGCGGCAGTACTTGAAAATAAACGCCTCAGAATCCTATTGAAGAAGGATATGCAAATAGATAAAGACATTGAAGCAAAAAGCATATGTTGTCATCATAGTCAGAAAGAATTGAAAGCACTTCCACATCGCAGATGTCGCTAATCTAGCAGACCAGGGAATGAATATCAAGGAAACGCAGAATCAAAGCACGTACAAGGGGCCGGCAAAAATTGAAACGGAAGATGAAGAAATGACAGATAACACCACTAAAGATAGGCGCTCTAAGAACTATCGCAAAAAAAAAACTTTTTTAAAAAGTGAGGTAAATATTTATCAGAAGGAAGAAGATAAAACTAAGAAAATAATGAAAACAGTTAAAATATTTCGAAAATCCATTAAATACGGCATGAGGTAAAGGTGAAAATCGAGCACATGAAAACTGCTACAGATGTAAAACACAAAGAAACACCACAGCAAAATCTTGAAAATGAAAACTGCAAAATTATAAGTTACTCCAACTGCTCACCTAAACACCTAAAGTAGTATCGACAAAAACTGGCGCCACACTAACTAGGCGAGAAAATTCAACGGAACCGAAGACCGAAGAATCATAATTCCAAAAGCGTCCTCTACATATGGGGTGCTAAAAAACTGGGATCTTAGGGAGGCGTATTTTCACCTAAATCCAAGTGAAGACCGATTGTCGATTCAAACGTTAAATTAATACTTAACCGCTTTTGTGACAATGCGCGCTATTTTCATAGGTTAATATAATGGGATGGCCAGTATTTAAAATATAGGAACACTTATTGTCAATTATATTACAAGGAACCCAGCAAACTCTTCTAATCATATATCCATATTACTTGGGTGCATCTGCTTGAATCGAAACCGAACCCAAAAGTTATGAAAAATATGTATTTATATAACTTGTGTTCCTGTAGCTACAAACGAAACTGAAACCAAAACCAAAACATATGAATACTTCTTAATCAAATTATATATATATATATATATATATATATATATATATATATATATATATATATATATATACATATACATATATATATATATATATACATATATATATATATATATATATATATATATATATATATAGATTACTGGTGTGCAATCAGCTATAATTCAAACTGAAACAAAAACTTATGAAGAATTCTTGGTAAAATTATTTATTACAAGAAATGGAAGTCCATAAATTAAACGACATGCACTCGAATGTAAGCGTGACACACACACAATACCACACACGCTATCCTATTAATATATAGATAATAATAATAATAATGATAATAATAATAATAATAATAATAATAATTATTATTATTATTATTATTATTATTATTATTATTATTATAAAACTAATAATAGCTCGAAGGAACAAATCAGGGGTATCAAAGGGATCTGAAAATGAATAAAGACAAAATGATGGGACCACTTCGAAAAAGAATGAACGAGATTATAATCAGGGGAATGCCAGATAAGATACAACGGATTTCAATAATAAAAACTGCCGAAATATTAAGGAAAACCGTTGAATGTGAAGACTAACACCACCCATAAACTTCACGCATAAACGGGACACAGAAAAGGCTACAGCTGTAAAACACAGAGGGATAAAACAGGGAAACTTAAATAGTATAATTATAAGATACCCCCTGTTTTTGTGTCACCCTAAACGGACAAAAAGCCAAATAATGAGAGGGTAAATCATAATTGAATTATCGTGAAGAGAAAGCACTAATTAAACCTACGCTGGTTAAGTGCTAATATGAATGGGACTTTAGGAGGCTTATTCCCACCTATATCCTAGTAAAAACCAATGGCCCCCGCCAAGGAGGAATCATTGGCAAGCGTATTTTGCCATAATGCAAATGCTTTTGCGAAAGTTACTGTAAGAGTGCACCAGTAGTGAAAGTCAGTGGAGACTTGTTGTCACTCAGTCACTCAGTAAGTACATTATAATAACCTTAGTGACAGCGAAATTTACGTACCAATTCGCTCCAAATGTTTAACTTTAGCAATTTCTATAATAAGCAAACAACAACAAAAACACATTAAAAATATACAGAATACAAAACATAAGATGAATATAAGAAGAGCTTGTAACCAATGTGCCTCAACATATAGAAAGAAACCGAGCACTCTTTACTAAATGAACCGATTCACATTAAAGAGAAAAAAAAACACATACATTCATGAACAAAAAAGAGCCATAAGTGAAAGAAGTAAGAAATAGATTTTTCAATATTTTTCCATGAATTTTTGTTAATTTTAACTGAAAATTTCTATTTTGCAGATCATTATTATAATAATAAGTTGAAAATTTAATCTTAAAAACGGTAAGACCGCATCTTTGTGACGATATAAAAAAAAACGATTTGAAGGATTAAGGCAATCCAAGCGGATTTTTGATATTTTAAGAAAAGAAAAACTAAAAACATCTCTTTCCGTGGAGAAGCGAATTGGTCAAAGGTTCGAAGTCGAATGCTTTGTAAACGGGAAATCTGAATCTCGTCGCCGTAGAGCATTCACTTTGAAAGATGACCGAAGGCTTAAATTAACCGCTTTGAAAAAGTGAAAGAACACTTTTGTTGATCATGGCAAAGAATTCAAAACATGACGGGGAATTCTCTTTCTAGATATACAATATGTAGACAATTGAAAGAAACGGGATTTTCTTCAAAAAGGTGTGCAAAAAGCCATTTTTATCTAAGAAGAGTATCAATGATAGAAAGAGATTTGTCTCGTATTATGAAAAAATACTGGTTCAGGAATGTTTTCTGGTTAAACTAATCAAGATTTTGTTTTGTTGGTGATGCTCTCGATGCTCCCGAATTGTGCAATCGAAGGATTGGAGAAAGATTTTCACCAATTTGCATAAAAAGGACAATTACACACCGGAATGGAGGGGTTATGATATGGGGATCGTTTACTGCAGCAGGAGTTGGGGAACTTATTAGATGTGGGAAGTCAATTAATGCAAAAGAAATACATTCGACTGTTAGAAACAGGACTGTTACCAAGAATCTAGGAGCTGGGAATATCTCAGAACATTATTTTTCAACATTGTAATGCCCCTTCACGCACTTCTAAAGTGACAAAAATGTTTTCTGATAATTCAATTAATGTGATATTCTGGCCATGTCCGTCCGATTTAAACACAATCGAGAATATTTGGTTCATAACATATTGTGCATTGGATGGAATAAATTTTTACAACAATGACAAACTGATAGCTGTGCAAAGCGAATGGAATACATCTCCTCTTCACAGTTTTCCACTTTTGTTGAAATCAAAAGGACATTCTATTCAGTTATAAGCATTTATTAAAGTAAATGACTTGTCCTGTGTTATTAGTCTCGTTTAAATTTCCTTGTTCAATTTTTCTTTGTTCAATATTGCATTTAGTGCGATAAAATGTATAAAATTCGTTCGGGTCATTTGTTTTTTTTTGTTTTTCATTTGGCTCAAAAGTCAGTACGTATATTTTGTAAAATGGACATAAATGAAACAAAACAAAGGGACTTGTTGTTCAGGTTCGGGAAGGACTTAGAGGAAATATGACCAAAATGATTATGTAGTACTTGCTTAATTATTAACAAGATAAAGATATTGAGTTGTTAAATCGTTCTAAATTAAATATTGTAAATGTGTACAATGTAACGGCTCCAATGTTATTTTATTTGAAATTGTCTTAAATGTCTTACATATCAATACAAGTAATACGAAGAATTTCATATTCAATGGAATTAAAATTTAAGATCAAGATGATATTACTTGCTATCATCATTTTTTTTTAATTTTCACAATAATAACATTACTACTAAACAATAGATAAGATTAATGTGTTGAAATATTATACAAATTGGTTTATGATGGCCAAATATTATAGCACAGCTGATAAAAAACCGGAGAGGATCAAAATGAGCAAATAATCAATACACAATTATTAGATGAAAGCGATTGATTTCCCTGACGAGCAATTTCCACCATCATTAATCAAGCATCATGATCGATTATTTCTGTTAATCAAACAATCATGCTTGACATCCGTGACATCCGGTTTCCGGTGATTTGTGCTTTTGTTCGGAGCTCTTTCCTCTCATGCATGTCGCCTAGTTTTGAAGTCTCTCTTTATAACAATCATGTTTTAATACGTGCATTACTTTTCAGCTTCACATTTCAAAATGCTGGTTTATATTGCGCGAAAAAATCTATCAGAGAAAATGAACTCTGATTAGATTTAAAAGCCTATGTGTTTTTTTTATGTTCTAAATCTAGTTGTAAGTCATTCCAGTATACGTAGGCATTGTTCACAACTAGAAAGTGACACTACAATAAACCTTTTAGCTGTGTGTGAATTAGACAAAATACATCGTATTAATGTGCAATTAGTGCTGCAAAATCTAATCATATGTTTTTATAAATAGGAAAAAGCTGGCTACAATTATGCGATAAAAGTATACATCTGTATGTTATAAAATACGAGCAGCTCGCCCGGCGTTAACCGGTCATAAAATACGTTTTTGGATTATATTTTAATTCATGCATATTATGCATTCAACAATATAGAAATGATTTTCTATCGGTCATTATATTGAACCTAATATATAATAGCGAGATTAAAACTAATATATATATATATATATATATATATATATATATATATATATATGTATGTGTAGATGAATATATATATATGTATATACATATAAATATATATATGTGTATATATATGTATATATATATATATATATATATATATATATATATATATATATATATACAATCCAATTTACCTAGAAAAATGGATGCTTCTTATTTAGATATATAAGCGTGTTAATGTTTAGTAAACATTGGTCATTTTGTACTTCCAAACCAGAAAGTGCTTCTTTTTACTTCATGAAAAAGATTAAGGTCTATATAAGAACAAAAAAAACACGAACTGAACTTTTATTTATTATGGTAACATTTATTTCTTGTATATTTATTTTTCGGGTAGTCGTTTGTTAACTTTAAAGCTACACACTCTTACTAAATGATATCGGAAAATAAAGAAACAGAACAGTTTTGAAAACTAATTATGTTTTACTTACTTTAGTAAAATAATCCGAAAAATCAAAATGGGATATTAAAAAAAGTAAACGCGCAATTACTTTAGTTTTTTAAAGCAACAAATCGATATAAATAGGAATAAGAAAGAAAATGGCGACCTTTTCAAGCATAACAGCTTTGCTTCAGCTTTAAAGTAGTGGACGGTGTAGTATTGCGCAGTTGAAGTTAGGGCTGTACAATTTTAATGTAAAGAACACTCAGAAAAGTGTTGTAATCAACTGAATTCCTTCTAGTACCCTGAAAAAAGCTTAAGCAGATATATAAACAGATATATAAATAAAATTAAAAAGGTTTTAAATATAACTGTAAATGTATAATGCAAACGTTTTTAAAAAGACAGGTAATCACGTGAGCAGGATGGTCTCCTCCTTTTGACACGATAACAAGTAACGTGTTTTTTTCTTATTTATCCATTTATCTATTTTAGAAAGAGTGGCACGTGCAATAGAGAAGGAAAAAGATATGCAACATTTATGCAAAATTTTTGTCGAGAATTGTTGAAAGTTCCGACTTTACTTTTTGGCTTTCACTTTTATAAGGACGTGAATTTATGAGGTGAATTAATTTGGCACAATATGATTCAAAATAAATAAAAGCTTACGGGAATTAAGATTAAAGTTAAGGTGTTCTTGTGGACCATCACCCTTTTAAAAAATCTTGTTAAACTCTGTGCCATATTTATATTCTATGGAGGATTGGATCGAACGTACACCCACTAATTATATTATACCATATTTCTCGATACTAAATCATTATTATCAAAGTATACTTACGCAAATAGATACGAACAGTCTTTGTTAAAGTTTGTGCTATATTTTCATGGAGTACAGGCGCGAACGCAGACCTACACACACCATCCCTATTTAAGTTGAAACATATTTATCAAAGTATTCTTATTTACATCTATATCAAAAACACTTGTAAACGTTTTTTTTATTTCATTTTTTCCATACTTTGAGGACTAAGCGCGAACGCAGACCCCATAACATTTATGAACCACCGTTCTGCCAGATCGAACATACCAATTCCAGATCCTCGATACATCTTCTATCATTATATTTAAAAAGTTTTTTTTTTAAATAGTCAACCATATAGGAGCCTATTTGTGACCAGACACACATCCACACCCCCACCCACACAGACGTTCAGCTAGCAACCATACTAGAAATAAAAATAAAAATACTAATAACAACCAAGATAAATGCAACTGGAGATACCGCTCATATTTCCCACTTCAAAACAAATATCTAACCAAAAGCATAGTTTATCAGCCCACAATATTCGCGAAAGAAAACCCGAATAACAAGAAATATTACGTAGGCATGACTTCCATAGATTTAAAAACTCCATATTATGACCACAAAAGTACATTCAACAATAAAAACCCCGTATGAAAAAAAAACTAGGAAATAAATACTGGGAACTCAAGGAAAGCGGCCGTCCGCCGGTAGTCAAATGGAACATAGTAAGGCAAGCAAAATCCTATAGAGATCTAGATGACCCATGTAGATTATACCTTAATGAAAAAGTTGCTATCCTGTACTTTACAGAACCCCGACATCCATTTAGCTGTAGGTGAGAAATAGCGAACAACTGTGTTCACAGATTAATATTTTCTCAAGGATAGAGATACAAAATAACTTTAAAATAAACAAAAACAATAGAAAATAAACAAATAAATAAATAAAATAAATAAACATGCTTATAAAAAACAATCATGCATATATACGTGTGTATATATATATACATATACACACACACACACACACACACACATATATATATATATATATATATATATATATATATATATAGGTATTTGTGTGTGTGGGTCTAAATATACATATTAATATATATATATATATACATATAAACATACATAAAATATACAGAGATATATATATATATATATATAAATATATATATATAAATTTATAACTATATATATAGATGTATAAACATATATATATAAATAAATATATATAAATATATATCAATATATATATATTTATATATATATTTTTTCTAAAGAAACAATCTGTTGAGCATGAATGTACATATATATATATATATATATATATATATATATATATATATATATATATATATATATACACATATATATTTTAGCTCAGAAATGTATGTTTTATGTGGATTTTTTTCTTTGGAGAATTACACACATGAAATTAATCGCACAAGCAAAAACCGGAACAAGTATGTATAAATTTAACAGTAAATCATATTTAGCGTAGAAATATAAACGAAAATCCCATTGGAATTTTACTTCTGAATTAAAGATACCACAATTAAAAGACACTATTCACATTAATTCGATGAGAAAATATACAATCTAATCACATTACTATTCCATCACAATTTACACTATTTTATCAGGAAAATTTGACCATAATATATATGTTTCCATTATATATGTATATATATGTATATATATATATATATATATATATATATATATATATATATATATATATATATATATATACCCGTGCGTGCACGTCTGTATGTATGTGTATATATATGCATGTATATATGTGTATTTATATATCAGATCGACCAACATATTTTATTTCTGAACTTAAATCGAAAGAATGCGTGACATAAACCATTATAGTTCAGGTCTTTATTCTAACAGGAAATCTTTGTTTGGCCGTGTGAGATTTTGTCAATATTTTTTTTTTATTAAATATTTCTTTGGATTACGAAATAATACCAGAAATGTGTTTTCTTAGCCGAAGATACAGTTATTAACACATACATGTTTTAGGTCCTTCTTTGGTAATGTATAATTATTTAACGTATAGTGTCCGTTTGTGTGATGAAATATAGAGAGCACGTCACGAAACATATGTATTTTATATGCTCGGATATTATTTGTTTTATATACGTAGGCAGTATTTCCTTTTAGTTGTGTTCTATTTAATAATATAAACTCTTTCGCTATACTTATTTTGTTTTCGATCCTTTCTAATTTTCTTATCACTTTTCTACCTTAAAGTAAATGAAAACTAGGAAATGGAATACTCATAATCACATTTCAGATGCATCGATATGGTAATCGTTAGTGCAACTTAATATATGATATTCCTATACTTCAAACTCTATGTGCTTTAGTTGGAATTTCATCTAGTATGTTAATTATATGTTTTAAGCAGTATCTCTTAAAAGAAGTATGCCATCTTCTAAAAGTTGTCGTATATATGAATAATTATACGTATATATATATATATATATATATATATATATATATATATATATATATATATATTATCTATATCAACGTCTAAATGCATTAAAATTTAAACTATATGAGCTTTAGTTGGAAATTCTTCTAGAATGTGTAATATATGTTTTAAGCAGTATCTCTTAAAAGAAGTATGCCATCTTCTAAAAGTAGTCGTACATATGAATAATTATACGTACACATATATATGGGTATATATATATATATATATATATATATATATATATATATATATATACATATATATATACATGGTGAACAGAAAGTCCTTGGACAATCTTTAGTTTTAAAATTAAATATTGTTAAAATCACTTTTTCTCTTTTCGAATAAAGTATGTATTTAGTCTAACTATTGATCTAATTATTTTCAACAAAAATATTAAAATAATTTTGTTTAAACTCTCAGAAAAATGAGCAAATGAGAGGTCATAATTCAGCTTCATTGCGCGGGAAGGACAAACTCAGAGATTATAAAGCTCTTGAAAGTGGCTAAATCCACCGTGTACTATGTTGTGAACAGATTTTAGGAACTTGGTACATCTGAAGACCGTCCTAGGAGTGGAAGACCTCGCACTGCTCGAACAAAGAAGGTGATTAAAGCTGTCCGAGAGAGGGTAAGGAGAAACCCGAAGAGATCTGCAAGACAAATGTCTAAAGACATGAATGTGAGATTGACCTCGATGAGAACCATCGTAAAAAACGATCTCCAGTTGTCCCCCTACAAGATGAGAAAGAGACAGTACCTCACACCTGCCCAAAGGCACAAGAGACTTGAAAGAGCAAAGCTTCTTCTTGGAGAACTGAAGGCTGGCACGGCAGAGCGAGAGATCATTTTTTCTGATGAAAACTCTTCAAAATTGAAGCGACTTTTAACAATCAGAACGACAGAGTTTACGCAAAATCTTCAGCAGACATTGGTGACTCCGTGAGAATAGTTTTCCGCCGAAAAAAGCCGTCTTCCCTCATGGTGTGGGCTGCAGTCTCCAAATCTTGGAAGTCGCCTCTGATTTTCGTGGAGCAGGGGGTTAAGATCAACACAGATCGCTACATTAACGATATTTTGGTTCCAGCATTTGAAGAGATGTAGAAACACTTCAAAGATCAGCCTTTCACCTTCCAACAAGATGGAGCACCATCCCACACTTCCAGACAAACTCAGGACTTGTGCCAACGTCATTTTCCAAGATTCTGGAGTAAGGAGATGTGGCCTCCTGCATCGCATGATTTGAATCCCATGGATTTTTCGATGTGGTCTTTGTTGGAGGCAAAGGTATGTTCTGTTGCTCATCCAAGTGTTGATGCTTTGAAGACATCTCTTTTGAGTGAATGGGCTAAAATACCTCAGGAAACGCTACGTGCCTCGGTTGGTAACTTCAGACAGAGAATTGAACGTCTAATCGAAAGGAAGGGACATCACATTGAAAATAAATAATTTGAATTTATTCTTGGTTTCCTAACTTATAATTTTCATTCATGTTTAATTTATATTTTTGTAATTTTCTATTAATAAACCACTTTTGAATTGGTCCAAGGACTTTCTGTTCACCCTGTATATATATATATATATATATATATATATATATATATATATATATATATATATATATATATATATTATCTATATTTTTCATATATAAACCGGACCTGTCGATGGGGCCTTATAATAAGCCGACTGCCCCGCCTGCAGAGGGTAAAAGTCCCTAAATGGGGGTCCTGTATATTACCTTAAACTATATCCAGTGGTTAGGACCCAGCTTGTGGGCTTTCGGGAGTGTGGAGCCACCCTTTAATTACCATTACTCCCAGATCCACTCTTAACCGGAGTGGTAGTACCTGTTAGGGTCCCAACTATGGGTTAAATAGAGACCAACGTGAAAACAACACATATATTCGATTAAAAAACCCGGAAAGGGTTGATATGCCGTAAAACAAAAACAAACAAATACACAAAAAATCATATATATACATATATATATATATATATATATATATATATATATATATATATATATATATTATCGTACATATATACATATACGTTTATATATATATAGAGAGAGATAGATAGATAATATATATATATATATATATATATATATTTATATTATTTATATTGTATTCATGTATTAGTAAAAATAGTAACCGTATTATTTTTCACTTTTTATTGGGGAAGTGGCATTATCTTCTGGAGAGTCATGTATTTAACAGATGTCCTGTTTTTAAATCTCCGAAGAGCTACATGGTAAACAGCATATGATCCCCGTTTTCTATTTACAACATTTTACTTAAAGGTTTCTGTATTCATCCTTATGCAGTGAAATTTTGTTTTAAAATTGAAGACATTTGCGAAATCGCGTTATGCAAGTGCTAAGTGTATTCCTATTTAACAATTTTACTTAAGGCCTTTATTTATTTTTTTCATCCATATATAAAGGAATTCTCTTTGTCTTCATTTTTTATTTAGAAATCGGATTATTTAAATGCTTACTCAGCGATAGGTTAAAATTAATATATATATATATATATATGTATGTATATATATATATATATATATATATATATATATATATATATATATTCCTTCCATGAATCTAAACTGTATTCTTTATTTTTGATTTTTTGTATTCAAAGCTCCTTAGACAATACACACACACACACACGCACACACACACACACACACACATATATATATATATATATATATATATATATATATATATATATATATATATATACAGAGAGAGTGAGAGAGAGAGAGAGATGAGATAGACAGAGAGACAAATGTGAAGTAGTCCCAAGTATACTGGGTTAATATAATTCAGTAATTGTTCGTATACAAACAAAAAAATTAAGCCAAAAAGGAGATGAGACCTAAAAGGTAAGCAACAATATTATCATATTTCATAATTAAACATTCATATACTGTTTTAACAGAAACCAAACTTCAGGAAATGGGTTAATAGCAACAAAAAGTGTATTTCATTGTTAGTTACAATTGTTTCAAGACCATTTAGACAAATTCAAACAATATGTCCTTTGAAAAATTTTGGACAAGAACAACCTTTCTTCAGACTTATTAAATAAAAGAACACGTTAACAATGAAATATTAAGGAAAAGAAACATTTACTTCATAAGGAAAAGAAAACAAGCGCTGGACTTTACCTCTGTCGCATCTTTTGTAACGTATTTTTCAAAGATTTCTATATCTACTTATTTTCGTATGTTTATAAAAAATTAATTGAAACTAAATATCCTTTTAAAAATTATATATCTCCCTATTTAGTATCTTTATTAAAAACAAAAAAAAACAAATTTCAAACTAAATATCAAACGATTTTACTACTAATTACCTATGCCTATTAAATATGTAGTATTAATACGATTTATCGATTTCTTAAATTAGAGGTTTATATTTCCTTTTATAATAAAACTTTTTTTAAAATTATTTTTTTTTTTATTTCTTCTTAATTTCTCCTTTTTTCCATTTTTAATTTTTAATGTGATTACTTATACGATCGGAGTAATCAACTAACTTAACTCGTTACGAAACCATGTAACGTTTGTATCGGGGATTTGCGCTGTTTATTTACAAAATTATTTGCATGTTTATTTATGGTACCAAGGACAGGTTTTGGTTTTAACTTATTCAAAAAGAGAAATAAAGTCTAAACATTACTTTATATTTAGTTCATTGTCATTCTCCATTTTAAATTAAAGATATCGATCTAATTATTATTTTTGTTCTTTTGTATTTTATGATTTTATTATATATATATATATATATATATATATATATATATATATATATTTATATATATATACTATTTCTCTATCTTAACAAAAAAACCTAAATATCCGGCCTATTTTCCTATCTTTATTTAAAAACTAAATTATACCTAATGATCTATACCCATTAAATATGCTTTATTAATGCGATTTATCGATTTTTTAATTAAATTTCTATATTTCTTTATTTAATCAAACTTATTTTTTTAATATTTATTTTTTAAATTTTCCTTTTGTTCTAATTTCTATTTTTCCATTTAAAATTTTTAATTTTAATAACTTTTTAGGTCGGACTAATCAACTAGGTTGAATCGTTACGAAACCACTTAAGTTTCCTATTGGGAATTTGCTCTGTTTATTTACAAAATTATCTGCATGCTTATTTATGCGATTTAGGACAGGTTTAATTTGAATTAAATAAGGAAATAAAGTCCAAACATTACTTTATATTTAGTTCAGTTTCATTCTTAATTAAAATAATAGATCTCGATCTATTTTTATGTTTTCTCATTTTTAATTTTATATTTTTTATTATATATATATATATATATATATGTATATATATATATTATATACTACTTTTGTCCTTCTTTCCTTCTTCTTGAATTTTCTTCCTTTTTTCTTTTTCCCCTGTTAAGATGCATGCTTTTTGAATAGTTTAGAAGTAGATGGGAGATAATTGTGAAGTCCGGAATTGAAAAAAATAATATTTAATAATTATTCCCTACGATAAAATGGAAATAACCAGGACTATTCGGTGTGTCTAGTTTGGTAAATTACTTATATTCATTAAGGATGTATGTATTAATTCACCGGGCCCAATTACACCTATGCTAATTTATTAAAAATATAAGTTTTAAAAGCACAGCTTAACCATGCTACCATAAATTAACCCACGTTTGCCAACAAACCATAATTTGCTGAAGTTATGCATGACTTCAATATAAAAAAATGCTTCAGGAATAAAATTCTAAAATACTTATCCGATAGTTCTAAAATGTTTATCCAATAGTAATGCATGCCCAATTTATAAGCATTCTAATAGTAACTCTAATCTTTAGTTCCTTGTACGTTTTACTTCAATGGAAGTTGGGGGTTAGCTATGTTTTTCTTTAGATGAAAACGAGTATAAATAGATTAATATCTAAACGCTATATTTTTTTTAATGTTTTACTTGTTCAAAAACAGTAACAATAAATCCGCATTCCTTAATTTTTATTTTATTGAACTTTTATTTATTTTTTTTATTTTATTTATTTATTTTTTTTTTTTTGCAAATTATTTATTAAACTGTTTATTTTTTCTGGAAACGATATCAACCACTTTGCTTTCAATATGACTAGAAAAGTGTTACCAGTTTCGATCCTTGTTAATCGACATTATATGTCTAAATTTTTTATCTAGTAATCCGTGTTTTTTATTTCTAAAATATGTTTATAATCTGGAATGTTAGGATCAAGATTTTCTTGGTAGATTTGAATCAATCATTACAACTAATTTACATAATTCTTAGCTATTTAACGCTATATAAACTTTGGCTCTGCACCTAAGAAGCTTTATTTTTCCCAGAATTGTTTTTTTCCTTTTTTTTTCTCTTCCTCTTTTGTTAATCGGAGCGGCATTAAAGCCGTGATAGCAAAATACTAATTCTGTGAAGACATCCGTGTATAGAATCCAGCATTTTATTTAATATTTCTGCTTAAGAATTGTGAATGTAGAAGGCTTCCTATAAACACAGAGCGCACCTTTTTGATTTTCCAGGCCTATACTTACACCCCCTGTCTACTATTAACCATTTCAATATATATATATATATATATATATATATATATATATATATATATATATATATATATATATATATATATATATATATATAAAGTGATGGTTGTGTAGTTCCAACGAGAGAAAAAATGTATATTTAAAAGAGTGTAGTCATCAACAATTGTGGGTTTTTTTAAAAGGTTTTCATCATATTTTTATTTTAAAATATTTTTATAACGCGTTTCGAGCTTAGGGTGTGCTCTCTTCAGATATTTTCGTAAAAAGTTTTTCTTTAAAATGGGAGTTTGTGGATATGCCTCCGCTGATATTAAATATGTTTTTCATAGTGGTGACTGGTGCGATGCGTGTGTTCAGTGTTTAGACATTCTGTCTGCAGCTGTAAGTGTTTCACTGTGACCGGTCAAAGTTAGTTTCAAAGAGTGTTTTTTAGTCCATATGGTGAAGGTTTTTATGGCTTCTTTAGGGTTTTTTTAAAGACTTTCTTTCCCCATGTATAGCATACACACGCACACAATCCCATACGCATACATATATATTCATGTACATGTACACATGCACACGCACACAGGCACACACACATACACACACGTACATACATAGAAATATGTGTAGGAGCATACATATATACACACATATACATACCCACCTACACACTCACACACGTACTCGCATACATCCACCGCTAACAATTATTTTTATTTTTTTTATTATATATATATATATATATATATATATATATACACTTTTTTCCCCCTACCAAAACACGCATGTATATATGCGCTTAATCATTCAGACATACGTACACGTACCCACACACACACACACACGTAAGATGGAGAATAATAGGTAGAAGATATATATACACACACATACACGCACATACACACATATATGTACACACATATATGTATGTGCACATACACTCACAAACATCCACATACTATGTAGGCACATACACACACATGCACACACACAGACATATGCAGGGGCTCACACATACGCGTATATCCATATTCACACGAACACATTTACCCACTCATACATGTGCATACATATGTATATATACATACATACACACACATACATACGGATGTGTATACACTCATCCACCCATATATATATGGGCCCATGCACTCACAATCCCACACACACACACATATTCATACATCCCACCTTATGCATATATTGGTTGAAGTTTCCTTTCCAATCCATGCACATATGCATACATGGATTCGGTCACCCAAACATAAGTGCACGTATACATACAAACAAGATGTAGCATAGATAACAGATGATATATAATTATACACACACGCATACATAACCATATGTGTACACCCACGCACATACACGTATACACACGCACACACGCGCGCACGCACACATACATACGTTTAATTTCTAGTTGTTTGTTTAGTTAAGAGAAATGGTACTGTACTGGGTATGGGCGCGCGCACCCGCGAAAGTTTACGTGTGCCTTATTGTGCTTTTTTGTTGTTTCGTGTGTGAGGGTGTACACCTACCCAAGCATGCATGCGTGTAAGTGTATTTTGTGTTTTGCCTATTTATGTGTATAATTATGGAGAGACGTTTAAGGCGGGGTTAAACTTTGTTATGAAATTTTTTTCTATAGTTAGCAAGTAGAAGTAGTTGTCAGTTTGGAAGATGGGCATTATCTCGAATCTGCCTCCACTGCATGCGTGTATATGTTGTGATACATGTAGGTGTCTATTTTCCGCGATTTTGATGTTGGATCGGTGTAGGGCTACTCTATTACTAAGGTTTTTTGTAGCGCCTATGAAGGATTTATCGCATGCTGGACATTTTATTACATAGATCACGTTTTTTGAGGTGCAATCTAGGTTTTTTTTAAATTTTGAATGTTTGTATGGGGTTCGCAAATGTGTATGTGTTTCCCTCTAATATTATGTTGCAGACTCCACATCGTTGTTTGTTGCATTTTGTGACTCCTTTTGTTGCGTCTTGATTGAGTTTGGATGAGGTAAGAATGTGTTTTAGGTTTTTGTGTTGGCGTTTGCTTTTTATTATTTTTGTTGTTTTAAGGAAATTGTTTAGTTTGCTGTTTTGGTTAAGTAGGACGAGGTTTTTCGTTATCTCTGTGAAAAGTTCAGGGTTGTTTGTGTTGTGTGTGGAGACGCATGTTAGGATTTGTTCTTTGTTTCGTTCTTTAGGGGTTCTCAAATCTTCTACTGGTATATTTGTCGCAAGTTGGATCCCTTTGTCTATAAGTTGAGATGGGTATTTTCTTTTTCTTAAATTTATTCGTAGTTCCTTGAGTCGGATTTTTCGAAGGTTATTGTCCGTGATTATGGTGCAGATTCTACGTGCTAGGGTGTAGGGAATTGATTTTATGCAGCTTTTAGGGTGGTGACTTTTAAAGTGTAGGTATTGTTGGGTGTCTGTAGGTTTGCGGTAAATGTCTGTGATAATGTTATTGTCTTTAATCTTTATCAGTATGTCTAGGAAAGGTAATTCTGTAGAGCTTTGTTCTATGGTGAATTTAATTTTTGGGTGTAGGTTCTGGAGTATGGTGTGTAAGTCTGTGATGTCCCCCCATGTGGGTTTCCATAGGATGAAGCAGTCATCTAAGTAACTTTTCCATGATTCTACAAACAGTATTTTAGTGTTGTGGCCAAATTTTTGTTCTATTTTTTTATATAAGGTTTCTTCTAGGTAGGCTAATGTAAGGGTTGCGTAAGTCGGTGCCATTTTCGTTCCCATTGCTGTACCTAGTGTTTGGATGTAGTTGGTATTGTTGAATTCGAAGGAATTATTATTTAGAATTATGTCTATACTATCGATAATGAATTGCTTTGTGAATCTGGGATGTAGTGTTTGTGCGTGTCTGTTGATCCAAAATAGTATTGCGTCTTTTCCTAATTCATGGGGTATATTACTATATAAACTACTAACGTCAAATGTAACTAATAGTGTCCCGTTTTCTACTGTATGTGGTAAGGTAGTGAGAAAATGGATGTCGCCCCTTATGTAGCTCTTAACTTGATCTGTGAAAGGTTGTAATAAGATGTCTATTAAGTTGCTAAGTCTGCTTGTCGGACAGGCTGGTCCTGCTACAATGGGTCTAAATGTAAGGTCGCTAGGGTTTGGAGCGCTAATATATTCTGAGTTGTGTGTATCGATGGCAAGTTTTATTGTGCCAGATTTGTGTATTTTAGGCAGTCCGTAGAAGTTGTTGGTCTTTGTAATGAAATTTGTGAGGAAGTCCTTTTCTTTCTTTTTTAATATTTTTTGTGTTGTACAAAGTTAAAATATACATTTTTTCTCTCGTTGGAACTACACAACCATCACTGTAAATATAAATAACTACAACGACAGAATGCCAGCAACAAGAAAAAAGTATCTGGAGGACCTGATGGATTCACAGACAAACCTCTCCATAGAACACAAACATCTCGAGGACGGATTGCAACAACTAAATGAGAAAATGGACAGAATAATCCAGCTCATTTCCAACCAACAGGATAAGAAAGAGATACCATTTGAGGAAATCATTAGCCAACTCAAAGCACAACAAGAATACCTGGAATACTTTAGAAGACCATACATACAGAATGAAGTACTAAAAACCAAGAAACGGAATCTCCAAAACTGGAACATCCTCCTTAAACAAAGAAAAATGGCTTTTTACCATGCAGTAAAATGCAGTGACACTTCAGCAACATACAAGACATTTCTAACGATGGAGGACCAATTCATTCCATATAAATTCCGGGAAAAAATTACACCACAAGATACAGAGGAACAAGTGAAAATTAAAAAAAAGCCCTAAGTATTTCAAAACTTCAGGCCGAAATCGACATACGGGAAGACAAAAAAGTACACTCTACGGAGAAGTACACAGAAATTGACAATTAAATATTTAAAAAAATCAAGGAACTCTGCCCCAAGGAAACACACCAACCCCTCTTGGAACTCTGGGATTCTGAATGCAAAAAAGAGGAGGAAAAATCCAGGGAAATCATTGGACGGAAAATAACCTGGCTAAAAAACCTGCCGGAAAAAGAAAAAAACAAACTATCGACAAACACATACAAGGACAACCAGGAACAGAACACTCTTACACGATATCCGCAAACACAGAGATCACATAACAAAGGTAAGAAACGAAACATACACCATACACAAACACATCCACACAACAGATACAACTACACACAAAGAAGCAACCACAATATATTCACATCTTACACAAATTCCCAACAACTGGCCCAGCCAAAACGCACACTAGTAACACCTCAAAATTACACAAGAACCCGCAGCATTAACAAACACAACACACCGGACAACATACCACACAATACATCTCCACAAAAATACCCACTTATATACAATCCTAAGCAATACAAACCTAACTATTACCACCCAATTCAGCGAACACAATCAAAAGTCCATTCCCACAGACACTACATCGCTAACACAAACAACGAAAAAATACCTTTACTAAACAACCCCTACCAAAACACCCCCACAATGCAACACAACTACCTGAGACATCACATAATTCAAAACACTACCTACAACTCTCACCCCTCATATCCCACACAAAGAAACAAACCCCTAAGGCACCTCCCCCATCAACGGGAACAATCAGAATATCCCATGCAACACCAATCCCAACAAACAGCCCTCCCCTACAACAAACCCCGACAACACAACCCTATACAACAATGCATGTATCATAAACAGCAACACCAATTCCAACTGAAACACAACTATCCAACACAAAAAACATATAACGACAACCCATTCAACCATTTATCACTGAACCCTCACAATATTGTACACGACACTCATTTTACAAGGAGACATCCCATCACCCTAAAACACACCACTCCTCGAAACAAGGAAACAAACAACTCCCAGCATTTTTTACGAAGCCCCCAGGGAACAACAATTCCAGGTTAGAAAAAATTAGACCCATAATCATCAATTTATCCACATACTCCTTATCAAAGAGCGAAATGGAAATACTGAAGCTGGGCCTCACATTCTGCCCCACCCCTAAAAGCAATATAGCAGAACTAAAAAAGGACCTTAAAGAATTCGAACGGAAATTTAGACTAATAGAAACACTAGATAACAAAGGGGACAAAGAATATTCTTTAGTAAAAAACAAATCAACATATTTCCCTAATAAACAGAACAACACAAAAGAACTAAACAGCTACTTCGAAAATCTCTGGAACCTTAACCTCCAAAAAAACACAAAACCACAAACAACCTCACACATAAGCAAAAACAAGCACTCGAAAAGATACGTAATAATAATGACATAATAATAAAAGAAGCAGACAAAGGCAGTGCCGTATTAATCATGGACAGAACGTATTATGAAACAAAAATTACAGAATTACTGGATGACAAACACTACTATAAACCCATTAGTACCAACATAGATAACACCACCATCTCAAAAATCACAAAACTTTGTACAACACACAACAAAATATTAAAAAAGAAAGAAAAGGACTTCCTCACAAATTTCATTACAAAGACCAACAACTTCTACGGACTGCCTAAAATACACAAATCTGGCACAATAAAACTTGCCATCGATACACAAAACTCAGAATATATTAGCGCTCCAAACCCTAGCGACCTTACATTTAGACCCATTGTAGCAGGACCAGCCTGTCCGACAAGCAGACTTAGCAACTTAATAGACATCTTATTACAACCTTTCACAGATCAAGTTAAGAGCTACATAAGGGACGACATCCATTTTCTCACTACCTTACCACATACAGTAGAAAACGGGACACTATTAGTTACATTTGACGTTAGTAGTTTATATAGTAATATACCCCATGAATTAGGAAAAGACGCAATACTATTTTGGATCAACAGACACGCACAAACACTACATCCCAGATTCACAAAGCAATTCATTATCGATAGTATAGACATAATTCTAAATAATAATTCCTTCGAATTCAACAATACCAACTACATCCAAACACTAGGTACAGCAATGGGAACGAAAATGGCACCGACTTACGCAACCCTTACATTAGCCTACCTAGAAGAAACCTTATATAAAAAAATAGAACAAAAATTTGGTCACAGCACTAAAATACTGTTTGTAGAATCATGGAAAAGGTACTTAGATGACTGCTTCATCCTATGGAAACCCACATGGGGGGACATCACAGACTTACACACCATACTCCAGAACCTACACCCAAAAATTAAATTCACCATAGAACAAAGCTCTACAGAATTACCTTTCCTAGACATACTGATAAAGATTAAAGACAATAACATTATCACAGACATTTACCGCAAACCTACAGACACCCAACAATACCTACACTTTAAAAGTCACCACCCTAAAAGCTGCATAAAATCAATTCCCTACACCCTAGCACGTAGAATCTGCACCATAATCACGGACAATAACCTTCGAAAAATCCGACTCAAGGAACTACGAATAAATTTAAGAAAAAGAAAATACCCATCTCAACTTATAGACAAAGGGATCCAACTTGCGACAAATATACCAGTAGAAGATTTGAGAACCCCTAAAGAACGAAACAAAGAACAAATCCTAACATACGTCTCCACACACAACACAAACAACCCTGAACTTTTCACAGAGATAACGAAAAACCTCGTCCTACTTAATCAAAACAGCAAACTAAACAATTTCCTTAAAACAACAAAAATAATAAAAAGCAAACGCCAACCCAAAAACCTAAAACGCATTCTTACCTCATCCAAACTCAATCAAGACGCAACAAAAGGAGTCACAAAATGCAACAAACAACGATGTGGAGTCTGCAACATAATATTAGAGGGAAACACATACACATTTGCGAACCCCATACAAACATTCAAAATTAAAACAAACCTAGATTGCACCTCAAAAAACGTGATCTATGTAATAAAATGTCCAGCATGCGATAAATCCTACATAGGCGCTACAAAAACCTTAGTAATAGAGTAGCCCTACACCGATCCAACATCAAAATCGCGGAAAATAGACACCTACATGTATCACAACATATACACGCATGCAGTGGAGGCAGATTCGAGATAATGCCCATCTTCCAAACTGACAACTACTTCTACTTGCTAACTATAGAAAAAAATTTCATAACAAAGTTTAACCCCGCCTTAAACGTCTCTCCATAATTATACACATAAATAGGCAAAACACAAAATACACTTACACGCATGCATGCTTGGGTAGGTGTACACCCTCACACACGAAACAACAAAAAAGCACAATAAGGCACACGTAAACTTTCGCGGGTGCGCGCGCCCATACCCAGTACAGTACCATTTCTCTTAACTAAACAAACAACTAGAAATTAAACGTATGTATGTGTGCGTGCGCGCGTGTGTGCGTGTGTATACGTGTATTTTCGTGGGTGTACACATATGGTTATGTATGCGTGTGTGTATAATTATATATCATCTGTTATCTATGCTACATCTTGTTTGTATGTATACGTGCACTTATGTTTGGGTGACCGAATCCATGTATGCATATGTGCATGGATTGGAAAGGAAACTTCAACCAATATATGCATAAGGTGGGATGTATGAATATGTGTGTGTGTGTGGGATTGTGAGTGCATGGGCCCATATATATATGGGTGGATGAGTGTATACACATCCGTATGTATGTGTGTGTATGTATGTATATATACATATGTATGCACATGTATGAGTGGGTAAATGTGTTCGTGTGAATATGGATATACGCGTATGTGTGAGCCCCTGCATATGTCTGTGTGTGTGCATGTGTGTGTGTATGTGCCTACATAGTATGTGGATGTTTGTGAGTGTATGTGCACATACATATATGTGTGTACATATATGTGTGTATGTGCGTGTATGTGTGTGTATATATATATCTTTTACCTATTATTCTCCATCTTATTTGTGTGTGTGGGTACGTGTACGTATGTCTGAATGATTAAGCGCATATATACATGCGTGTTTTGGTAGGGGGGAAAAAGTGTATATATATATATATATATATATATATATATATATATATGTATATATATAAAATAAAAAAATAAAAATAATTGTTAGCGGTGGATGTATGCGAGTACGTGTGTGAGTGTGTAGGTGGGTATGTATATGTTTGTATATATGTATGCTCCTACACATATTTCTATGTATGTACGTGTGTGTATGTGTGTGTTCCTGTGTGCGTGTGCATGTGTACATGTACATGAATATATATGTATGCGTATGGGATTGTGTGTGAGTGTATGCTATACATGGGGAAAGAAAGTCTTTAAAAAAGAACCCTAAAGAAGCCATAAAAACCTTCACCATATGGACTAAAAAACACTCTTTGAAACTAACTTTGACCGGTCACAGTGAAACACTTACAGCTGCAGACAGAATGTCTAAACACTGAACACACGCATCGCACCAGTCACCACTATGAAAAACATATTTAATATCAGCGGAGGCATATCCACAAACTCCCATTTTAAAGAAAAACCTTTTTACGAAAATATCTGAAGAGAGCACACCCTAAGCTCGAAACGCGTTATAAAAATATTTTAAAATAAAAATATGATGAAAACCTTTTAAAAAAACCCACAATTGTTGATGGCTACACTCTTTTAAATATATATATATATATATATATATATATATATATATATATATATATATATATATCAAGTGCTTGAAGGAGGAATTTACTAATCAAGGGAGAAGCTGGTAGCTAGGTGCTCCCTTTTCGCGTAGTTTAAACAATGCTAATTCTTCTCATAAGAGAAAAAAAAAACTCTTAGCAAAATAATCAGATAGTCACGCTGAAATTGCAACATTCTACGTATTTTCGGAATACTGCATGTCATGAAACCAAATGTTTTAAAGTTTGTCGTCACAAAATGTAAAAAAACATGAGAATATAAATATAGAAAACAGTTCATGCGGACAGTTCATTCAGATTTCGACATTAAAATAGAAATAACCAACCATATTAAAAAAAAACAGTCCAGTGTAATAGAGGTTATTATTTCCAGGTAAATGAAACAGCAGGCGTTAGTCTTAATGGTTGAAATTGAAAAAAAAAAACAGCGTCAGAAATTAAGGAGCACGTAGGTACTAGCTTTGGAGTATTCTGTCGAATAATAAAAGCTTTATATAAATGTCTATTTGACAGCTCCTTCTGTATTATATATATATATAGATATATATACATATATATATGTATATATATATATATATATATATATATATATATATACTAGCAAAAGTATCCGTCCTTGACTGGGTTCAAAAACAGCCTACAGAAAATGGACTCTGTGTTATGAAAGTATGATAGGTTATGGAAAGGAAGGGTTGTAATCAGATAACCTTGAATTTCGGGGTATCAAAGCCAAAGAAAAATATAATGAAAGTAAAATGTAATCAGTTGTTTAAAATAGATAACCATATAGGGGCCTATTCGTTACCAGCCACACACACATACACATACATTCAGCTTTATATATATATATATATATATATATATATATATACATATACATACATATATATACATATATATACATATACATACATATATATACATATATAAACATATATATATATATATATATATATATATATATATATATATATATATATAATACTTATATTTATTTACACATCATACATTCCCAGGTGTTAGAAAATGTCGACGGATATCGAATATACAAAACAAGTTGCCCGATGGAATCGATCATATTCATATAACTAATCGATGTCACTTTCTCCGGTTACCGTATAGTCACTTGAGAATGTCATGCTCAAACGACAAACACATCATATCAAATAGTCGGGCTGTGTGACTTGAGAAGTCTTTATAATGTTATACACTACGACCAAAGGGAATTACAATATGCCACAACAATCTGGCTTTATTCAACCATTAATACATTTACAAAACTCAATTATGTAGATAAAGTTCTTGGAATATTCGTTCATTCAGACTTGATGAGTACATTCATAAGTTATCTTCCGTATAAAGCGATATCATATAGATATACAATAAATAGTTAGATATTTGTCTGAACAATTTCGATATCTTTACAAATATATTAATGCATAATTATTACATTCAGTTCAACATAGGACATTAAGAAATTATTTGACAACACTATACAGTTAGATAGTTTCTTCTATTAATATCTCTAGTTTTCTCGGAAATACTGACCGTCTGATAGTAAATATCAAATAGTATAATTATACACATTATAATTCTCTAATGAGAAATAAATTACCTAAGCTTAATAAAAAATCAATCATCAAAACATCTCAACTCAAAATTTTACTCAAAACTCCTAAAAGTCAAATTTTCGACCTTATATATTGTTTTAATTTACTTATGGATTTTTAAAGTAGATATTCTCATATGTAAACTTATTCCATCCCTAAAAAAAATTATTTACAACATTTACTTAACGAGAAGCAACGGCGTCTTGCAAATACAACCCAGGTTATTTTTATGTTGTGTTATGTTTTTTTATTTTATTAAAGTCTGATGTATTTAAATTGCTGATACAAAACTTATACTTAAACCAAACGCCACTATGAACATTAAGGAATATATTCCATTAATTTATCCCATGTTCAGGTCAGCACATTACGTATTATCAGCAGTATTTTTATACTATCCGTGTACCCTTTATTGACAATGTTTGCGTTTACATATTTATCGATTACATTGGCTACCCGGTTTTAATCTAATAGATAAGCTGGTTCCCGTCTACGTTCAAGTTCTCAAAAGATTGCAGGTCAGTAAATCTCTCTCTCACTCTTTATTCTGTTATATATTTAATTTAGTAAATGCTCTTACTCATCTATCCTGTCGTATATGATGCAGATCGATATGTCACCAAATACGTTCTCTTATCTGAATCCTGGATGATCCTTGCTCATAGATTATTGGTGATATATGTCTCAGGGTCTACCAATAATGATGGAATATTAATTCCAACTTGTCTTCAGCTCGCCTATTTTTACTTTCATCACGTTAAATTACGGTATCGTCTTCAGTATACGGATTCTGGAGGTTATGCCGATAACGTAAATCCCTTACTGGTTAAACTATTTTTTAAAACATTCTAACCTCTCAAATTTATTAAGAAATGCACGTATTAATATTCATTTTAATCTTATTGTTGTCTATTATTATTTTGCCCGAACGTTTTCAGAATTTTAGTGCAATGTGTGGTCCTAATTCAGCCGTCTAATCAGGAGTTTTTGTTTCATTATGAACAAACTAACTGGCATGTACATTGTTTCTACTGTGTAAAAGTTTAGTTCCTGGAAATATTCGGGGCAATATATGTGTCAAATGTTTCTCTCAAACTTTCATAAAAATATTAAAAAGACTGACTGATTGCATCCATTCAAATAATTACGTAGATCGTTTTAAATAATGTAATCAATTATATTAGCTTCCCATTTTATTTGTTTTTGATAAATTTTATCACCATTCAACGGACTTTAGATTTTACATCATTGCCATTAACCGTTTTCATTAGTTTCACTCTTAATACACTATTTACTACAAAGTTATTATTCAGTATAGTGGCCGTACATCTTGTAGTGACAAGGCACATCCTTACTGCGTAATCATTGATGCTTTTATCGTTGTAAGGAGCTATGACTGCGCCTTTAGTTTTCATCGGTTTCTGTAAGTACATTCTTTTTTATAGACCTGAATTGTCGGCAGTTATAACACAATACCCTTTATCTACCGACTACGTACACTCATTAATCAAGTTCATTTCTTTGACATTTAGAATCACGGATGATACCTTTTTGAAATGTTTATCTTTATATTGCACTTTAAGCACTAGCTACTCTGCTTCAGTTCCGTCGTAATGATGATATCCTACACACTGCATAGATATCTGTTTCTTAATTGCAAGGAACGTAATTTCTTTCACTGTATCCTAATAGTTAAGACTATATTTTATTTGTGTAAGCGTAAGCATCTCATTATTCTCCATTCCGCATTAATTGTGTGAGGTTTTGTATAACTCAAAGAGTTCTAAAGTGTCAGTAGTCCCATATTTAAGTGATCCTCAATTGTAATGTCATTGTAAATGACGAGTAATGTTGTTCAGAAAAACAGTTTTATAAGACATACATCTACTTAATATTCAAATTCTTAACTCAATATCCTCCTCTTTGTTAGGTATCCGTTCTGTTCAAGTATACGCTTGATGTATAATTTACTTCCTTCTTTTTTTTTAGTTTAATGTGTTTTTACCGTTTTGTTATGTGATATTGATTATTTGTAATATACGATAATAAGACAACAAGAGATTTTCGTTGAACATTGATGATAGTGAAATTCATTTCTTTTCAGTTGTTTTACTAATGGATCACCACTTATCTCTACTAAAAGGTACGTGAGATGATATGATTAATGTGCCTGTCGTCACTTACCAAGTCAAGAAGATATTACAATGGCGGATGCCTAAACGTGGCATTTGTTGTACGTTAGAGAGAGTAATGCAAATACCTTGAACTATATTATTTTTTTGTCGTTTCCTTGTTAATATCATAAATGTGCGTCAAAGAATATTATGCATTATACTTAGTGTATGTATGTACTTGTGTGTAAAACGTGGATATTGTTAGGGTAAATGCGATCTATAATGAAATTCACGAATAGAAATACTGGTATGAATATTTAGATAGAGGCATAATGGTTAAAATATATCTCTTTAGTTTCTTTCGCTAAAGTTGCAACTGTAGTCTGATAAAAATTATAACTGAGTTGTTGACTCGTACTAGGAAGGTAAAAAAATGAACTTAATTACGTGGTAGACGAGATAGAAAATCATCTGGAAACAAGTCGTTCAATACTTGTAAATATGTTTTCCTTGCGCGATAAGGTTAGATCCGTACTATACCTACATAAAGGGGATGTCGAAACATAACGAACATAATTATCTGTTAAATACTTAGAGTAAATATGAAAAACAACCCTGTCAAAGATGATAAAAATAAGCAAGTTTGATAAATATTTAGTTTGCAAAGAGATGGGAATACGTTGTGACATATGGTCATAAATTATCCCCAATGTCGGTAACACTTCATGAATAAATCGGCTAAATATTGTTATCTTTATTTTTTAGACCGAAATATATTAACATAAAACATCACTTAGAGCTACACACTTTTTTAAATAACACAATTATACTTTCAAATGTACAGATTTGTAGTTTTCTAGATTTTTGGAAAGATTGTGTTCTTCCTATCGGGATATCTAACCTGACAATACACACACACACACACACACACATATATATATATATATATATATATATATATATATATATATATATATATATATAGTCTTTGAAGTTTTTAACATTTGAAACCACACAAAAAATTATTTTTTATCATTCATTAAAAAAACATCTAGTCAGTAAGTCATTTAATCACCTGCAATCACTGCATCAACTCTCAAATTTACTATAATACCAATTTTTATATTTTTTAAGGGATCATCAGTTGTTTACCATGAAACACTGTTTCGGGGATTTAAAAACAAAACAGTATATTACATCATGGATCCCCAGCAGTGTTGATCAAGGATATATATATACGTATAATGTATTATTCTTTAAAACAGAAATCTACGTGCATGCAAGTTTCGGGCCCTGCCCCTCTTCAGCATAGCTTGACGGTTATAAGGAAACGAACCTTGGACTTCATGTGTTATTAAGCAATAGAAATGTTACCGTTAAGTCTTAACCGTTTATATATTTACGTTTAAAAAAAAACACCAACAACATATATAGGCACACACACATATATACGTATATATATATATATATATATATATATATATATATATATATATATATATATATATATATATGCACACATACACAAATGTATATATACACACACATATATATATGTGTGTATGTATGTATATATATATTATTACATTGTAACCCCAAACAAAGCACATTGCCACTTTGTTGCAGGGGCTACTATCAGGGATATAAGCATCAGGGGATTTGTGTAGGAAGTTTGGCAACAAGATGTTGGTTTGCGTTGCACTTGAACTTCTGCATGCCTGTGCAGTCGGGGAAGCATGGACCCGGAAGGTAATTCCTAAGTGTAGCTGTTCTGGGGATAAAACTACTGGAGTAAAATACTCCCTTGCATATAGGGATCCCTACTCTGAAGGGGTGAGGTTAAGCTGCTTGTCGAGTTTGTCGGGGGTATTTACGTCGAGGGAGCACAAGTGTTTGCAGTTCGTCAGACCATTCACCGTTAAATTACCGTTAAATTACTTGTAGAACATTTAAGTTAATATTTTGTCGATGTGACAGAGGCTGAATTTTAACTGATAATTCAGGACCTATCCGATTGGCCACTCTCTTTTGAACCTTGTCTAGAAGCGAGAGACAAGTGGCAGATGCACCAGCCCAAATATAACTATAATACTCTATACATGCGCGAATGATGGTCTTATAAAGGTATATGATATTGTCAGGCATTAATAGCTTGCTAGCACGGTAGAGAGAACCCACCTTCTTCACAGCAGTCCTGGCAATGTTCTCAAAGTAATTGTTCCAACTCATGTTTCCTGTGAACGTTAGGCCGAGGAGTTTAAAAGATGTACTTTCTGATAAAGAGCCATGGACCATTACTATGAACGGTAGGGAAGGTAATTATTGAAGGAAACAATTTTAGTCTTGGCAGCATTGAAGGTTACCATCGATGTGTGTCCCCATTCCACAACAGATCGGTGGGCTTCCTCTAGTGTTTCTGTCATTTCTTTAGATGTGTGTTTATTTGTTGTCCTGTCGTGTCTGTTATAGAGCGTGGTGTCGTCAGCATACATACCCATCTCACAGATAATTTTGTCATGGAGGTTATTTATTAATATTAGGAATAACAGAGGTCCAAGGATAGACCCCTGAGGCACTCCCGTATTCATGTCATATTGTTTAGATGTACGACCGTCAAGGACAACCTGGATTTTTTCTTATCTAAGAAGGATATAATTATGTTATGTATTCTTCCAATGATGTCGTATGATCTGATTTTCTTGAGAAGACCCTCATGTCATACCCTGTCAAAAGCCTTAGCTATATCTAGAGCTATCGCTCTACCCTCCTCCGCTTTGTTCAGTGACTGGTATATACGTTCTGAGATTACAGAATGCCTGCTGTGGAACGGGCTTGCCTAAATCCATATTGTTGTTCAGTCAGAAGTTTATCATCTGTAAGGTGATTGACTAGAGCTTGCTTAATTATGGTCTCAAATATGCTGGCGAAATGTAAGAGGAGGCTAATGGGGCGATAATTTACTGGCCCATTCTTTCGCCAGAATTCTTGAAAACTGGCAATACAGAAGCAGTTTTCCAGCAGCCAGGAAAGCAAGATTCATTAAGGCATTTGTTGTACAGTTTGGAGAGAACTGGAGCTACTTCGGCGGCGCACTTTTTTAATAGCATAGCCGGGATGAGATCAGGTCCACATGCTTTTGCAGCGTCAACCTTTCTTATGATAACATGCACTTGAGCAGGGGTTATTTTTAGATCTTCTTGTGTGGCTTCTGTCTGAAAAGGAAAGTCAGGGAGGGGGTGGTTATCAGAGTCAAGTGTCGAGTTGCAGGCAAGTCGTCTGGCAAACATGTTAGCCTTCTCAGTTGCTAAGCAAACAACCTCATGATTGTTGAATTGTGGGGGAATTGTTGATTACCCATTATTTACTACACTGTTGTAGATTTTCCAGAATCTCGGGTTCCTAATTTCCGAGCTTCGATACGTTTTTTAGTGGGTTCAGTAAATCCTCTCTTTGCTGTCGCTATTTCTTTCTGGCATTTTTTCTGGCTTCTATGTACTAGTGTTGGAACGGAACTTATGTCGGTTAAATATGTGATACGCATGCTGCCTTTGCGCTATGTCAGTTGCAAAAGTTGAAATCAACGATTGGAGAGAGTGGGATTGCTATAGAATTTGCGTGTGGGAACAAGTGCTTCCATTCCTGCTTTTAATCATTCAGTGGTCTCATTTGCACAATGTTCAACAGGAAGTGAGAATATATTTTCCATGGAGCGTCCCTGATGAGGTCCCTGATGGCTTCCCAGTCAGCTTTTTTTTATAATATCTTGTTATTTTGCACAGAGGGTCTTCAATTTAGGCTCTAGAGTTTAGGGCGATTTCAACCATTAGCACTGCATGATCGGTGTTCCCAAGAAGGCTGTGGGCATTCGTAAGACAGTCGTCCGGAACTGTGGTCAGAATCAGATCTAAAAGTGATGCAGGTTGTTCTTGCTGCTATGGGGAATGGGTTGGAAACGTAACCATCTGTGATAGGGAATGATATATAAAGCAGTTACGTGTTGTTGTACCAGCTGCGTCTGTGTAAGTAGAAACTCCAAGCCAGCTTCTGTGGTGGAAATTGAGGTCACCAAATACATGCACTTGTGCGCTAGTGTCGAGGGAATGTGCTGTATCTATGCTGTCAAGGACTTTGTTTATTAGGATACACTCATGGGTCGAGCGAGGCGGTAGATAAAATAAAAGTTGCTTATGTTATGTTGCATGTTAAGTCTAAAGCACATAAAAGCTCGATCGTCCTATTCTAGTTTAATTTTTTCTAGTCAAGGGGAGGGTGTTTCAAATGTAGACTCCAAGCTCATGCATATGTCTGTCAGAGTCCTTACGGCAGAGTGGGGGTATCCAGGCATGTTAAAGTAATTAGAGGGGACGGAGGAGTGTAGGTTAGTCTCACTTAGTGCTAAGATACCCGGCGTGTTCATTAGGAGAAATGCTTCAAAATCATTTTAATTAGTTCTAAGCCCACGGATGTGCGTAAATGGGAGTCTCAAGGGAGAATGCAGGTTGTTTTTGTTTGGGTGTTGGCCTGGTTTTAGCGTAATGTTTGGATGTACTGCCATTTTTTATTTTTAAGAGTTTCAGTTTAGGTAAGGCGTGCTGAGCAAGTGGTTATGCAGAATATAAGACATGCAACACAGGCAGATCATCAGCTGTCCCTCCATCTACTAGGTCTGTGTCCTCAGTATAACCAACGGGGGATGAATGCAGGGTCCCTTTCCATGAGGGACATGGCACAACAAGCATCCCGATATTATACAATTGGTTATGGAGTATCCGTTCTAAGCGCAACCAAAGAGTAAGGGTACCTGTACTACCAGTCGGAACAGCAGCCAGGAACTGTCTATCCTGTACTCTCAACCCATCAGATGATGGTCAGCCGAATATGTTTGCTCTGGGATTACGGTATTCAAGCACTCACAAGAGCCCAGTTTAAGGGTTGAGATGTATCGGGAGTAGGAAAAAACGGCATCCATTGCACTAGTCAGGAAACAAGATCGACCACCGAATGTTTCTGTCGAGTCCAGTATATATATATATATATATATATATATATATATATATATATGTATGTATATATATATATATATATATATATATATATATATATATGAGGCAATAATGGCATGTAAGGATTGTTATCACATAAGATATACACTTGTTGCAAGTCCATGCTGAACAATGATTCTCCTACAGGTAGGTGCCCTTTAATTGAGACGAATTTATTTATGAATGTTTTACAGTAGACTACAAAACTAATAATTTATAACTATTTGGATATTTTGTCTATACAGTATACACTGACCAAAAAAACACCTGCCGTTCCCTGGACAATAACTACTCAATAAAATTATAGAAATAGTTATCGTAAGAAAATGTCATAAAAACAAAGCAATCACTTTAAAAATTACTTAAGTTTTACAATAATATAAAATAATTCTGATAATTATAATGCAATAGATGTATTGAAAAATTACATTAATCAAACACATAATTAAATCAAGATCGATTTTTAAACATTTAATAAATATTGTAATAAAAGAGAAACTATGATACATAATAGTTTGTTAAGAAATCGGAATGTTTATTATACGATAAAGATCAGTTATACTTTGTAAACCAAATATTCATGTCTTAGAAATGTTTTATTCGTAAGTGAGTTTAAGTAGTTTTTAAACTATAATAATCATTTAAACTAATAATTAAATTGAAACAATATTGTAAACATATTAATGCAATGTTGTCATGTAAGTGCAGATGTTATCATAGAATTATGAAAGAGTGTAATTTGTATAGAAACATGATGCTGCTCATAATTATAACAATAGCGCAATTAAAAAAAACTTACAAAGTCATACCGCAACTAATGAAGAATCCCAAAACTTATATTATTCAAATGTCTCACAAACAACGTGTGCAAGTTAAGGAACTATATTATATGACTGTAATTCGCATTCAACTCAAACGTGTTACTGGGCCTTAACAGACAATGACTGCACATATAAATAGGAATTATTTTTATATTTAAGCATTTGACAAAGTATTTTTTTTTATTTTTTAAAACAAAAGTATAATTATGCATATCCAACTTTGCAAACAAAACCAAGTAATTCACCAATTTAAAATTATTACTAAAATATTATGAATGCAATAGAACGCTCTAATGTTTTGAAGATAGAGGTTGTCAGTTTTAACGATGTATATTCTTCAGAACACTACGAGAGGACAATTATAAGTGCTGGAATAATATAATCAAAACGAGGTCTCGGAAGAGGGGTCCACTATGAGAAGTTAACAAAGGCATAGCAATTCACTTTTAAACCGAACCTGAGTCTCTTTGGACTTTAGGTCCGCTGCCAAGTTCTGCTGTCAAACTTTGAGTCTGCCAGCCGCCATCTGATAGCACCAGGCGATCACCATCTTAAGCACATCCAGTACATTTTGGTGTTTACTTTTAAGCCGATTTCGAAGATATGACATGACGTGACTTGGTCCTCAATTGAAACCACACCAAAGACAATAACCGTAGTCGAAAAAAATTGCTTTCATCACACTGAGTATATCTGTGTAATTCGTGAAACTTCAGCGATCCATTTCTAGGGTGCTGGCAATGGTGCTCTTGTAAGAACGTTGATTCGTAAAGCGCATAGATGTACAGCATCGCATCTCTGCTCTCTTCTCTTAAGATTATGTCACTTTCCGACGTAATAGAAGGAACTATTCGCTTTGACATGATAGAAGGACATAATCGCTACTGGACAACTAGGAGTTTGCAATCAAAATAGAAAAAGCTTTACGTAAAACGGAAATGAGATCATATTGTTTTTTCTTTTGCGACAATTTTATGGTTCTATACTGCATATTTTTTACATTTTAAGGTTCTATACTTTATATTTTTCAATTTTATGGTTCTATACTCTATATTTTTTTAAAATATAGCAACATTTAACATTACCCATACTCATATAAAAATAAGTATATTTTTTAAAAAAATCATCGCTGTATTTGTTGGAACTTTGTCAACTCTATAAAAGTTATTAAACAGTTCCTTTCATGATACACATTTTCAATCTATTGTAATTTACTTGTCACAAATATTAAGATATTTTATGCGTATTCCGAAACAGTTAAAGTAGTAGCTCATGTGAAGTGCGGTATTTTCTTTATAATTATATGAGAAATAAATATTTTTCAATCATTAAACAAAATCTATGTAATTCGTAACATGCATGTAATATTTAATCTTCAACATTTTTTGCTGCTAGTAACATAATATAGAATGATTTCTTCATGATCGTCATTGCATAATGCACTGAATATCAATAATACAAAGGTCGGTATAAAGGCTGACACACACTCAAACAGCTATATATATATATATATATATATATATATATATATATATATATATATATATATATATATATGCAAGCAAATAGTATTCAATAACACGGATAAACTTTGCTTTATGTTTTTTTTTAAATTTTTCCATTGTAGATATAATCCGTATTGTATCAAAATCAAAATTATTAATAAAAGTTTCATAATTGTTGTTGTCACGAGCGCTTTCGATTCGTCAACGGATCATCATCAGGCGTTGAAGTAAAGGTGCGAAGGCGTGAAAATGAGAATAGAAGTGAAATGTAAATTATACAGTAAACGGCGATAAGTGAAAATATACAGTCGAGGAAAAGTCGGTCACAATATAGGTCGATTTAACATTCGGGTATTAAAATCTGCAGGTTCGTCGGCACGGTTAACAAAATCCGTCCAATACAAACTACGCAAGACATTTAGAACCTTACTGCTTTTTTGAATGTAATATAATTTATTATAGGCGAAAGAGTTCTAATATTTGACGCTTCAAGAATTTTTAATAATTTAATATAATTTTCTTGTTGTATAATTTTTATGTTGTCAACGAGAATCTTTCTGAAATTAGAGGGAGACAGTTATGTTCTTTTATCAAATTTTTTGTATATCACTAGTATTTTTAGATGCATGGTTATATGTCAGGACAACGTTGTCGTAGTACGCCCAATGTGTGTATTATTTTCGAAGATGCATTCTCCTATAGAGCATTTTAATTTATACAGTACATTTGTTTGTTCCAACATTTTTTAGCCGTTGAGGAGTTGTTTCTTCAAACGATAATTTTGTGGTCTAATTGAAAGCGCTGGTGCCAGCAAAACTTATGGGGCGTTTATTAATATTTTTGATTTGATACAAAAAGATTGTACGAAACATCGATTAAAAAAAATCATGAACCAAGGTGTCTCCTTTGTATTGAATAATATTTGCTTGGATGAAAAAATGCTGCCTAAATATACCAAGATATATATATATATATATATATATGTATATATATATATATATATATATGTATATATATATATATATATATATATATATATATATATATATATACTTCAGAATAATTTTTATTAAACAATCAGTTGTTATGGTAACGTGAGATGTTTACAAAATATTACTGGCAGTAATATTCTATAAGTTATCCCATCTAAACAAGAATTGCTCGATATGCAATATAGAGCAAATAAATTAAATTGTCATTCAATGAATTTAAAAAAAAACTCTCATTGAAATGAATTCCATATCAAATATATTTTATTATTCTAAGCAAGACAAAGAATGTTTTCGAAAGTTAATCCCCTTAACCTATAGGGTTTCGATGTCTACCATCTCATCACAGGAGGGAAAATATTAGCAGATTTTGAATTATTATCGCTGGACCCACAAACAAAGTTATACAAGCACTTGCCCGATTCGGATATCCACACAGCTATGCGGATTACCCAATATATAACTTAAACCTTATTACCAAACGGGTGTAAAGAACGCATAACATGGATTTTACCAAGCAAGCTGGATCTAAAAAATCTGTCATATCCTTTTTCTCCAAATCCTCCTGCTACAGGACTTCTGATATATTTATTATTTGGAGTTTGCCTTTCCATGTCTCACTGACTTTAGAAAATAGGGTGAATACCTTATAAATATTTGGTAATCTTTTCTCCTCTGATGGGATGGTACACATCGAAACCCTATAGGTTAAGGAGATTAACTTTCTAAAGCATTGTTTGTCTTGCTTAGAATAATAAAAATTATTTGATATGAAATTCATTTCAATGAGAGTTTTCTGAAATTGATTGAATTACAATTTAATATATATATATATATATATATATATATATATATATATATATATATATATATATATATATATATAGTGCCAATGTTTCAGGATCACCTGACGAAATCTTATTGACTGAAACATACATATAGTTGTTTGTAGCGATAAAATATAAGTTTTTACCTTCGAATAAATAACACTAATGATACATATCATATATATATATATATATATATATATATATATATATATATATATATATATATATATATATATATATACTTACTAGTATGGGTACCTGATGTTGCCCGGGTCGACATAAAGTTCCGTTTTTAGCAACTACTATACTAAGGATATTAATCAGTTTCATCGTTGGTAACATCATTCCGCCCCACCCACACAGCAATTGCAAAAATAAAAGAACAGATAAAAACATGTAAATATAAGCGCCCCCCAAAAAACAAGTTCGTGATACTTTCTCCACCAGTTAAGATTCTAAAAATAGTAAAAATCATTTATTTATTGGCGTCCAAAATGGCTACCCTTAAAAATATTCTGAGGCAATGCGGTATTATATCGGAGCACACTTACACATTTCTTTGCCCTATCTCCTCTCTCTTGGCCATCAACCGAATTAAAATATTCCTAAGGATATATTTCCCTCTCGGAAAAGTTCTTCCAGCGGCAATGAACTGCTGTAAAAAAGTAAATAAACAAAATTAAAAGTTAAGTTTTCTTGAAAAGAAAACAAAACCCTGTAGTATCATCGGTAAATATTATCTTACGCCACAACAGAAGACCAACAACGCTAATTTGTTTTTTTCGAAGTCGCTGACAACGAATCCGATACTCAAACTCGCCGCAAATTTACCGTTTGCATGGTATGAACCCCGAGATCTTGGGACTATTTTGTGGTATTTCCCCGCCTTCGGTTGTGTTTTTGTGACATGATACGTTCGCGTGCGAACGGCCGTAGTGGTGTGTCTTATCATATGGCTTAGGAATCTTTCAAATAAAGTTTTCAAAAAATGGTGTTCGTTGTTTTTTTTTTGTTTCGTCTTACGTTGTTTTTAATGCTTTTTATTTATTGATCCAAAAATATAGTTTTCACGAGGTTACAAAAGCATAAGCACCAAGCAGAAATAGAAATAAATTAAATAATCAACTACCGAACCTTTTGCATGTATTAATCAAATTGTGAACACACAAACAAACAGACAGGAATACGAATTTATATATATATACATATATATATATATATATATATATATATATATATATATATATATATATATATATATATACAATTTTTTTTCGCCCGAATATATCAGCAGAGATTTTAAATTGCATTGTCGTAAAAACGAAACCAATACATTAATGACTCGATATTTTTATCTCTCTGTTGCATATTTTAAGGTGGGGTTATAAGAAGCAGGCATGTCATTGACGTGCGTCAAACGCATACGTTTACGCAGACACGTTCGGACAGATTAATATTCATCTGCGCCTGTTGACCGTTTAAGAAGCATAGGCAGTTGATGCCAGCACAGGTAATGCAGTGGCAGTTATAGGAGTGGCAAAGCACGTTACCTTCTTTAGGATTGATGCACCAAGAGAGGCTAGCAAAAGTGCATCGCAAAAAGTGGTGGCTATCTATTAATATACATATTTGAGCACAGCAGAGATATGCAACCCTCTAATGTTTTAAACATTCATGTAAGGTAAAAAAGCGGAATTTTATTTTGGAACGCCCCGTGCATATATATATATATATATATATATATATATATATATATATATATATATATATATATATATACATATATATATATGTATATATATATTTATATATATATATATATAAAGATATATATATATATATATTTATATATATATATAAAGATATATATATATATATATATATATATATATATATATATATATATATATATATATATACACACTTTGTATGTGTGCGCTTATTGGGATCCGAAATTTCTATTAAACTTTATAGTTACTTCCCATCAATTGTACACGTAACCGTAACGCTCTCTAACTGGATAGTGCAACATAGCCGTTTTACAACCAGGATGAAAACAAAAACTTAATAAGGTTTACCTTAGAAATGTTACCCCATATTCTTTTATTGAATAATTTTTATCCTTTTACTTTATCAGTCTCCAAAAATCCAGTTATTCTTATCATTGTAATACTTATCACTTACTGTTTGGGTTGAAATGTAGTTGACAAATACACTAAACAAAACCTACATAAACTACTGGGTTTTGTGGACCTGTATGTCTCTGAAACAAATGGACAACTCGGCGTTTTGAGAAAACAATATAATGAAAAGCATAAAACAGGAAACGCAGCACAGAAGATAATAGCAACCCATCAGTCTGGCTGCCAAGTCCAAAAAAGGTGTGCATAACGTTGTCGGGAATGCTACACAAGACCAGACATATTACTCTTCTCTAATTCAATGCCTTAAAAATGTGTTTGTCTGTACAGCTTGTTACGGTTTCATACAATCATAATATATTAAAGAGAAAAAAAATAAATGGTTGTCTTCACACTTTAGATAGTTTCAATATTGCTATTTTATATATAAATGAAATATTGCAATTTTATATATAAATGAGATATTGTTATGTTGTATATAAATGGGATATTGCTATTTTATATGTAATGAGATATTTATATTTTATAGACAAGTGCCCAGTTCAAGGTGAATATATTAATGCTTTTAGCCGATGGTTCGATATTTGTCGTCTGAAAGATCGAACTTCAAAACAAAACTAATCTTGTAAAACTCCGTCGCCTCTGTCGAAAGTTTTAGGCAGACATGGGAACATACATATACATTTATATATTGGTAACGAAAAATTTTCGCCCCAAACCGATTAATAACTTTGCGATATATCTTAATACCCTTTATGTAAAATTTAAAATGTTTAGACCAGAAATTGTCTGAGTAATTCGGTAGGTCCCGCAAAGTTCCATTTTTTAACCTTGACCCATAAATATTTATTGTTTGGGTTCAATAAAGATATCAAGTTAGATCCATGTCCAAGGAAACTAAAATGTCAATTGTTTAGACCCAAAATTGTCGAGGGAGTTTGGTAGAGTTTTCAAAGGTAAAATCGTTTAACGTTGCCGCCTTAACAGCCAAATTTCTGGCCGAAAACAAATCACAAAAATTTTCCCAATCTCAGTACCCTGTATATCAAATGTCGAGTCTGTAGACTTAAAATTAACAGGGTTATTGCATGCACAAATGTACACACACAGCCACCCACACAGACACGTTAACTTTTATATATATACTAGCATTTCAGACCGGCTTTGCCCGAGTGTTTGGAGGTGTGTGTTGAACACAAAAATCGATCATTTTTTTTTAAAGTGACCCCTATCATGGCCTCTTAAAACTTATTGCTTAGGATTCAAATCACGTAATTATGTTAAATCCATAACGAAGTAACCGATATCTAAATTTTCAAGTGTTTAGTCCTAATATTGGCAGAGGAGTTTATAGAGTTCTCAAAGGTCAAATCGTTGAATTTTGAACCTTTAACACACAATTTTTGCCGAAAACGGATCAGATATCTCAGTTCCCAGTACATCACATTTCGAGCCTGTAGACTTATAATTAACAGAACTATGGCGTAGGGAAATGTACACACAGCCCCACACACACAGCCACACAGGCAGACACACATACATACACGCTCACTTTATATATATATATATATATATATTGACTTCTACATTTAACTTTACTTATATATAAAATTAAAATTTATGCGGTAAGTTTCCAAGTTTTATCTTGAAGATAGTTGAGTTTTTTTTTTAATTCTTCTCCTTGTTATATTGTCTTAAGTGTGTTTGTTTTTTCTCATTGCTATTATAATATTCATATACTAAAACACGGCCCATTAGAATTCAGTTAATCCTAGAAGCCAGGAAGATTTTTTGTGGCTTGCAGCCGCAATTTAAACGGTGTCTGAAATCACACTTATGGAGAGGGGACAAGAGACGAATCTCCTCTTGTAGGATCTGCGTGGAGAGGAAAGTCTAATGTTGCATGTCCTGAAACCTTCCTTGGATTCTCGCTACAACATCACTGACGACACGCTCCAGCATTCTACTAGGAGCGTATAATTGAACAACATTATATATATATATATATATATATATATATATATATATATATATATATATATATATATATATATATATATATATATATATATATATATATATATATATATATATATATACTAACCTTACAGTCTGGCGTTGCCCGGGTGTTTGGATGTGTATGTTGAGAAAAATAAAAGAAATGGGAGTGCGAAGGCAGGCTCGAACCCGTACCGCAAAGGAGGAAGAGAACGGGGAAATATCTGACGCCTTTGCGATTACGAGCAACGCCGACCGAATTGACGTATGTATAAATTAAGGTAAGACAATCGAAAGGAGAGGATGACTTAAAAAATATAGTAAATATATAGTGAGTAAGGTAGTGGAACGAGAAATGGTAGTCCAGCGTGTAGAAAAAGAAAAAAAGATAGAGGGTTAACATCAGTAAAGCTGCGCGCACATGTTGGTACTTGTCCATGTGGAAATGTCTTCATCCCACTAGCTGTGGACGCGAAGTTGTCTTGTTTATGGACCAAAGCAAAAGGGGAAAAAGAGCGAGAAAGTTAATACAGTTCATGGAGAGAGTAAGCGTATAAGGTGTACGTGCTGTCTGTTAGCTCTTGCCCACATACAGTAGCAGGGGTCGTGACGTTGGTCCGTCGACCGTTCAGGTCGGAAGCTGGTTTGAAAAAGAAGGAAGAAGCTTATTGCTCTTGCTTTTATAGTTGTTTCCTTTGCGCATGTGTGGATTTTCTTCAAAGGGGAAGTGACGCTGCCCATGTGTGCGTACGTGTGCGCGTATGTGTGCGTACATAAGTGTACGTTAGTGTGTGTACATATGCAGGTGAATGTGTGTATGTACGCGAACGTGAATATATCTACGTGTGTGTACGTGTGCGTATATGTGTACGTTAGCGTGTATGTGTATGCACGTTAATGTAAGTGTATGTACGTGCATGTGAATATATCTATGTGTGTGTACGTGCGCGCGTATGTTTGTGTGCGCGTATGTGTATGACAAGCAAAATTGCTTTAGATGTGAACGCGGGGTTTTGTGCGAGACTAGAAGGGCTCGTACACCGTATAACAGCAAAAGTTCTGATCGAAAACCGATCCCAAAAATTGTTCCCAAATCGCAGTACCCTGTATATCAAATTTCGAGCCTGTAGACTTAAAATTGACAGAGTTATTTTGTAGGGGAATGTACACACACATACACAGACAGACACACAATAAGACCCGCATACATAGACACGTTCACTTTTAAAGATATATACATGTGGGTGTTTCTGTGTCTTTGTTTGAGTGTGTATATATTGTTGTTGTTTTTTACAGCCGGGGGATTTTAAATTAGTTTAAAAGATACAAACATATTTTTCATTATAAACAGTTTTATTGTAAAATTATCTGGTTTATTACAGAGGTACATTTTTAGCATTTACCATTTTATTACAATTTGGAGCATATGGGGCGGCTGATTGCGTTTCCGTCTTTTTTATCAAGATATCTATTTCATATAAACTTTAAATTAAACATGTTTTCGTAAATAATGCGTCAAATGTTGTTTCAGGGCGATATATGTTGTCTGTTGTATTAGCGTAGAGATGTGACATTATTGTAAATATATTTTTATTACAAAAATATGCTTCTTACAAATATACATATAGTATTACAATTTAAATTTATTAAATTTGCAAGAAAATAGAGTTCCAAATTAAAAGTAAACCCCGTATATTGTATGGGGTGCACGGGTGCATTCCTGATTCTTTTTAACTCCTATGTGTCTACGTTTAGCCTAATGGTAAGGAGAATTTTTTTACGCCAAGGACAATGTAATATTAGATGTATGTATGCTTCTATAAATAACTAGTATGGCGAACCAACTGTTGATTTTATCAAATTAATTGTATAAAATAACTTAGATTAAGATAAACAGTACAGACACCGAGTATAATTATTCTGTACTGCTCTTAAATGAAACAGTAATTTCGAACACCTATATGTTTTAAAAAAACACAACTATCTTTCCTGCTAGTACGGTGGTGTTTGGTTGTTTTTATTATCAATTATTGATATTTTTGAGACAGATTCAGAAAGAAATGTGCGTAAGAATACTATAATATACATAAACATTATTGTAAAATTTCAGAAAAATCGGTCAATCTAATTTCGAGTACATAAAGAAAGGAGTCAATCACAGGCATAGACAAAGTGGGTTTATATAATAGAATGCATATTACTGAGCTCTGCTTACTATTTAATGATGAACACAACAAATATAGTGCACCTCCTTTAGATTCAAAATTACTCGTGTAAACAGAAAATCAGAATAAAAAAAAAAAAGTATACTGAGCGAGATGCCGCATTAGATTGCACCTATAACTCATCCCAATTCTAGTCTTTTCATGATAAGCATAAGCTATCACAATGTCTACGTATAAGTAGTGTTTATCATCCTGTTTCTTTTTGATATGTTTACTTATTATATTGAGAAAAATATATATTACTTGTACGTTTATATTAGGGTTTTTTTTTTAAATTGGACTATATGTATATATATATACATATATGTGTGTGCACGGGCGGATGCTTGCACGCACACGCGCACACACACATATGTATAGGAGTGCATGTATTTCTGTATATATATAAACATAAATAAATAAATATATATATATATAGAGAGAGAGAGAGAGAGAGTGAGAGAGAGAGGGCAAGAGATAGAGATAAAGAGCAAGAGAGAAGGAGAGAGAGCGAGAGGGAGATGAGATAATTTGTCTTCATACAGAAATAAACAGAATTGTGAAATGCATTTATTCGAATTAGAACTCCTAAGGTTCGCGAAACAAATAAGCTAATTAAATAAGTATATATCAATTTTCCGAATAAATATTTATTTGTTTATTCTTATTTTTTCTTGTAAATGGCTTCTCTATTATTGTATAAATTTTGCTTCCATCCGATTCATGTTATTTTTTATTATTTCAATATTTTTTTTTTTATTATCAATTGAACATTTTCAATTCTGATTCCAAAATCTTTTCTCAGTAATTAGAATGTGTTTTTCCTTAATGGCGTTTGTACAATCTATGATTCCATACAGTCAATATATTTGCCGAACCGAAATTATATTAAAATAGCTCACTAGAGGAACAATGAATAATAAAATGTTTAGCATCATTTTATTGATATTTTGCCTGCTGGGAAAGATATCGAACTTAAAATACTTTCTAAATTTCTATCTCAATTTTATCAATAGATCTAAATTAATGTTTGAATGGAAAAAAAACGAAGTGTTATGATAATTATGCGCAATGTTCTTGTGCGTAGATGATTTTTTTTTGGCAAATTAGATAAAACACTTAACCGAAAGCAATTTAACAATCAGATAAGACAACAAAGTGAGTCATGCAATAAATAAACACTTTGAAAATAATAGATAGAATTTGATGTTGAATGTTTTTTGTTTGTTTTTTTTTAGTTTATTCCTAGGATTCCGAGAACTACGTATTCATTTCTTAGTAAACTGATTCATCTTTTATTTATCCCGACTTATATATATATATATATAAATATATATATATATATATATATATATATATATTTATATATATATACATATATATATATATATATATATATATATATATATATATATGTACAGCCTTTCAGATTTACACGACCGGTCGCCACAGTCGATTGAAAATTTCTTGGGGCGAATAAAAGTGGTAAATCACTCGCCGGCCAGTCGATATTTTTTTAAAGAAAGAAACGGGAAAACTCATTTATTTTACGACCTTCTAATATGTGGTGACCTAGACTGACCTATGTCTCATCATTTGTTGATTCTTTCATCTTAGCTGTGAGACCGTCGGATATCGCCTTGAAAAACGAGTGGTGACGCTAAAGGTCAAAAAGATGTTAAATTTTCAATTCGGTGTGTAGTCAAAATTTCGCCTTCATTTAGCACTCTGATTTTGAAATCCATTTGGAAAAAACATTCTTCGACGCTACAACTGCATACACCTCATGCTTACAAAAGTAAAGACGAACATTTGAAAGAGGAAAACGCATCGTTACATCAACCATCTGCAGAAATGATTCTTATCTCTATGGAATAATAATATGATTATTCTATATAAAGAAACTGGAGTTGTATTTTTACGTTCTGTTGAATATTTACTGACATTGTTGTAGTAATAAAATAGTTGATTTACAAGAGTTAAACATATATTTTCTTGTTAGATTATACACTTGACCATTTCCTGAATTGTTGTAAAATCATTTACTATTATTGACTGGAAAAAGACATACAGTTCGACGAGTAAAAATATTTTGGAACGAGTAAATTTTCCCTCAAACTCGACCGGCGGTCAAGTTATTTTTTTTCAAATCTTAAAGGCTGTATATATATATATATATATATATATATATATATATATATATATATATATATATATATATATGTATATATATATGCATATATATACAGAGATATGTACGTAAGTATGCACGTATATATACATATTGAAATGTATATGTACGTGTTTATATGCATATAACATATATGTATATGTATGTCTATGTATCTTTCTTTCGCTCAATATATATATGCATATATATATATATATAGAGAGAGAGAGAGAGGGAGAGAGAGGGAGAGAGAGCGTATCACAATAGTGTGTACGACCCTTGAATTTCTGCAGATTATTTAGTATATATTTTCATGAGACAATACTAACATAATAACAGTTTTACACAATCAAAAATAAACGGCTTATATAACATAATTTATTCTTCCTCCAAATGACTAAAAATATAGCCCTTTACAGCTAAACCTTTGCCAACGAAATTAAGTGCATCGCTAAACGTCTTAATTGAATACAGATTGTTATATTCCAACCAAAATGTGTTTAGACCATATGTCGCAGTACGCCAAAATTGTGCGAATTCTTGTCATCCCGTCGGAATCCACTTCGGAGTATGACACCCAAGAAAGCCCGTAAAGAGTGTGCTGAGGATAAGTCAAAAAAATAAATATATTCCTGAATTATGTCCTATTGTCTAATGAGATGATGAGTAAGTTGTTTGTGTCCACTGATTGAAAGCATATGTGGTGGCCACTAGGTTGGGAATGCAAGGATAAGTTTGTACTGTCCACAGTCAAGCATGCTGGTGGGAATATCATGGTCTGGAGCTGCATGAGTGCTTAAAAATTTAGAGAGTTACATTTCATTGAAGGAAACATGCACTGTAAAATATTGTAGCAGTGAATAATGCCCTCTGACCAAAAAGTGTTTCCGCATAACAATGACTTGATAAACACCTCCAAGACGATCACTGAAGAGGTTGAGGGTAAATTTGATGGATTTTCAAAGCATGTCTCCAGACTTGAACCATATTATACTTGTGTAGGATTCTCATGGGGAATGTAGAGCTGGAGAAGCACAAATATTCACCAGTTCTACAACGCCGTCATGTAGGAAGGAAAGGGGACTGCATTTTTTACCATTATGATTCTGATAAACTCCACAACCAGGAGAGTGAATCAAAATGGTGGCTACACAAAATATTGAGAGCTGACATATTAATATTAAAAACTTTCTTTAAGACGTAAGTCTCTTTTCTTGGCAGAGGTTTACATTTTCAGGATGAAAATTAATACTGCTGTATGCACTGCACACAGGCGCCTTTTCATCGTGGTAAAATGTTATTTGTTTGTCCCATGAAGAGATATACTTAAATACATGCAGAAATGTGAGGAGATCCTCATTGATATATATATATATATATATATATATATATATATATATATATATATATATATATATATATATATATTCGAATCTCGCTAGATTCAGCCATTCTGATGAGTCGTGGACGACGAAACACGTGTCAGTGGATAATTATATTTTAAAAGTAATATATATATATATATATATATATATGCCGCCCCCCATTAAAAGGGGGTATCAGATTGGTCAATTGGAAAATTATTCCCAACAAGCATTTAGGTAAAAATGCACTTTCGTATAAATGAATTCATTCAAGAAAGTATCGCTAACAAAAACAAATAAAAACATCTACGTAGAAGTGATACATTTAGTAGTTCGGCTAGTTTTGCACCGTGGTAGAGTTTTAGGCTTCTTATAACGAGGTTCCGCTTTCGAATCTCGCTAGATTCAGCCACTATGATGAGTCGTGGGCGACGAAACACGTGTCAGTGGATAATTATATTTTAAAAATTTTATATATATATATATATATATATATATATATATATATATATATATATATATATATACAAACATTGGTGCCCGGCGTTGCCCAGGCGTTTGTAGGTGTATGCTGAGCAAAAAAAAAAGGTCAATCTTTTAAACGTTGACCCGTATTATGACCCCTTAAAATGTTTCGTTTTGGGGTTAAATCGAGTTATCAAGTTAGATCACTGTCCAAGAAAACTATATCTAAAATTTAAAGTGTTTAGACCCAAAATTGGCGGAGGAGTTTGGTAGAGTTCTCAAAGGTCAAATCGTTGAACTTTGACCCTTTAATCTCTAAATTTCTGGACGAATACCAATCACATCGATTTCGCCAAATCCCAGTACCCTGTATATTAAATTTCGAGTCTGGAGACTAACAATTGGCAGAGTTATTCCGTAGGGAAATGTACACAGATAGACACGCACACAGACGTACACTTTCACTTTTATATATCTACTAGCATTTAAGCCCGGCGTTGGCCGGGTGTTTGGATGTATATGTTGAGCAAAAAACAAAAAAAAGTGGTAGTACGAAGGCAAGCTCGAACCGGTACGCAAAGGAGTAAAAGAACGGGCTAAAACCTAACGTTTATTCTGTTACGACCAACGCCAAACTGGAACCGACATTTTCTTTTTTTTAAATTAAGGCTCGCCAATGTAAAGGAGAGGATAACTTTACAAAATATCGGCAAAAAAGTGCCCCCTGTAGAAAAGTGACTATTTGAAGATGAAGATATTAATGTGTTTAGCCAATTTTTCATATTAAGGGTCGAACTTTAAAACGATCTTGGAAAAATCCGTCGCCTCTATTTAAAGTTTAAGGCAGATATGCAAACATACATACATACATACATTTATATATTGTAAACTAAAAATTTTCGATCCAAACTGATGAAAAAGCTTGCCCTATCTCTGACTACCCTTTATGTAAAATTTCAAATATTTAGACCAGTAATTGTCTGAGTAATTTGGAAGATACCCCTTAAAATTTATTGTTTTGGGCTCAAATCAAGTTATTAAGTTAGATCCATGTCCAAGGACCCTATATCTAAAATTTCAAGTGCGGAAACCCAAAATTGTCGGAGGAGTTTGGTAGAGTTCTCAAAGGTCAAATCGTTGAACTTTGACCCCTCAATCGCTAAATTTCTGGCCAAAACCCGACCATATCGGGTTTTCCAAATCTCAGTACCCTGGATATAAAATTTTGCGTCTGTAGACTAACAATTGACAGAGTTATTGCGTAGGGAAATGGACACAGATACAGATACACAGACATGTTCACTTATATATATATATATATATATATATATATATATATATATATATATATTATACAACTTGGGAAGTTAGAAGAAGAGAGTAAATTTAATTCTAAAAGAGGAGACATATCGGGATAATATAAAGCTCAACAAATACCAATGGAACTTATATAGCAGACAACAAGTGTGGAAACTGAAGTCACAAAGACTATACATTGGTAAATATAGAATGATTCTTTTATTTAGTATGCGTATGCATACATTTCTTTGGGGGATAAATGGGACTCTTTATACCAATATATTTCGAAGCCTACGACTTTCCAACAGAAGAGTAGAGAAGGTGTCAGGTAACATAATGAGGAAGTGACGTATAGCGAGCCATTCATCTGGAACGAAATACATTAATAACATTATTGATGTTGTTAGGGGGAACTATATTTAATGCAAAGATAAAATACTTTTTCTTTCTTAGAACTGCACGCCTGTGGAACTCTGTTCCGTCTGCCTGCTTCCCACCGGACTACTACGTGGATGTCTTCAAGTCCAACGTTAACAAATTCCTAATGAACCGCACCCTTATATAAACACTTGATCAAATCTCCACACTAACATAATGTACTTGCAATAACCCTTATCACTGAGTGGCTTCCGGGCCTTGATAAGTTGTAATCGCTGTGTAAAAAGTATTATATAAAGAATAATGTAAAAAAAGGTACATTATTTCTCTGATAGTCTTAAATAATGCAGGTTATTCATGTGTTTAAGACTTAAGGGGGTATAAAGGTGATTGGGTTGTGGTTCTCATTTATCCGGATATATGTATATGTGTGTTTGCAGAGAGAAAAACAGAAAGTAATTAAGGGAATAGGATAGAGATGAATGCACACATGTAGATGGACAGATATATAAGGAATTCAAACACTGTAGAGAGATGCCAGTACAAGGTTGTATCTGCTTATATTCTTTGAATGTTTGAGACTCATAGATATTAACCATAAACAATCAATTATAATTCTAAACCCATACCCATAGTTAATGAGTTTAAATATCATGATACATAAAATAGCAAAAGATATTACATCCTTACCTATAACTAAACTCTGGTCATACAAACATACTTTTTATAGGGGACTAAACAAGAAAATTATGATGCCATGAACCAGTCTAGTTGTAGAACTTAGATAATAGAAATATTAAAGCCTGGACTTATAAAAACAGTGGAAAATAGTTTCTGAAAAATCTTTCCAGGAAATACATAATGACATGCACATCAATGGCTTCAGAGAAAATCTTTACAGTAAATCAGAAATATTTCAATAGTACTAAATAAATTTGTTTAATTTTATTATAATTTTTAATGTGATATTGTTTGCATTGAAATTCGTAACACGGTTAGTTCATTACCCACTCAGAATAAGCCGTATGGCGTAATGGTTAGAAGTCTTGACTGTCATCTGGGCGGTCGAGTTTCGATCATTGATTAAAGAAGTTGCCTCTCTAGCCGCACTGAAGAGCTGTGAAACAGCGAATAAATACTGTATGTGGTTGACTAATATATATATATATATATATATATATATATATATATATATGTGTGTGTGTGTGGGTGTGTGTGTGTATACACTGCACTATATATATATATAGCATTAGATACACTATATATATGCACCATATGTATGCATATATATATATGTGTGTGTGTGTGTGTGTATACGAATGTACATATATAGATCGATAGATAAATAGAGAGATGGAGAGAGAAAGTAAAAGTAAAAGCTAGATAGATCTATACAGAAAAAGGTAATTATACTAACACTGTAATACTTTTGAGATTTTAATATAAATGTTTAATAGTTTGCATGTAAATTGGTAACTCTCTAATATGTATATATATACACGCACAAGCACACACACACACACACACACATATATACACTATATATTTATAAACTATATTACACTATATTGCAGTAGGTGTGTGCGCGTAACTAGGTTTTAACTTTGATAATATTTATGTGTATATATATATATATATATATTTATGTATATATATATATATATGTATATATAAATAAAGAGAGATAATGACATATATAGAGAAATATAGAGGGAGAGAGAGTAAAGGAGAAAGAGAGATATATGCAAAAAATGAAGACATTTTATATTGTGCAGCTAACATCTATCTTAGCCTCATGATCCTCATAGATAATCTGTAATTTATTTATGTATCAAGTGTTTTAGATATAATCATGACACGCTTTTGAGTATGAATGAACAAGTTTATTCGCATATGTATTTATATGTATGGTGGAATTCTTTATTTATATCAGTATGTTTTCAATTGTACCTAACATTTTCAATTTGTATATGGAAGTTTTTTAAAACTTTTAATCTTATTATTGGGTGCATTTAAACCGTATTAGTAAATTTAATTCGAAGAATACATAAATCTCTACATAGCCTCACCTCAATCACATGGCTTTGTTCACATGATGACGAAAAACAACACTTATTTAATAATTTAACCATGGATTCTTCCTATTTACTTTAAATAATTATTTAAATACCATTTAACATATATACTAGCAGAAGTACCCGTAATTGACTGGGTTCAAATGCAGTCTTCAGAAAATGGACTGTGATTGATAAAAGTATGATAGATTATGAAAAGAAGGGAGTTATAAAGTGATAAGCTTTTATACTAAAAAATCTCACCCGTAGAAAAATATGATGAAAGTAAAGATAATTTTCGCGAGAATATATTTTTTTTATAAATTTTGTTTCCATTCGTAGCCAGGAGTAACTAAGAAAATGATGTCGAAAATGTTATATATATATATATATATATATATAATTTAGAGAAAATATTATATATATATAATAATATAAATATACAATAAATAAACGTTACCATAGTCAATAAATGTTACTTTTATAGTAGAAATGTTCATTGGTTTGTATTTTTAAGTAGTTTGTAAAAAACGGTTTAACAAAAAAGAAAATGACAGCGACTTTGAAATGGAGAGCCCCATTTTCAATTTGAAGGCCGGGCACCTTAGTATTCTGTGTACAACTTAAGGGAGTTCCGTCAACGTTAGGAATATTTATAAATATATTTTAATGTTTTCCGTTATTTTGTGATTGAGGACTATTCGATTATGGCATGTGTAGTTTATATAAAAATCTATTTAAGTAGTTATCGCCGCGAATTTCGCTTTAATTTGAGTTCGCTGAAATTATTTCAAGTAAAAAACATTAAAACTATTTCAAAACAAAAATAAAACATGAACTGAACTGACTATGGTAACATTTATTTCTTGTATATCTTTTAGAGTAGTCCTTTGTTGGCTAAACACTCTTACTAAATAATATCGACGAAATATCGAAAAACAAAGAAACAAAAACAGTTTTGAAAAATACTGAAGCTTTACTTACTTTAGTAGAAAAACAGCAAAATGGGATATTAAAAAGTAAACACGTAATTAATTTAGTTTTTTAAAGCAAAGAAAAACAAATATGAATTAGTAGAAAATGGCGCCCTTTTAAAGCATAATAGCTTCGGTCCAGTTTTACAGTATTGAACAGTGTAGTATTGTGCCGTCGGATTCAGGGTTGTACTATTATAATGCAAAGGCCACACAGAAATGGTTGTAATCAACTGAATTCATTCTAGTACACTGACTAAAATGCTTAAATAGATTGATTAAAAAAAAGTTAATGTAAATGGTTTTAAAAAGGCACGTAATCACGCGAGCAGGAATTTTTCTTCTTTTGACAGGATTACAAGTAACGTTCTTATTTTTATTATTTATCTATTTATCTATTTTCGAAATGGTGCCACGTGCAAGTTTAGAAGGAAAAACAGAGTTATGCAAAATGTGTGACGAGAATTGCCTAAAGTACCGACTTTATTTTTTGGGGGGGTGATCACTTTAATAAGAACGTGGATTTGTGAGGTGAATTAAATCGACACAATATGATTCAACTCAAAAAAATAAATAAAAGCTAACGTGAATTTAGATTAAAATTTAGATGTTATTGTGGGCCCTCACCGCTTTTGAAAAACCTTGTTAAACTTTGTGACATATTTACATTTTATTGAGGCCAGGCGCTAACGAACACCCAATAATTTTAATATACTTTATTCTTCAAACTGCCAGATAATCATCAAAGTATACTCACGCTAATAGATATGCAAAGTCTTTGTTAAAGTTTGTGAAATATTGTTACTGAGGCCAGACGCGAATGCAGACCCCACACTTTTATTATTACATCCCCGTTTAAGTTGAAACATACTTATCAAAATATGCTTATGTACATCTATATCAACATCCTTTGTTAACGTTTTTTTTAGCATTTTTTATTTCCATAGTTTGGGTGGAAGGCGCGAATGAAGACCCCATAATTTTAATGAACCACTATTTTGCCATATCAAACATACCCATTCCTCATCCTCGGTACATCTTCTATGATTATGCGTAATCTTTTTTTTTTAATAGTCAACCATATAGGATCCTATTCGTGACCAAACATGCACACACAGACGCCCAGCTTTATATATATATATATATATATATATATATATATATATATATATATATATATATATATAAAGTAGTAGCGTTCGTATGTGTCTGTGTTTGTGTGTACAACTCCCCGTGACAAAAGAAATATAAAGCTATATTTGTGTACACCTCTCGTTGTCTGGAAATATTAATGCCCATGATAGGATACTTCTGTCAACGGAGATATTATAATTCATACGTTATTTCTATACATAACATTCTTCAAACCACATATACATTGATTAACTACTGTCATTATAATATCACATTACATTAAATCTGTTTCAGTAATTAACTCGATGATATTACTTATTCGACATAATAGTGTTGTTTTAACTGTATTAATTACATTTCTTTTTTATTTAGTTGATTTAATTTGTAATTCATATTTGATTTAATTATTTTATCTGAAATCTGAAATTGTTCAATTTTCAAACCAGAAACCAAAGTGTAAATACCTGTGATAGTTTAATTCCAAAATTATTTTATTAAACAGAACACGTTATTACATATTTTCTGTAATATATTTGCTTTCATTTCGAAATATTCTTCTAAGCTGAATTATTATTTTATGTTTAATTCTTAATTTTTAAGTAACCGTTTTTATATGTTAGGGAAAAAGATAAATATGTAAAAATCACCCCAACCTCAAAATTCCTTTAAAATTAACTCTTTTACAGGTTTTCGGGGTGCTGACAACGAAAATAACGTTTAAAATTACGGCAAACGAGTAGTTTCCAAGATATGAAAAAAAGGGTTTCTTTTAAGAGTGGGGGATAACTTTTCTATAATAAGTTAACGTACAATGAGCACCCACATTGAGACCACATTTTTTGTTGTTGTTGTTGTTGGGGGAGACTTTCTCTCCGCCCTGGGGACATCTTTTAAAATTACCACTAACGTAAAAATTTCAGGAAACAAGTAGATTATGAGATATAAAGAAATGCACTCACTCATTTACCATAATTTTAAACGTCATTTTCGGGTTTAGCGCCCCCGAAAGCCTATAAAAGTAGTAATTTTAAAGGAGTTTTCGAGAGTGGAGAGATTCTTCATATGTACCGGGAAAAATAATTAAAACAATATCCTAAATTATTTGCATCTCTACGAGGGTAGATTTAGTAAGACACGGGGATAATTTTCCATGTGAGCGAAATACAGCATCCTATGTTTTGTTTATAAAGTTTAATCGGTGTTGCGCATGATTTATTATAATAATTATTCCGTAGCAAGTATGTTTAATTGCCTACGAAACATATTTTTTTTTAATAATTTATTTAATATCTTCAAGGAAAATTGGTAAATTTTTACAACGTGACACAGCGTCGTTTAACCCCTAGAAAAAATGAAGACCTGCTTTTTAGGGGCATATTACGTTTAAGCAGTCTGTATACATTATATGAAAGATAAAATTAAAAAAAAATAACATTTTAGTATGGGGATAACTGTTCTGTAAAAATTTAACGTAAAATGTGCACCAAATTTAGCTACAAATGCTGCAGTCAAGTCATATCTTGCATTTTTAATGGTTTGCGGTCAATGTGGGAGGGAGTGAAATATGAAAAATCTTTTTTTGTTTATTTTTTAGTGGTGGCGGTAATTATATTTGAAACATGAAATAACGATAAATTTAAATAAATTTTATGAGATCATTCTGTATTTTCGCCTGAAAAATTTTATAAACAGAACAGACCCAACAATATGACAAATTCCTTTTTTTTTTGGTGGGGGGGGGTCATTGGAAATATAAAATGGCGAAATATTCCAATTAATTGTTTTTGGTATTAATTTTTTGTAGATCATTTCTTTCCTTTTTTTTGCGATGCCACGGGCATTCGCTGCTAATTTTATAAAAACACATGTTGTAATGATTTATTTTTTAATTATTTTTAGGGGGAGAGCGATCCGGAGAAGAGTTTTTCTCTTTGTAGCCATTCTGTCTAAATATCTAGTTGATAGGGTATCACATACTTCTTCATTTTTTGCTACTATATATATATATATATATATATATATATATATATATATATATATATATATATATATATATATATATATATATATATTTAGGGATCTGTGAGTACTGAGTGGTAGTAATATATAATATTTTTACAATAACTAGCGATTTCGTCAGGGAATGATGCTTATACAAAAAAGTCATCTGTAATGAGCATTTGGAAAACAATTATCGGAAATATTGATCAAGAAAATAGTTACGTGATATTAACAAAAACACTTATTTAACGTCAGTAAAATAAGTGAAAATAAAGAAAAAGGAAAAAGGTAAGAGAGGAGATAAGAATTAAATAAAAATAATAAGAGAAAAAGAAATGCATTATTATTCTTATTCTTCTTCTTCTTCTTCTTCTTATTATTATTATTATTATTATTATTATTATAACAATAGTAATAATAATAAAAATAATAATAGTAATAATAATAGTAGTAGTAATAATAATAAAAATAATAATAATAATAATAATAGTAATACTAATAACAATAATACCAACGCCAACAACAATAATAATAACAATAACAACAATAATAATAATAATAATAATAATAATAAAAAATAATGACAATAATAATAATAATAAAACCTACAACAATAATAATAATACTACTAATAACAACAAGAATAATAACATCAATAACAATAATAATAATAATAATAATAACAACAACAACAATAATAATAATAACAGCAACATCAATAATAATAATAATAATAATAATAATAATAATAGTAATAATAATAATAATGGAATGAAAACTATTTTTATCAAAATGTTTACGCAATAAGAATATAACAGAAATAAAACGTTACGTGCGCTAGATATGGGAAGAGCAACAATATCATAATAGAAATGCGAAATGGCCGAAGTACATGGAAGGAGAGTCCCATGAAATTCAAGAAGGGGTAGAGAATTATATCAGCAAAGATCCCCTCAGGACTACCCCACGACGAATGGCAAATTGGAGAGTGACAGAACACAAGCGAATACATGTATACTGGTTTTAGAAATTCACAACTATACTTGAAAGGTACATGCAGAACTTGAAAAGATGTATATAGGAAGCCCATGTGCCAGATAGGTTGCCGAAAGGCAGAGCCACATTAGTGGAAAAAATAAATTAAAGAAAACTTTGAAAAGGACCCGCCATCAGCAACTACATGACCATACCGCTGTTCTACTATGTGGAAATACTAACAGTGCAACCGGGCGAAAAAGAATTTCAATCCCCACATAGTTTCGTACTGAGGAACAGAAAGAAATAATCTTCTACACAGTAAGAATTTTCCACTCTCTACAGACTTTCGGCCTGAGGAACAGAAAGAATGTAAACAAGGAAAAAGAGAAACACATGCCATAGTATAAATAGACCAAAGAATCCTGAAGGACGTAAACAATAAAAATAAGAACTTAGCCGTGGCATGGGTTTAGCAAATAAAGTATATGATAGGATCTCGCAAGCATTGATAATAAAATGCCTAAGAATACATACAATTCCAGGCAAAATTATTAATTAAATAGAACATGCAAGAAAAAAATGGAAACTTTAACTGACAGCAGATGAACAATACAAAGATCAAAATAAAAGACGTGTCTGTCAAAGTAATCCCCTTTCACTATTACTGTTCATCGTATGTGTGATGCCCCTCAACAATATACAAAGGCAAAGTAAAACTGGATACAAGTGTACAAATACAGTTGATGAACTGCGTCACTTAATGTACATGGATGCATTAAAACTGTTTTTTTTTAAATTATAAATGAAATAGAGAAGTAAATAAACACACCCGACATCTGAAGTAAGGATATCTGAATTGCATTCGGTATCGAAACGTACGCACTGCCGACCATGAAAAAGGGAAAACTGGAGGCAACGGAGGAAACCAAACTACCCAAACAAACAGAGATGTGAGCATGAAGCAAACGCACCAGCTACAAACAAGTTAGAAAAAGAAGAGAGGCGGGATATAACAATTGAAAAGAATTGTAAGAAAACAGCCACACAGACGATTCATAAAGCTAATGAAAACACTTGAAGGTATCGACAAAAAGGAAGTCTAAAGAGAAAAACTGAAGCTCTACTTAAAACGGCACAAGATAACTCATGTAAAACCAACAACTTCGAAACAAGCATCGATAACATACAAAAACTAGCAAAATCAAACTATGTGGAAAAAGTGACGAGACAATAAAATATATAATAATTGGGTGCAGCGAACTAACCTCAAAAAGAGTATAAACATAGACACGATAAAGTTCTTAGCGCAGTACACTGGAAATTATGCCAGCACCCGTATCTTGAACACTTAGACAAATAATACACGAATAAACCTGCAAAAATACTCGAAATTGAAAATCAGAAAATCCTATGAAACGTAAGTATACGTATAAACATGTCACAGCAAAAAGACTGGATGTCATAATTGTTAATAAGAAAAGTAAAGTCTTGCAAACTCTGGATTTTGCCGTTCGAGCATACAACAGAGTGAAGATAAATGAGACGGTGAAGTAGAGCAAATACATTAAACTAGGCACCGGGTACAAAGGAATATGGAAGATGCCGAGAGTCAAGCTAGACCAACTTATTGTATAAGCCTTGGTACAATACGAAAATTATAAAAAAAGAATAAGATAGATTGGAATAAGAAGGATGACCGAGAAGATACAAGTAATTACAATAAAAAATAGAAGAAATATTAAAGACCACCATGGAATTTGAGAGGAACAACGCGGGAATACTGAAATTGCTACATAGATAAAACACAAAGGCCCATCACATGGGATCATGTAAAATTAAATTGTATAATTCTTACTTAAAAACTTCGAGTTTTGTGTGTTACCATAATCTGGTGCCACAACAAATAAGTAAACAGGATCAAGGAGATGAAAATACTGATGAGTTAAAGCATACGAAATACCTCCGTAAAATTTAGCATAGAGAGGACTGGCCATATTGTAAGACTAATCGATACCAAAATTTCATTGAAGACTAATGTTAACTGCCAATAAGAAATCAATAGTAAGCGGTTGTTGCGATAGCGCAAAATCATACGCAAAAGTTACCATAAGAGGTAGAAAGGACTGGGAATCTTAGGATACTTATGAAAACTCAGACTCCAGAGAATACAACAAGCTGTGCTCAAAGAGAACGCTTGATGATGGCGTTTTGTGATTAATTCTAGTAAATAAAAATAATAACAACAACAACGACATAATAATAATAATAATAATAATAATAATAATAATAATAATAATAATAATAATAATAAAGTTGAAAAGAATGTAGATAATAAAGAAATGCAGAAAATACCTATAACAGTAGCAGTAGGAACAATTCCGAAAAACGTTGAAAACAGAATGGGAGAAATTGGAATCAGATATAAAAATCTGCAAAGATACAAAGCATAACAATAATGGAAACAGCTGACATATTAAGGTAATCCTGACTAATACACTCAAGTAATATGCGCGAGCTAGAAAAACTGCGGCAAGAGCAAAAGATAATGCGTTAATTGGAAGCCAGAACATTAAAGCTGCATATCTATAAAACCATTGTCCCATCCCACCATTGCCTCATCATTGACCAGCAAAACTGAGAGATGCCAAATAGGCGAGTAGGGTTAAGGAGGATGGAAAGACCGAGAAGAGAGCCCTGATAAAATCTTATCTGGACAAGGGCGAAGAGAACTGGGAACTTGAAGAGGCTTATTGCAACTAATTCAAATGAAGACTAATGGGTTTGCAAGAAAGAAATCAATGGTAAACGACTGCTGCGATAATGTAAATTGATTTGCAAATACTATTGAAAAAGTTAGATAGTACTGGAAACCCTCTTATATACTTGGATACTTTTTATACTCAGCTTACAGTGGCCACCGCATGTTGTTTCAGAGATCTTGATGAACTGTGTGAAAGGTCCTTGTAAGGCAATAATAATTTAGAAGAATCGTGCTCACTTTGACTTTAGAATATATCACAAGTTATTTTAAAAGAAAATATTTGATGATGGCATATGTGACTAATCCTAGCAAGTAAATAAAAAATATATAATATTTTTCCTCGATAAAAATAATATTAAAAACGGGAGCAACACGGGTCAAAATCAAAAATAAAAGAAAGTTCCGTATATCTTTATATTAAGCGAGAACGAGAAAACGAAAAGACAAGCCACAAGCAACAAGCCAGGGCGGAGGAGAGGAGAAATCAAGCAACCAAACAGACGTCTGGCTCAAATGAATTAAAAAAATAAAGTTCAACGATAAAGTGACCACGTAGGGACTTCAATATAATTTTAGTGGTTTTCTTAGCAACACTGATTTAAGATTAACTATGTTTCTTACTCTTCTGCCTTTTCTTATATTTCGCGCCACTGTGTTTTGTTTCCGTATATTAGTGCTCAATTTGCGATTTTTTCTCCAAGAACTTGGTTGTATGAATATACTTAAGATTATATAATAAGAACTATTTTCAGGTTGGCTTCATGACCTGTCAAATTTTGCTTACAACCCAAACTTGACTATTCTCACGATTTATGCTTTACACGATACCAACAATCAGATTAAAGTTTACCCTCGATATGATTTGATCAGTACTCACTAGCATACCTCGTCTTACTGATTGTTAATGGATTTTATCAAATTGTATAATATAATGTTTGTGTGCATAGTCCTCCCTTTTATTATTTTTCTCCCTCTACTTTATTTGCTACATTTTCTTTTCAATTAATATTTGCCATTTTACCTTGTCAATAAATAAGTCCTATTATGTTCATATTGAATAATGCACAAAACTTAATATGGTACGGAGTGAATGGATTTATATGTATGTATGTATGTATATATATATATATATATATATATATATATATATATACATGTTTATTTATTTATTATATAGTATTATTATGTATTTGTATCTAGTAACTGTTGTAACTTACTTCTCTGACTACTTTTATTTCTGCGAATATTCTTGTGTTTATATGTCTAAATCTCTAGCTATGTAATCTATCTCTAGAATGTAAATCTAAATCTCTAGCTATGTAATCAATCTCTAGAATGTAAAGGTTTGTATCTAGCGTACATTGAAAATGTATACATGAGATTTGTTTTAAAGGTGTAGCTGTGATTGTTACATGAATGAAAATTGTTATAAACATCAACAAGTATATATGTATGGATTATATATATATATATATATACATATATATGCATATATATATATATATATATATATATATATATATATATATATATATATATATATATATATATATATATATAACACTCATATTATTCAACGAAAAACGTAGGATAAATCAATACAGGAGGCGAATCTGCATTTGATAAAATAACATTTTTTATCTGCCTGCGATTATACATTAATGCAACGCAATCACACTGCAATAGACATCGTTATTAGGGTGAAAACAATAAATGAGTCAACTCGTTCGCTAATAACCTTGAAGAAAATTGCATTCCGAAAATCGTATATATTTTATTGCCAAATGGCTTCAGGAAACCGCAAAGACCTAACATAAAGCTGCGCTATGCTTTGCTTATTATCTAGAATATTATTGTTTTTTTTTCTCGAAAATAATATCTTAGTGAT
>NC_136498.1:34547727-34592727 GCF_053919585.1 Euprymna scolopes | reverse complement strand
TAAAATATGTCTATAGGGTTAGTGTTAGAAGATTGACTAGTGTTGCTGTTAAGGTTTTTAGGGGACTGTAACAATAGTTTAATTTGTTGATCAACAATATAATTCGGAAAGTAAGTATTTATAAGAATCTGTTTGATATTTTTTAATTTCTATTAGTAGTGTTTTTTTCGTAGAAGAAATCATCTTAGCACGGTTTAAAATAGTTTTGATTATGGCACTTTTATAACCCTGAGGGCATTCCCTTTTAAAGTTCAAGAGGCTGGAGTTTGTACTAGTTGTTTTTTTGTTGTTGTATACAGCTGTGACGAAAGTATTGTTAGATGAGTCTATAAGGACGCCCAGAAAGTGAATTTGTTTGTTACCATTTAATTTTGTTGTAAACATATGGTCAGAGTTTTTTTTTTAAAAGCTCTTGACGTTTATATATCTGTTCATTATTATCAGCTAAGAGGAGTATGTCGTCAACATAACGTACATACATAGGGGACTTTATATTATTTTTATATGTTTTATTTTCTACGTCTGCCATATAAAATTCACTCAGGAAAGGTCCGAGGACTGATCCTATTGCGACGCCATCTATTTGATTATATATGTTGCCATTAGGATCATAAAAAGGCATTTCCGTGGTGCAGGTTAATAAAAAAAAATATTTTTTTTTATTAATTTTAAGTGGGGGGAGTGACGGATGATTGTAGATGTTGTTATAATTATATATATATATATATATATATATATATATATATATGTATGGTTTTCGCTACAGGGGCATTTGTAAAAAGACTTTCTACGTCAAGGGAAGCGATATTTCTATTTTCGGGTGCATTGTTTTTAGTATTTGCATGAGCTCATTTGTGCATCTAACGCTGTACTTGCTAGGAATGTATGGGCTGATAATTCGTTTAAAGTTTTGGTAATTGAATAAATGGGAGTGGGGATTTGCGAAATGATAGGGCGGAGAGGAGCATTAGGTTTATGTGTCTTAACCATACCATAAAGATAGCCGGGTTTATATTCACCAATCCTCTTGGGAAGTTGATAATTTCCAATTTGTGCGTTATTTGCTGTTATTAATTTGTTAATTAGTGTTTTTACAGTATTTACAGGATTTTTACTACGTTTTGTAAATTTCGTATTGTTGTTAAAGATATTCTGAATTTTTTGATTATAATCACTTTTGTTCAGAATTAAAGAAATGTTAGATATATCGGCTTTTTTACAACTATATTCAAGAAAGAATCGAAAACGCTCGTGTGAACCATGGAATATTTGTAAATACCTTCCATTTGAAGTTTAAAAAAATCTTACGAAAAATCGAAAAAATGAAAAAAAGAATCATTAAGCAATGTAACTCTGTTGTTTTTAATAATGTTTGCCTTAATGAAGGAATGCTGCGTTAATACAATAATATATATATATATATATATATATATTTAAAAGAGTGTAGCTATCATCAATTGTGGAGTTTTCAGCCTTTTATCATATGTTTATTTTTAAATATTTTTATAACGCGTTTCAAGCTTTGTTTCGCTCTCTTCAGATATTTTCGTAAAAAGTTTTTTTTACGAAGTATCTGAAGAGAGCGAACAAAGAGTGAAACGCATTAAAGAAATATATAAAAATAAAAATATGATAAAAGGCTGAAAGACCCACATGTCTTGATGGCTACACTCTTTTAAATATACATTTTTCTCTCGTTGGAACTTCACAACCATCACTTTATATATATATATATATATATATATATATATATATATATATATATATATATAACGCACAAAACACATATATTTATATATATATACACACATATACACATATATATAAATAAACCTACACACACACGTACCCACACATATATACACACACGCACATATGTATATATATATATATATATATATATATATATATATATATATAGACAAGCATGAGGACGTTTATATACATATGTACAAATTATAACAGATGCTACAACAGCTACCACACCACCATTTTGGTGCATTGTGGATACTGTTGTTGGTGTTTAACATTAAGGTTAGGAGAGGATGTGGGTGAATGGATGGGGATGTTATTACTAAACTGGTTTCTAAAGTTATTATCTTGGGAGTATTCTCTGAGCGACTATCAGTATTTGTATTATTAGTACTGCTATTAATCAAGCTTATTAGAGGAGGGGGGATGTTCCAGGTAATTGTCATTTGATTGACCAATGATTGACTGTTGGAAAAGATTAGTGGTGTTTCATTGGAGTGATTCAGATGGAATCTCACTTACAGTAAATGAATAAATCACATTTTTATGGATAAAGTAATTATTGAGGAGGTCTTCTTTTTTTTTGGGGGGGGGCAATTGCATTTAGTTTTCTTGGCCAAGGCAAAAAAATGCTTGGACATCTCTAATTTTCTTGTTATTAGAGGCTATTGTTATCTAGACTTAAACATGTATTAATTTTTTAAAGGGTGGCCACCATTAATCAAGGTCCGGAAGCCACTCAGGGATAATAGTTATTGTAAGTGCAGTACGTTAGTGTGGGTATTTAAAGTGTCTACTTAAGGGGGGTGTTCATCAGGAATTTGTTTACGTTGGATGAAGACATCCAAGTTGTAGTCAGGAGTGAAGCAGGCAGACGGAACAGAATTTCACAGGCGTGCAGTTCTAAGAAAGAAGCTTTGTTCATGGAATCTACATTTTGATTAAAGCAAAGATAAAGAGTGGAGAAAGTTTTGACAGTGGATTCAGCTAGACATGTGTTTTTTGTAAAAGATTGGCGAGGGGGGACCAGAGATTGGAGTTCAGACGAGCACCTGCCATGGAAATAACGATAAAACAAAGATAGGCTTGCAACGTGTCTTCTGTAGGAGGGAGGTTGCAGGGAAAAAACAAAGGGCACCCCCACTAAGCCACGAAGTCTGTTTTGTACTCTGTCAAGGAAGGATAGGCTATTTTTAGCAGCTTCCGCCCAGATATGGCAGCAGTACGTACTTGGACGTACTTGGCTTTTATATAGATAGAGAATTGCATCGGTAGTGAGATATCTTCTGGAGCGGTAGAAGGATCCTACCATCTTTCCAGTGACCTTGGCAACAGACTTGATGTACGTGCCCCATTTCAGATTAGGAGTGAAGGTCATGACGTGGGGCTTCTCCTAGACGAGACCCATCCATTTCAATTGATGCCAGATGGGGATCAGAGCGTTGATGATGTAAAGATAGTAGTTTTGTTTGAGATGCATTAAAGGTAACCAGCCACGTCTTCCCCCAATGAACAACTCGTTCGAGATCAGCGGAGAGAAAATCAGAGGGAGCTTTGTTATTTACAGCCTTTGATGTGTTTCTGTAGATGGCGTATCATCAGCATAGATATCAACGAATGATTTAAGTATGTGTTTAGGGAGATCATTGATGTATATCAGGGCGAGAGTTGGGCCCGGAATGGACCCTTGTGGGACTCCAACATTAATACTGCAATCCTCTGATTTTTGTCCATCACCCACTACTCTTATGAGCCTATCAGAGAGAAATGATTTAATGATAGAGAGAATATTTCCAGTTATACCGTAGCTGAAGATCTTGTGAAGTAGGCCTTTATGCATTAACTTGTCGAAGGTCTTTGATATGTCAAGCTTAATTGCCATGGAAAAGAAGCCTTCGCTAAGATTCACTAATCCTATGAGATATAACCGTTAGCACATATGTTGTAGATCTTGCAGAATGGAAACCATATTGCGTGTCACTAAGAAGGTTATTTCTCCTAGGGGTGGTTGATTATGTCTCTATTTAATATGGATTCCAGCAACTTACTTATGGCACATAGAATACCTATTGATCTGTACTGAGAGGTAGATGACTTATCACCTGAGTTGTTAAATAGAGGGCATACTGATGACGTTTTCCAAGGTGTTGGAAAGCACTGATCCTTTAGGCAACGTTCAAACAGCTTTATAAGTATGGGACCTAGTTGTGGTTGAAGCTTTGTTAACACTATAATTGGGATGCCGTCAGGGCCAGTAGCTTTACTGGAATCAAGGTTCTTGATTAGGTGGTCGAACTCATGCACAGATATGTGTATGTTACTTAGCGTGTTCTGTGTTATAGGAGGAAATATGGGAAGTTGATGACCTTCGTCGCATAGGGTAGAATTAGCTGCAAAGTTCTTGGCAAATAGTTTTGCCTTGTCTGAAGCTAAGGAGATGACCTCTGGTCCGTTGATAATGGTTGGGATAGAACGCACACTTGTGTTCAGGATCCTATTTGTTATTTGGCAAAACTGGTTGGAACCAAGCCGCTGAACAACTTTCGATTTAACAGACTGGGCATATAGATATCTTGCATTTTTATTACTCTTTTACAGTGGACGCTGGCGTTCTTAAAGCAGCTTTACTCTCACTACATCTATTACGTTGGTAGGTATGGAAAAAGTGGTGTTGGTGCGCGATGACAGCAGCACATTCTGGGGAGAACCATGGCTGGCTGGTAGGTTTTCGTTGAAATTTTTTAGATGGTATGTATCGATCTATGCCTACAATTAACAATTCGGTCAAGACTGATACTATAGATGGCACATCATTTTTAAACATAGGATTCAGATATTGGTCAGATATAAATGTACGGAAGCTATCCCAGTCAGCCATGGAGTATCGGTATACAGTACAATGGAGGGGTACGTTGGGGACTTATTACATTTCATTTTATTCCTAACTGATACAACGGAGTGGTCGGAGGATCCTAAAAGAGAATAGACGTAACATGAACATAGTTCAGGGGAAGTTGAGAGAAAAAGGTCTAGGAGGCTTGCATATTAACCTGCAGTATTGGGCACACGCGTGGGCTCGCGAACAATCTGAGTGAGGTCATAAGCAATGGCAAAACTATTATAGAACCTCCCCTCATCGTCCGTCTTATTTAAATTGGTTAGCCATTCCACGTTATGGACGTTGAAGTCACCACAGATGTGAATGTTAGCCGTGGGGTGTGAAGACAGGATGTAGTCTATTTTCTCAGATATAGTCTTAAAGATAGTAACTCCGCTGTTGTGGGGTCGATATAGGGCAAATATAAATGCAGTGGTGTAAGCAAGTGCAACCCGGAAACACATATACGGTAAATTAGGATCTTCTCTAGAAATATCCCTGCCACATCGGAAGTCATCTTTAATGCACGCACATATTCCATGCCCATGACGATCTTGGGGGTCAGATTTAGATGTTAAGTGAGAGTATCCGTTAATTATTAACTCATCGAGGGAAATGGTCGGCCCTATTCCAGTTTCGCTTCGAAAGAATATGTCCGATGTCGTCTCCTATAGTTGGGGTTCAACCTCTCGAAAGGTTCGAACGTAGACCCCTGATGTTGGAGAAGTAGACATGGTAGTAGGGGTCTACTTTGGAAGATAGGGTTCGAGGTTTATTCGAGTTTTTTTTCCAAAAATTAGGCATTGTAACATATGATATCTTTATAGAATTTTTGGTAAACAATGCAGGTTTTTGAAATAATTATCAAGAATATTGATGAATTCCTTGGGGATATATAATTTTTTACATTGTAGCTGGAGATTAATATTTCTTCTCGTCCTCTTTCTATGTTAGTGCGCTTGTGTTTAGCATGGTTGCCATTATCCGTGCTATTATTTGATAATTTGTGATTTGTTTCAGTTCTAGACATGTTATGCGTTATTAATCGGCGAGTTTCTTTGTTTTTATGGTTATGCATTTCTTTTCGGTATAGCCCTAATTTCTAAGGGGGTTATCATAAAACATGGAGTTTTCATCAAAGATCTGTAAGTCAGCTGAAATAAAGAGATTCTGGTAGAGACTGAAGCTACTATGGATTAATTATTGAATTAGGGTGATTTGAAATCGTATTCACATATAATAGTGTGAGGATTAGCTTATGCTATTGGTTGTATGTTTCAGAGTAAAGATTAAGCTAGATATCTAAGAAGTAAGCTCTGTTCTTGTTATGTCCAACTGTTATTGAGAGTTCAAAGGTATAAAAATATATATAAAAGTATATATATATATATATATATATATATATATATATATATCACGCTTGAGCCTGTTTAAACTTATCTTAATTTTTTATTAATTACTAGAGATGTAAAAGTTCAAGTGAAAACTATGTTACTAATCGCATTCTTGTAACTTCAATCTATTTTCTTATTCAAGTATATCTCCTTAGTTATTTTTTTACACTATAACATTACTTTCTCATGTACAATATATATATATATATATATATATATATATATATATATATATATAATTGACCTACACTGAAGCAAAGCTTAGTGGTCACTTTGAACGTACAAATAATACATCTAAATGAAGCAGACATGATCGTGTTTTTCCCTTTTTTCGTCTTGATCATTTGAAAGAAGGTGATTAGCTTGACGGGCTGTTTCCTGTGAGGTTTAAATGTCAGCCGGGTATAAAAAAGGATAGGCCCAGATCTCAACTGAATTCATCTACACACACCTCTATTCATACATGCATACATATATAAATACATTCATACGTACATACACACATACACACATATATACATACATACATACATAAACACAAACATATATATATATATATATATATATATATATATATATATTGATCTCTCTGTTTCACATTCCATCCCTCTATCTCTATTTCTCTCTATTTCTTTCTCTGCCTCTCTATCTCTCTCTCTGCCCCTTCGTCTCTCTCTCTCTCTATCTGCCCCTCTGCCCCTCCGTCTGTCCGTCTGTCCGTCTGTAGCTCTCTCCGTATGTGTATGTGTTTCTCTCTCTCTCATCTCTCTCTCTATATATATATATATATATATACATATGTATATATATATATACATATATATATATATTGCCCTCTTATTATTTGAAATGAAACATTTAGACATCATATTTATCTTAGATCTCTCCACCATACAAATGTTTAGTTTTCCGCGAAAATAATTACGTACAGTTCCATACAAGGCTACAACATAATTATTTCCTATTATTAATGTCTAAACAGGAGGGTACAATTTGAACAAGTTAATACTGTTGAGTAAACAAAAAAATATAATTCATTAAAATTATTCAGTGAAGCAAATTTATTTCATAATATTTGTTGATTTGAGACATAGCAGGAAACATTTGTCATTTAAGCTTCAAGATTTCATAATGTATTATAAAATAATATATGAGATATTTTATACAATGTTGCAAAATAAATGTCACGCTTAATTTATTTTTCTAACAAACGAAGTAAGCTCAGATATAGTTTAACCAATAACTTCCTTAGGCAGCATGCTGAATTGTTTTGTTTTTTTCTAGAGAACACATATTCAGAAGACATTAAGACATTTTATCTTTAGGAAATTAAAATAAGAAAAACATTGATTATAACGTCATAATATGATGAACATTTAGTCTTTGATACATACAAAGCCAAATTATTAGATTTATGAAAAACAGTTTAATGAGAATAAAGGCAACGGAAATAAAACTGGAATTCATAGAATACGTCTCCAATACCTAGAAAACTACTTCATATTGTCCGAATGAACACTCCAGTTGTTAGATCAACTAAGAATCTGAATTGGTCACTGTAGGTCTACTTTTCAATGAAATCAAGATCAGTCAGGGTACTTAGTGAGTTTCAAGTGTACGATATCACATTTAAACGAATGTCTAAATTCAAATGTAACGATTAAGGATCGTTAAACAGCATTTGCTTTTACAATTTTACTATTACGCAAAGTAATTGTACGTGTGCTAATAAAAAATTACTAAAGTCATGACCAGAAAAATATTAGATTTTATCGTCAGATATATACTACATGTATTTATCGATATATGAAACAAGTTGAAATCATTTATATCCGCATAGAATAATAACTATGTTTATCGGTCGCTATGAGAAAAAAAGAATAATATTTTAAAAGTTATATCCATCTCATCTCATTGTATGCTGGGGGTCAGGTCTACAACATTTTCTAGCGGTTATAACTCATGAGACTTTTTACCGCTTAAGCGGTTTTCAGTAAATGTTAAATGGATTACGTGAACTAAAATTATGAGTTATAAAATGTATAATTAGACTTAGTATCTACTTAAATATTTAGAAAGCGTTACTGATTTTTTTAAAGAATTTGTTATTCATACAATTAGAATTCAACTTGTGTCATTTCTCCAACATTTCTGACAAAGTAACCGCCGGCCGTCTTCACGTGTATATTGTCCTTATCGGGAATACTTCTGTCGATCTCGTGAATTTAGATGAAATTTCGAACGAAAGATTTTATTAATTTCACAGGAGTAGCAGCAGTGTCAGCCATATTTGGATGGAAGTTTCAAGTAATTTCACTCGTAAAACTAAATATGACATTTCAGATTGCAGACAAATATTACTTTCCTCATTGATTTTTCATGTACACTAAGAACTCTACCTTGGACCTCTTCGGAGACTAATTTTGAAAACTTTACACGTATTTTTATTTCTAGTTGTAAATATCACTAATTTATTGCAGAATATACGTTCTAATATATATATATATATATATATATATATATATATATATATATATATATATATATATACACGAGGGGCGTGCAATAATCATGCCCCTGACCCACTTCCCATAGCAGTAGAGTAACGAATCGTAGCAAAATTATTAGTCTTTCTCTACATAGGAACCATCGAGAATTATGCAATTCTCCCATCGTTTGATGCAGCTTTTGAGACGGTTTTTGTAGAACACCCCAAGTTTATACTCCAGCAAAGACGTGACTTCAGAAATCAAGCTGCATTTTCTGGGGAACGCTTTCCTTCCAAAAAACAACTGCATGGCTGGGAAAAGGAGAATATCAGAGGGTGCAAGATCAAGAGAGTAGGGATGATGGGGCAGGATCTCATAACTACACGCCCGTGCTCCTGATCTGGCGACATGCGAGTTGTGGACCAGAGCGTTGTCCAGCAGGATGAGAAACCTTTGCTGATCTTGCCCCGCCTCTTGATTTTGAAAGCTTCACTTAATTTCCTCAAAAGTGAAGCATAACAGGCTACTGTAATTGTGGTATCCTTTGCCAGGAAATCTGCCATCACTACTCCGTCCTGGTCCCAGAAAACTGTGAGCATGACCTTGGCAGCGGAGGGCTGCGCCCTGGCCTTCTTTGCAGTTGTGAGTACAAGTGCTTCCATCGCCTTGACTGGGCGTTGGTCTCTGGATCATAGTGATGGGGCCAGGTTTCATCATCTGTAATCAGTCTTTTGAAAAACTTTGAGTCATCTTCTTGGCATGTCTCAAAATTCAACCTAAAGCACTCCACGTGATCTCGCTTTAGGAATAACGTGAGCAACCTGGGAATCCATCTGCAGTCAGCTTATGCATATGCAAATGGTCATGATTGATAGTTTCCACCGACCCTGTACCCTTGACATGTTGGGCTATTTGGCGAAAATTAATGCGCCGATCTTCCAAAATGGCAGCCTCAACTTGAGGGACAGATGCCTCATCAATTGCAGAAGGGGGCGCCCAGGTTTGGAAGCTATGTCCACAGACTACCGGCTATGGTTGAATTCACAATGTAAGCGTTTTACAAGGTAAGATGATGGGGCATTATCACCATGAGTTTTATCATTTCATTAAAATCTCCTGGGGTGTGCGTCTTTTCAAACACAAACACCGGATAACTGCTCGACATTAAACAGGCTCTATTTAACAACTGACTCAGTTCAAGCACATGTAAAACAGACACCACAATTAGTTCAGAGCTGTAATTTGCCAAACAATCCATAGCGATATACCTCATTGTACATGCAAAACTTCAGCAAGATCAGACAAAGGAAAGACGGTCAGAGGCATTATTATTGCATCCCCCTCGTGGGTGTATATATATATATATATATATATATATATATATATATATATATATATATATATATATATATGAATAAGGGAGTAGTCACCAACAATGTGTATTTTTCAACATTATTTTATTATTCCGTGTCTTGGTTTTTCATTGAGAATTGTTTGTCTCATTGTAATAATGTTATAACTCATTGAAATCGTTTACACGCGTTTCAGACGGTCTGTGATGCGTCCTCGTCAGAAATTATTTTCAAGTGTGTAAAAATGTCGATTTTCGTTGTTAGTTTGAAGTTTTTCCAAGGGGTGGAGGCTTGTAAGTGGTTATTATATATTGGTATGCTGAATTTTTATTGCTTTTTTATTTGTTTTTTCCAGGGGGACTTGACTTCGCTGTAGTCAGTCGCTATCTCTTTCTGTTAATGTTTTTTTTTCTTTTCCTTAAGGGTGGGGTAGGGGGTATGTATGTGTGTGCGCGTGTGTGTGTGCTTGTGTGTTTATAAGTGTGTGTGCGCGTGTGTGCGTGTGTGTGTTTGCTTTTATTGGTTTGGGAATGTGTATATTGTTTTATAGTATTTGGGGGTTATTTGCTTCCTTAGGAAGGCGGCTGTGGTCCGAGGTCGTTACCAATGTGTATGTGTGGGGAGGGGGGATGGCTCTTATGAAGTAAGGATGGGGGGCTTTCATTCTATTTTGATATTTAATTTTTTGATTCTTGGATTTTAGTATTGTGATTTTCCGTTTTAGTCTTATATTATGTTTGTTTAGAAAGAGGGGTGTATGTAAAATAGGGGATTTTTAATGTTTCTATTTATTTGTCTCCCCCTGCGGGTATAACCAGACCCAGGATCGGTTCCTAGAGTGGGGAAGATATTGCCCCTCAGAGGGGCATTGGAGGGGGTGTAGGTATGGGAGGGGGATGATAGAGGGGAAGATAGTCGTTTTAGTCATGAGGGGGTTCTCCTCCCCTGACTGAGGAGGGAGCGAGGTGTTGGAACAGATATTATACTATGGTTCTAGGTGTCTCCTAGTGTGGTTGGTTTCGAGGTTAAGTAGGGTTGGTATTGTTCAGTGTGTTGTATTAGTGATAGGGGTGTTATGTCTGTGTGTGGTTGTATGCGCGCACGTGTGTATGTTTTAATGTGTCGGTTCTGATTTATGTATGCGTGTGTATATGTGTATATGTATGGGTGTGCATGCGAGTGTACCTTGCATTTCATGTTTTTGTGTGATGGTATTAGGTTCTGTTCAGTTCAGGAGTGAATCTGGTGATGATGTTTTTTTACTGTGTAAGTAAATAAAAATAATTGTCTGTTTGGAAGATTGGCATTATTTTGCAGCTGTTACCACTGCATGTGTGTACGTGTTTTGAAACATAGAGGTGTCTGTTATCTGCAATTTTGATGTTGCTCTTATGTAAGGTCACTCTATTGCTGAAATTTTTGGTGGCGCCTATGTAGGATTTGTTGCATATTGTGCATTTAGTGCATATACTACATTTCTGGTGGTGCAATTTAGATCCTTTTTTTATTTTGAATGTTTGTGCTGGGTTTTTGAATGTGTATGTGTTACCTTCTATTATTATGTCACATACTCCACATCGTGGTTTGTTGCATTGTGTAACTCCTTTTGTAGTATGTGGGATAAGTTTGGAGGAAGTTAGGATGTGTTTTAAGTTTTGTGGTTGGCGTTTGCTGTTTATTATTTTTGTTGTTTTAAGTATGTTGTTTAGTTTGTCGTTCTGATTGAGGAGGATAAGGTTTTTGTTATCTGTGTGAATAGTTCTAGGGTGTTTGTGTTGTGTATAGAGACGTATGCTAGAATTTGTTCTTTGTTGTGTTCTTTTGGGGTTCTTAGTTTGTCTATTGGAATTTTTTTAGCTAGTTCAATACTTTTCTGCATTAGTGGTAGTGGGTATCCTCTTTTCCGCAGTGTTATTTGTAGTTTATTCAGTCTAGTTAAACGGAGGCGTCTGTCTGTGACTATGGTGCAGACTCTACGTGCTAGGGAGTAGGGTATTGATTTTAGACAGTTTTTAGGATGGTGGCTTTTGAAGTGGAGGTATTGCTGAGTGTCTGTGTGTTTGTGGTAGATGTCTGTGATTATGTTGTTGTTTTTTATTGTTACTAGGATGTCTAGGAAAGGTATTTCTGTGGGGCTTTGTTCTAGTGTGAAGTTTATTTTTGGGTGTAGATTTTGTAGCAAAGTGTGGAGTTCTTTGATATCCCTCATGAGGTTCTCCAGAGGATAAAGCAGTCGTTAGGTATCTTTTCCAAGATTTTATGAAGAGTGTTTTTATATTGTGCCCGTACTTTTGCTCTATCCTTTCATAAAGGGTCTCTTCTAGGAAAGCGAGTGTAAGGGGGGCATATGTCGGTGCCATTTTGGTACCCATTGCTGTGCCTAGTATTCGGATGTAGTTGTCTTTATTGAATTGGAAGGAGTTGTTATTGAGGAGTATGTCGATGCTATCAATCACGAATTGTTTATTGAATCTGGTGTGTAAAGTGTGTGTTTGTTTGTCAATCCAATATGCGATAGCTCCTTTTCCTAGATTGTGTGATATATTGCTATATAGGCTGCTAACATCAGATGTGGCTAGTATAGTCCCATCGCCTACTTATTTTGGTAGGGAGCTAAGGAAGTGTGTGTTATCTCTTACAAAACTTCTGACTAGATTGGTGAAGGGCTGTAATAGTATATCTATTAGGTTGCTAAGTCTGCTTGTTGAGCATGATGGTCCTGCTACTATGGATCGTAATGTGAGGTCGTTGGGGTTTGGGGTGCTTATGTATTCCGACTTTTGTAGTTTGATGGCATGTCTTACCTGGTTAGATTTGTGTATTTTGGGTAGCCCATAGATGATGTTTGTTTTTGTTGTGAAGTTTGTAAGGAAGTTTTTTCTTTTTTTTAAATAATGTACGATTGTATGTTGTGCAGAGTTTTGTTATTTTAGATATGGTTGTATCGTCTTTGTTAGAGCTAATTGGTTTGTAATAATGTTCCGTCCCTAGTGATTCCGATTTTTTTGTTTTATATAAGTTCCTATTAATTATAACTACTGAACTACCTTTGTCTGCTTCCTTTATAACTAAGTTGTTATTGTGTTACATTTTTTTAAGTGCTTGATTTTGTTTTCGTGTTAGATTACTGGTGGGGTTTTCTTTTTGTTGGGTGTTGAGGCTCCAGAATGTTTCAAAGAAGGTGTTTTGTTATTTTGTGTTGTTATGTTTGTTGGGGAAGTATGTTGATTTGTTCTTCACTAGAGAGTCGCCTGTTGTGTTGTCACTGTCGTGAAGTATATCTATGAGTCTAAATTTGCGTTCAAATTCTTTGAGGTATTCCTTTAACTCTGCTATGTTACTTCTTGGAGTTGGGCAGAATTTGAGGCCTAGTTTTAATCCTTTAATTTCGTCATTTGTAAGCGTCTCTGTAGATAAGTTGATTAATTTGGGGTTTTTGTTGTCTAGTCTGGTGTTTTCATTTTGTGAGGGATTCCTGAAAAATGATTGTGAGGGTCGTTAGTTTCGTTGATTCGGTTGGGAGGTTGGTTGTGTCGTTTTGTTGGGATGTATGGTTTATGATGGTACCTGGGGTATTCGGATTGGTTGTGTTTGTGTAGGGGTATTTTTGGGGTCGGTTTTGTACTGTGGGGTACTGGGATTGGGTGTTGTAAAGATTGTTTTGTGTTGAGTGGTATCTATAGGGGTGGTTTAGTTCCATTGGGTTGTACCGGTGGGGTTGATAAGTAGGGGGTTGTTGGTGGTTTTTGTGGGTGGGGTAGGGTAAGAAATAGTGGGTTCTTGGCTGAGTTTGGTGACCTGGTTGGTAGTAACTATTTTCATATTGTTTTGGGAGGTTGTATCTTTTAGTGTTGTCATATGGTAGTGGGTGGTCGGTTGTTGATATGTTGTGTTTTGGAGCATTTTTGTAGTAGTATTTGTGTTTGTATCATATCTGTGTCCTTATGTGGATGTGTGGTGTTCTATATGGGAGTTTTGGTTGAGTATTTATGTGGGGATGGGTGTATGGTATGAATATGTTCCGGTCGTTTCGTTGTGTGTGTTTGGGTCTGTTGTGTGGGTATGTTTGAGAGTGATGTGTGTCTCGTTTCTTACATTTGTTTTGGAATCTCTCCAGCTGTTGAAATCGGGTATGTTTCGGTTTTTGGTAGGTTGACTGATCATGTTCGGTACTTGTTCGTTTTTTATCTTTTTCTAGAAGATTCTTTAGCCAGGTTATTTTCCTTTCGATAATTCTTTTGGATATTTCCTCCTTCTCTCTTCATGCAGAGTGCCAAAGTCGAATAAGGAATTGGTGGGTCCTCTTTGGGACATAGTTTTCTGATGTCGGTGAGTATTTTATCGTCGATTTTGGTGTATCCCTCTGTCTTTCTGTCCTCCTGTAGTTCGATTTCAGCTTGTAGTTTTGATATGTTTAGGGTTTTTCTTAAATTTTTTTCTGCTCCTCTGTGTCTTGTGGTGTGTCTTTTTCTCGGAATTTGCTTGGGATGAACTGCTTTTCTATGGTTAAAAATGTCCTGGTGGTTAGGGTGGTGTCGCTGCATTTGACTGCACGGTAGTAGGTAATTTTCCTCTTTTTAATAAGAGTTTTAATTGTTTGGAGGTTTTTTTCTTTTGTTTTCAGCGCTTCATTAGAGATATGTGGTTCCTTTAGATGTTCTAAATGTTCTTGTTGTTTTTTAGAAGAACTATAATTTCGTCCATGTTGGTTAGTATCTTATCCTGTTGGTGGAATATCATGAGGATTATCCTGTCCATCTTTTAATTCAGTTTTAGAATTTCATCCTCGGGATGTTTGTTTTCCATGTTGAGTGTTGTTTGGGATTCTGGTATATCCTCTACATGTTTGTTTGCGTGTTGGTGGATTCCTACCGTTGTACTTAGATATATTTATATAAAATGGGTTAATTAATTCCAACGAAAGAAAGATGTATATTTAAATAAGAGAGTTGTCACTAACAATGTGTATTTTTTAACATTATTTTATTATTCCGTGTCTTGGTTTTTCATGTAGAATTCTGTTTGGATCATTGTAATAATGTTTTTAAGTCAGTGACATCGTTTACGCGCGTTTCAGACGGTCTGTGATGCGTCCTCGTCAGAAATTATTTTCAAATGTGTAAAAATGGCGATTGTCAGAGACGCTTACAAAGGAGGAAATTGAAGTACTAAAACTAGGCCTCAAATTCTGCCTAACTCCAAGAAGTAACATAGCAGAGTTAAAGAAATACCTCAAAGAATTTGAACGCAAATTTAGACTCATAGATATACTTAACGACAGTGATAACACAACAGACGACTCTCTAGTGAAGAACAAATCAACATACTTCCCCAACAAACATAACAACACAAAATAACAAAACACCTTCTTTGAAACATTCTGGAGCCTCAACACCCAACAAAAAGAAAACCCCACCAGTAATCTAACACGAAAACAAAATCAAGCACTTAAAAAAATCCAACACAATAACAACTTAGTTATAAAGGAAGCAGACACAGGTAGTTCAGTAGTTATAATTAATAGGAACTTATATAAAACAAAAATTTCGGAATCGCTAGGGAAGAAAAAATTATTACAAACCAATTAGCTCTAACAAAGACGACACAACCATATCTAAAATAACAAGACTCTGCAAAACATACAATAGTACATTATTTAAAAAAAAAAGAAAAAACATACACACACTTTACACACCAGATTCAATAAACAATTCGTGATTGATAGCATCGACATACTCCTCAATAACAACTCCTTCCAATTCAATAAAGACAACTACATCCGAATACTAGGCACAGCAATGGGTACCAAAATGGCACCGACATATGCCCCCCTTACACTCGCTTTCCTAGAAGAGACCCTTTATGAAAGGATAGAGCAAAAGTACGGGCACAATATAAAAACACTCTTCATAAAATCTTGGAAAAGATACCTAACGACTGCTTTATCCTCTGGAGAACCTCATGAGGGATATCAAAGAACTCCACACTTTGCTACAAAATCTACACCCAAAAATAAACTTCACACTAGAACAAAGCCCCACAGAAATACCTTTCCTAGACATCCTAGTAACAATAAAAAACAACAACATAATCACAGACATCTACCACAAACACACAGACACTCAGCAATACCTCCACTTCAAAAGCCACCATCCTAAAAACTGTCTAAAATCAATACCCTACTCCCTAGCACGTAGAGTCTGCACCATAGTCACAGACAGACGCCTCCGTTTAACTAGACTGAATAAACTACAAATAACACTGCGGAAAAGAGGATACCCACTACCACTAATGCAGAAAAGTATTGAACTAGCTAAAAAAATTACATTAGACAAACTAAGAACCCCAAAAGAACACAACAAAGAACAAATTCTAGCATACGTCTCTATACACAACACAAACACCCTAGAACTATTCACACAGATAACAAAAACCTTATCCTCCTCAATCAGAACGACAAACTAAACAACATACTTAAAACAACAAAAATAATAAACAGCAAACGCCAACCCAAAAGCTTAAAACACATCCTAACTTCCTCCAAACTTATCCCACATACTACAAAAGGAGTTACAAAATGAAACAAACCACGATGTGGAGTATGTGACATAATAATAGAAGGTAACACATACACATTCAAAAACACAGCAAAACATTCAAAACAAAAAAAGGATCTAAATTGCACCTTCAGAAATGTAGTATATCCACTAAGATCCACAACATGCAACAAATCCTACATAGGCGCCACCAAAAATTTCAGCAATAGAGTGGCCTTACATAAGAGCAACATCAAAATTGCAGATAACAGACACCTCTATGTTTCAAAACACGTACACACATGCAGTGGTAACAGCTGCAAAATAATGCCAATCTTCCAAACAGGCACTTATTTTTATTTACTTACACAGTAAAAAAACATCATCACCAGATTCACTCCTGAACTGAACAGATCCTAATACCATCACACAAAAACATGAAATGCAAGGTACACTCGCATGCACACCCATACACATACACATATACACACGCATACATAAATCAGAACCGACACATTAAAACACACACACGTGCGCGCATACAACCACATACAGACATAACCCCCCTATCTCTAATACAACACACTGAACAATACCAACCCTACTTAACCTCGAAACCAACAACACTAGGAGACACCTAGAACCATAGTGTAATATATGTTCCAACACCTCGCTCCCTCCTCAGTCAGGGGAGGAGAACCCCCTCATGACTAAAACGACTATCTTCCCCTCTATCATCCCCCTCCCATACCTACACCCCCTCCAATGCTCCTCTGAGGGACAATAGCTTCCCCACACTAAGAACCGATCCTGGGTCTGGTTATACCCACAGGGGGAGACAAATAAATAGAAACATTTAAAAAACCCTATTTTACATACACCCCTCTTTCTAAACAAACATAATATAAGACTAAAATCCAAGAATCCAAAAAATAAATATCCAAATAGAATGAAATCCCCCCTATCCTTTCTGCATAAGAGCCAGTCCCCCCTCTCCACACATACACATTAGTAACGACCTCGGACCACAGCCGCCTTCCTAAGGAAGCAAATACTATAAAACAATATACACATTCCCAAACCAATAAAAGCAAACACACACACGCACACACACGCGCACGCACACATAAACACACACGCACACACACACGAACACATATACACACAACCTACCCCACCCTAAAGGAAAAGAAAAAAAATAGCAGAAAGAGATAGCAACTGACTACAGCGACGTCAAGTCTCCCTGGACAAACCAAATAAAAAAGCAATAAAAATTCAGCATACCAATGTATAAGAAACACTTACAAGCCTCCACCCCTTGGAAAAACATCAAACAAACAACGAAAATCGCCTTTTTTACACATTTGAAAATAATTTCTGACGAGGACGCATCACAGACCGTCTGAAACCCGTGTAAACGATTTCAATGACTTTAAAATATTATTACAATGATCCATACATAATTCTCAATGAACAACCAAGACACGGAATAATAAAATAATGTTAAAAAATACACATTGTTGGTGACAACTCTCTTATTTAAATATACATCTTTCATTCGTTGGAATTTATTAACCCATTATATATATATATATATATATATATATATATATATATATATATATATATATATATATATATATATATATGTATATATAGTAAATGTATTCATAAAAATCTTGATGGCTATAAATGAGCATACATGTTCCTGTATGGACCAGTTTTGTGGGAGGTTACGTGTTCATATATATATATATATGTATATATATATATATATATATATATATATATATATATATATTATGCACCGTATATATAATCTATTAATTAAATTAACGGTTACCCAATAATCCTTAATTCTATAATGACTTTACTAAGTAATTTTCGCTTATATATATATATATATATATATATATATATATGTATATATGTGTATATATATATATATATTTATATATGTACATATATGTATATATAAATATATATGTATATATATAAATATATAAGTATATATATATAAATATATATATGTATATATAAATATGTATATATATAAATATATATGCATATATGTATGCATATATATATGTACACACACATATATATATATATGTATATATATATATATATATATATATATTATATCGAGGGAATCTTTTTGAAAATCACAGTGAAGGTGAGAACTGTAGTCCGCTGAAACTAAATAATTCCTCTAAATTATTCATAAAGTATCCAAAGTTGTCTTTTATTCCGGAACGATTCTATTACTCTAATGCCGCTTTTGGTACTAGTACATATTTATGAATTATCATTCACACGTATTCTCTTATGTAGTTATGAATATTAAACTATCAATAAATTATCCACAACGGATTTTTTGTCTATTCGTGAGTAGATACTGTCTGTTGACATGTCTTAGGGTGTCCATGGTAAAACGAATATTTCTACACATTCACATTTTTTTTATTTTTAGGCCTATCGAGAAATGACTGCACATTTATGTTACATGTTAATTTCGAGATCTGCTCGATCTTAATAAAAGATAAGCTCGGCTGATTTGTAATAATAGAATTGTTATCCCTAGAATGTTGAAATCATTAACTGTTTATTTCCAAAATGTACACAATTTCAGAAAGAAATTTTTTATATATTGTTATATAGCGTTTCGCATATCGGAAATATTCTTTTCATCACTTAATTTACAGTGTCGTTATTTTCAGTACGCGTTATGCTCTGAGACTACAGTTTTCAGCTCATATGTATCTTTTAGTTTTAAACTTTTTTACACATAATTTAAAAACAATATTTACACAGATCGTAATGAAGTATTATCAATTTATTCATACGTCGCATTATGCATTATTATTCAGATTCAGGCATTTATATCCTCACAAATAACTGTTTTATTTCACTTCTCTTTCCGACTTTGCTCAGTCTTGTTTTAAGCCATTTCTTTTTTATTTTTATAAGAATTTAATCTTAATAATTAATTTCTCTTTTATTGGAAGATGTTTTTTACAAGAAAACATATACATGAGACCATATACCTTTTGACATTTTAATTTACATAGGCATCACCACTTATCAAGGCCAAGAGGTCTCTCAAGGATAAGGGTTAAACAGTGTACAGTAGGCATTGGAAAATATAGTAATCATTGGTAATGAAAATTTGGTAAATTTGATAACTTATATAGAACGGCTCATCAAGAACTTATTTACGTTAGACTTGAACACACCCATATTGTAGTCAGCCGGAAACCAGGAAAACGGAAGACAATTCCACAGGCGTGCAGTTCTAAGAAATATGCTTTGTTCATGGAATCTACGTTTAAGTTTAGGCACAGATAAAGATTAAGGGGGATCATTGATAGTGTGTACAGCTAGACGAGTGTTTCTTGTGAAAGTTTGGCGAGGGGGGACCATAGATTGAAGCTCAGTTGAACACCTTCCATGAAAATAACGATACATCAGAGACAAACTCGCAACATCTCTTCTGTGAGATAGAGGTCGCAAGGAAGAGAAAAGGACATCTCCTACGAGGTTACGAAGTCTATTTCGAACTCTATCAAGGCAGGCCAAGTCCTTTCTAGCAGCTCTTGCCCAGATGTGGCAACATTATTCCATCCTTGGGCGTACCTGGCTCTTATATAGATAGAGAATAGTATCAGCAGTGAGATATGTACCGGATTGATAGAAAGATCCCACCAATTTTCCAGCGGTCTTGACAACAAATTGGATGTACGTGTTCCATTTAAGATCAGGAGTTAAGGTCAAGCCCAGAAGCTTGTCAAAACTTGAGGCCTCCTGAAGACGAGAGCCATTCCTTTGAATTGATGCCAGATGTGGATCAGAATGTTGATGATGTAAAGAGAGAAGCTTGGTTTTAGATGCATTAAAAGTAACCAGCCACTCCTTTCCCCATTGTAGGAGAGGGAATTGGAGAGAACTTGGTCGTTTACTGTCTTAGATGTGCTACCATAAATGGCATATGATTATATCTTAAAATGTATACCTTTCCTTTATAATAACTGACTTGAAGGTTTATATGCATTAAATGAAGTTAAACAGGTCAATAAAATAATGAACATTTATTTAGAGATATGCCTTTATTTGTGAATAAATATGTCCGATAAAAGCACTGGTTAGCACCAGATATGTTGTCTGCATTTGTATCATCTGATTTAGGCAAATCTGATCCATTGGTTTTGCTCAATCTTTTATACTGTTAGTGCAGGCGCCACATGTGTTTTTTATGTTTTTGTTCACATATACTCATGTTTTGAGCGTTTTACAAGACGCTAGTGTGAGTACAATGCCATGTTGAATAATTCTTTCGATAAGAAATTATTATTGTCACGGGAAAGAATTATTCAGGTATGATGGTTCTTTACGAATATTTCACAAATGGTTCAGGTTGAAATAATTAAACCTCTACATCTTCTGAAATTGGCGCTGTATTACAGAGAGAAATACGGGTCTCTGCTGATGTGAATTGGTGTCTCTCAAAGACAGAAACATTATCCACGAGCTTATGGAGTACAGAGAAAAATATTCAGCCATCCTTTGCACGTCGCCCTACGGCCTAAGAAAGCAGTTAACGAACGCTATGGATAAACGTATTGATTGTTTTAATTACTCGTGTCGGACTTACAAGATTAAGCCATGAAAGCGTTAAAAACTGGCATCTTTAAAGGCGTCACTTGTAATTCCGAGTTCCAAAACTAAATGAATGAAAACAACTGGAAGCGTTGAATGCATTACGTGGCTGTGTAGAAAGTCTTTGGCACGAATACGGCCTAAATCTACTCAGAATATGTCAACAATATCTTGACCACTTTCCAAAATTTGGTTTGCAATAAGAGCATCAATATGCATGGCCTATTTTCACATACAGAACAGTTTCATGAGAACATTGCTTCAATGAGTCACGGGCTAGCGAGAAATATTACACGATAGTAAGAAAGAAATTGATACCAAGTACCATATATACTGAGACGCAGTCATAATAAGTGACTACTGTTCGGATCCGAAGGAAAAAACTCCTTTCACATCGATATTCTTGGAGTTCATAGAAATGGCAGTCACTGTACTGAAGTTTGAACATGTGTGATGTAACATGCATTTTCCTTTATAAATGACCACTATTCAGCTAACAATAATCGATGTTTCTGTCAGATAATAGATATAATTGTTGGCAATACATTTTTGTTCTTAAAACATATTTAATATGTGTTGACAAAAGTCAGCAAGCATGCCACGGAAATGTTATCGATTTTGTCAGAAAATCTGATCATTCTCAAATCAACGTAGCACACAAGCATATGAAGAGTAAAAAGTTCCATTTCGCGATTCCGCAATAGAAATTTACTCTAAATCAGTTGAAGAATTGTAGACAAAATTCAAAATGTTATAAATTATTTTATTATTAATTTTATGACTGTTATTCTCATCTTCATAGTTATTGTTTTTGTTTTAACATGTTTCAGCCAATTATCCCTCTGGCTTCTTCACGTGGTTGGTAAGCGAGACAGGATAGGAATCCTGAATGTCTTAAGTGTATTCTCAGTTACTACTGCCTTCATTTGTGTTGTCCAACCATGTTTTCGCAATTTTATCACAGAAATGCTTTCGGTACGATTGAAAAGTCTATTTTAAGACAATGCTCACCTAGGACCGTATAGAATTAACGTTTCTATAAACATCACCACGTGTCATAATGGGCGAATAACGTAAAATGTTGGATTTTATCCAACGGATTTATTTGACTTTTGTTATGATTTATGTTCCCCTTATTACATAGACTAGAATTATATCGTTCAATTAATGTTTCGATCGGGTGAGTTAAGTCATTAACATATTCCCCAGATCGATACATCACACACAATTGCGTTTGTCTTCAAGTAACTCAATATCTAGAAAATACACATCAATTTATCAAAATCACTAGTTTAGGAAATGAAGTAGCATGCGAGAATGTGGCTGTTTAAATCATACCACGCTTATAATATGAAACGCAAACTCTTTAAATGATTTATTTGTAAAGGTGCTGTTTGTTTAATCGTTTTAAGGTGTGCGATGTGTTTCTATTGATAGCTCATATACACATATGGGTAGTTAAATAAACCTCAGCAACGCTAAGCTATCGACACGAACTGGAATATATACATTTTACCTATAGTATGTTTGGTAGCATTTTATTATAAACCTACGCCGACCACCTTCCCTACAGTTTAGTTTGTAATTATATAAAAATACAACATTTACTCACTTTTTACTATATTAATCAATCAATCCCAAATAGATTCAAACATATTTATTATTTGTATGATGTATTTAAAATTAGATTTGTTGCTAGAGGACAGGGAGCAATTAAATCAGATATATTATTTTAAAATTAGATTAAATATAGTTTTAGTTTAATTTGTGTTATTTTTATTTTATTTATCTTTGATTGATTTAAATACCGAAATGAATATGTATTGTAATCCTCTTTGCGGACTCTATATTTTCTTATATTTTGAAATATACATTTTGTTTTAATAGACGTAACAATAAAACTACATTTTACAATCGCTGCACCTTGTTTAGTAAGCACATTAAAAGAAGTCACTTGTTATTTACCAAACTTCGATTTACTATACGGGAAACTCGGTTAAATTTCCAATACCACGAAACATTAGTGAAATGTAGTTTTTAATGGCCGGTGTTAATAGCGATATGATGAAGCGTGTTTTTTTCACATGGCAAACTAATTGTTCCTACACTTTCCATCATTAAGGATTAGAATACGATTTCTATAAAATATATAAATTCCAATAAAATAAATTTTTCAACAAATAAAAGTCTTTCAATTTCTGTTTGATCATATAAACAAACTCACTAAACATATCAATTGATGTAAACACAAAATATGAAAATACTGGAAAATGATGTTTGGTAAATTAAAGGAAATCTCAATTTGGGAGAAGCAATCATATGTAGAAGATTATATATTCTCCGTCTACTTAAAAAGTAGTTATAATATACCGGGCGCAGACGATGTTGTCACAATAAAAGTTGTAAAATTTAACGGTTGTTTATAAAGCGTTCTTTCCATGAGTAAACTTCCGGTTATTTCTTAACTTTAAAAGTTAAAGAGCAACAGAGACAAATAATGATAACCTTTAAACAAACGATGTTTTATTCTTCGAATTACGTTTTCTATATCGTAACCCTGATTGTAAATGCATTTTGTCTCAGCTATTTAAGATGTTTGTTCCTGGGCTTCAAAACGCAGCTTGTCATATGAAGCTTGGTAATAAATAACATCCCTTTTTTGTTTTTAAAACACAAAAATTGAGCAACAATGATATGGGCCAAGATAAAAGTTTAGTATTTGTTCTGATGCTACGCTTCAATTTTTTTATTCTAAGATGTTAGAGGAGAAATCCTTCACGATTGAGACAACTGTAAATTTTTGTTCTTTTCTCCACATGCAAAAACTACCTTGGCGTCTTATCCTTCCCTCGTGGAAAGTCAAAGTAAATAGGAGCAATATCAAGAGAATTACTATTTATACTCGAAGCATTTTGTGCTCTAGGATTTATTTCTCAATAGAGCCATCACTATTCATAGTGCACTTTTCTCGGAAATACAAGGAGTGATCTCTGATCCTGACGCACGTCAATGACAGTGTTTTCTTAATGTCACCATTGCCATTATCTGCAACAGAGAGAGAGAGAGAGAGAGAGAGAGAGAGAGAGAGAGAGAAAAACATCCATCTGTGAAGGTATTAATCCAGCCATAAATCATTGCAATTTTTAATCCCTTTGTGATCCACTCGGGCGGAACTATAATTATAATTACAATTAGAATGTCTTGAGTTTAGAACGCCACTAGTAGCTCTTAAACTATCCACAATTTACCTTGACTTAACAAAATTATCTAATTTACGTAGAATAAACAAGAAAGATGAATTGTTTTTGTAATTTATAGCTAGAGAAGTCATATATTACAATAGTTGACTGTTCGATTGGGATTACTTTAAAACGCTAAAGAGTTTAAGGAGTTGAATAAAAATAACTTTGGTGTGATATTATTCGACAGAATAGTAATGCAAAATTATTTTCAGTGCGCATGCGAAAAAAATATCGAATAGCTTTAACAGTTGTTTCATGTCAATTACATTCAATAATTTAGAACCGAATATCGTCTTGTAACATTTCTATAGCATCCTTTCGATTATCATTATTTGAAAGAAAGCCATTAGCATTTAAAATATGAATTGAGTTGATTGATATTGCCAATAATTCAACGAACTTTGGTCAGACTTAACTTAATGATATTTCTCCAGGTTTATGAGCAGTTGGGATATGGTAAATGTTGATCCCGTTTGTGTGCGACCGCTGTTAAGCTAGACTAATCTATTAGAAGATGAAGCTTAATGACACAATACCGATTTTATTGCACCATATATTTGGGCAGAATATCAATAATTGTGATTACAATACTTGGAGAATATACCATATAGATTTACGAAGACGCCAGATAGAATTTTCATACGTGTCTTAGATTTTAACTCTTTCTGCATAAGGATTTACAATGCACTGTCTAGCTTTGGGACATGTAAGTTATAATTTATTCGAATTGTGGCTTAAAGGAAGTATTCGTGTCCGACATCATTAGGTATTATATTAATCTGTATTCATCTAGTATACAGCGTAGTACGTCTACGGTTGGTTTTGATTAAAGACAAGGCAGATAGTTTTACCTCCCTGTGCCTTTCCTCCTAGAATAAGCTACTCGAAGAGGACGTGAATAATACTATCATATGAATGAATGGATAAACTTATAGAATAGACGTGGATACACACAACTTTTATTTGTCTTTTGCCTCGCTTGTTGCGGTTTTCTTTTTTGTCACAGAAATACGATTTAATATATTGATCGATAATTAGTCACACTTGTAGCATTATAAAGCAACATATAGATCTCTCATGTTGCAATTCATACTAATTATTGGACTGCTTTTTATTTAATTTTCGTACATGTTTTATACACAATTTTATATTAAGTATATAGTAGAATATCAATATACGGCTTACAAATTAGTAACAAAATACACTACAGTACATAATATACATGTATACAACGAATTAACATTAACCGTAAAATCAAGAAAATGCCCTAAGCAGGGGCCAAAATAACATCGTATCTAAGATCGTAACCTGAAAAAAAACTATTTTATGGTCATAGTGGCCCGTGGTTCTACTGTATTATAAAATAAAACGGGTTAAGTTGTAAGAATTTAGACTAACAAAAAATATAGTGGATACATTTTTATTATGATATCTATGAATACAAGTAATGTGAATTTATATATGTTATTTATTTTAATATTTTAATGTAAGTTGTGTAAAAATTATTCTCTTAAGACGATTTTAAATCAATTAACTTTTTTAAGTTTACATGCATTGATGCATAATGCAACTAAACTTACGCAGAATATTTGAAGCACATTCAGAACAACATAATAAAAATATTACATACTTTATACTTCGCCTTAGTTTTATTAATTAATAACTAGCGATATATCATATTTAGATTGAATTATACAGACACACACACACACACAGACATATATATATATATATATGTAATAAATGTATAGTTTTGTCTGTAAATGTTTTATTTGCTTTGTAAACTCACCATTCCTTATTTAGAAATTTAAACTACATTTTCTCTAATGATGTTTGAAAAGGAAGACAACACTAACGGCCGTGTAAAGGAAACTCGATGCATGAACTATTTGACATCAAGGAGTTTAGTCTTTCTAAAATAATACATAGGATGCTATGAAAACAGCCCGACGCGTAGAGCAAATTATAGAGATGTATTTTTGCAGAAACACTTCCTGTTATCGACAATATAATCTTTGGCTAAAATTGGAAGAACAAGTAAAATGTTACACTTATTTTATTAACGAAAATAAGCCCGGAAATAGATCATTCCAATAACGATAAATATTGGGACACGTATTCCATATAAGAATAAGTTAACTGCGATTCTCTTGCCTATTAAATACGAATTTTATTTTTTTGGTTATTTATTTTTATTCGACGTGAACGAAACGAAATGCTGGTAGGTACGAATTAATCTGTCAATACATTTTAATGACCAACCTACACGTGAAAGAGTATTTGTGGAAGTAAATTGGAATTGTGTCATTTTGAATGAACATTTAAAGGCCCAGGTTTAGTGCACTTGTTTTAAATGTTTTAATTCAACTTGGAATACCTTAAACAAAATTGACCCCAACTTTTGAAGTAAATATACTAGATATAAAGTGCCAGCAAAAAAGGTACGCATTGTAATTTTGCAAAAACAACAAATTTAAGCTAAATTTAATGCAACTGTTTAAACAACGTATACCTCATTTGATTCTCCTTTTATTTCTCTATAATTTTACCTGTTCATATTTGACATTTAATTTAAATATTCTTATGTTCAATTAAAAAAAATAGCTAGCAATTGAGGAGGCAAAAAGAAATCTGCAGCAACAAATTCGCCCCTAAATCAGTTTAAAATACCCACCAACAAGCAACAAAGCATCTCTAATCGTAATTGTTGGTGTTCCAAGTACCGTAACATTTAGTCCATATGCCACGATTTTCTCTTAGTGATCGTCAGGAGTTCATTAATCTCCACCTTTCTGGAATTTCTAATCGTGAAATCGGCCGCAGATTGAAATGTGATGAAAAAAACACGGTTCGAAAGACACTGCGAAAGCACCAAAACACTGACAGTGTTCATGATGCCCTAAACCTTTTCGTATTAGAGCTACTTCCAACAGAGAGGTTATACCATCAAGTTTCGATACCTAAAAAACAGATTTAAAACAGCTCCTCAAATTCAACAACAGTTCAATCTTTTTTAAAAGTGCTCTCTTTCTACTATCAAGAACAGATTAAAGGAATTTAATTTGCGAGGATATGTTGCAAGACGAAAGCCAATGATTACTGTAAAGAACAGAAAGCGCCGTCTGGATTTCGTCACATGCAATGACGATCATGCCTCATCATATTGGTCAAAGTGCTTTTTAGCAACGAAAGAAAGGCAAGGCAGTGATGGTAGGCAGTACGTTCGTCGGAGGAAAGACGAAGAATTAAATCCTAGGTGCACAGTTTAAACGCTGAAAGGTGGTAGATGTTCAGTGTTTGTGTTGGGTAGTATTAGTACCAATGGTCTTGGGCCTATAGTTCGCTTGCAAGGTCGAATTAATTCGACTACGTAGTTCGACTATGTTGATTGAGCATTTTCTACCTCATTGTGGTCGGGATTTGGATGATAATCCTATCATCCTGGAGGATAAATGCTCCTATTGACAAAGCTGGCACCTGAAGAGGCCCCTGGAAGAGCACGATATTCCATTGGCCTGCACAATCCCCAGACCTCAATAATATCGAAAAAGTATGGGATTATTTCCAGCAACAGCTACGCAATGATAAAATTTCAAATTTGGAAGAATTTTGGACAAAAATTGAAGAAAAGGGGGGGGTCCTTTCCCCAGAGTATTGCTGCAGTCTAATTCAAGGAATTCCCACAAGATTGCAGGCTGTCAAATTACAAAAGGGCTATTCCATAAAATCATTGTGTTCCTGTGGTATGTGTGTTGCATTAATGTCCTAAAGTTACATTTAAATAACAATTTTCCATTGTGCGGACCTTCTTTTTGCCTCCTTAATTTGAAGTTGTTTTTTTTTTAATTGACGTGGTCAGTAAAATATTTCATTTAAAAGTTAAATATGAACCAGGTCAAATTATAGAAGTATAAAACGCCAATCAAATGCGGTATAGTTTATTTAAACAGTTACATTAAATTTAGCTTGAATTTGAAGTTTTTGATAAAGTTACAAGTACGGACTTTTTGCCGCATGTGTATAAGTATGATCAAGTCATGTATATGTTTAATTACAAAAATACCTATTTGTCGTTTGACGGAATAGTAGACGGCTGGCTGTTCTGTTTATTGTAAGTATTCCTATTTACTGGTGCTATTCGTTGAAAGTTTTTGTTATATTATAATGACCTAAAAACAGAACTACTAGTGCTTATAGTGAATAAGGTATAATTTTTACCCTATTTATTTTGAATAATATATAATTTAGACACTTCGATAATAGAATGTATAATAAGCGGGGCAATTTGGTTTAGAATATTGTATCATTTTAATAAAAGAGAAAGTTGTGAATTTTCGACTCACTCTAGTATAAGAAAACTTTCATTTGATGTTGATCAGATATCGGTTTTATGATAAATCTTTCGTCGCCCATAGAATCATATGCCAAAGCGTTGCTGAGTTTAATATGTTCACAAATCGGGAGTTGCGTGTTATTGCATTGAAAAGGCAACACTCTGGCTTGTATGAAACAAATAATATGCAAATACGCGCCTTATAAAAGTTATAAATCGTTCCGTCCAGAAAAATAAGCTGTGACCATGTACCAGTGCGATTTTTTTGCATTAAACTTCGTAAGCTACTGTAGTTGCATGTACTGCAAAATTACAGTGTTTGCATAACATTCGTTCGGTTGCATTTGGTCAGAAAAGATATAATAGATTTTTATTAAGATTTTTCCCAACGTCTAAATACCTCGGATACTTATACTGTTTTATTTTATTCATGCCGCAAAACAAATGATATCAGCATTGTTCTGCAGATAGGGATGTCATTGTTGGATATCTACAAGTTCGGGAAAATTATTGAATGACCTTATGTCTTATTTCCAATTTTAATATTTACACTTAATTTAAGTTTGAGCAGACATTCGTCGATATATATATATATATATATATATATGTATATATATATATATATATATATATATATATATATATATATATATATATATATATATATTAAGTTTTAGCAGAAAAGATTTGTGCATGAAAAGAGCGGGAGCAATCTTCCTATATTGTTGTTATTGTCTACGTACGAAATTGTAAGGAAGAAAAGCCAAAACTCTATAGAAGAAAAGAAAATACGTATAGTCGTTTACAAGAGACAGAACAGATACATAAGTGCCCCCCCATGCGCAGAATGAGTGTGAAGGAGAGAGTTTGGGGAAAAGAGTGAATAGACAAAGGAAGTTAGATACTACCCATCATGCATGGGCACCCTTATGAGCGATGGAGAATATTAAAAAAGAAAAAGATCGAATGCCAGAAGGCAATTTGAGTGAAGGTGCCGGAGGCGACAAATGTTGGAGATGATAGTAGATAAACAGGCGTCACGCATGGAAAATGGACAAAGAAATGCTGCTGTAACATATAAAGTAGCGACATATCGCTAATAATAGATAAAATACGTAAATATTAAATGAAAAAATATAAAAAAGGAAATCTACCAGAAAACTAAAGACACGCAAAATAAATTAATATAAATAATATAAATAATATAAAATAAAAGTAAAATAATAACACCTCTTTTTCTATGTAAGATATAAAAAAAAAATAAAATATGAGAATACACAAACATATCAGTATCCAACTGTATTTATATAACCGGGTGTCTGTTGATTAGATTTAGATTAGTATATTTACTGGTTAGACACTAATAATGGCATTAAAAATAGCTAAATCCGTATAAAATTAATTAAATACGGACACTTTGTGAAATAAATGCTATTAAATGATATACCATGAATGCTAGATTTTATAGCAATATCAAAAGGTAACATACATTTAATATCAAATTTTGGACAACACTATATTTTGCATTTAGAGTCGTTTGCAGAAACACACATGGTATTTTTAAACTGACGCCATTGCTTAGAGGTGGTCTGTATCAGGAAAACACATTCATAAATAACACAATATTTTGATATTTATATTAAAATTGTCCTACTCTTTGATTGACAGGTTAATTAAGTCGAACTTCTAGTTCAGTAATAATATTTTTCTACGTTTGTACAAAACCTTCCCTTTCTAATTTGAAACAAAAATATCTGGAAATATTTATAAATTTACCACCGAAATATGTAAAATTTTATCATAGAAAGCAGTAATTCTAGATTTACCGATTTTTATTCGTATTTCTTTTAACAAACACATAACATAAAGCAATACGAGATCTTTCCTTTGTTTTCTATTTCATTTGCACGCCTTATCACTTCCACACACATTTTCCATTAAATAATTCTCATACTTCTGCATTTTTTTTACTAGTAATGCTTCAAACACATTACTTGTTACTCACACGCACACACACACACACACACACATATATATATATGTATATATATATATATACATTATATATATATTTATATATATATATATACATATATATGCGTGTGTAAAGGTATATACAACATATGCATATACGAACAATATTAAAAGTATATGCGTTCTATTTGTACACAAATATATAATATAACACCTATCAGTTACGAAAAATTCGTAACTTTTCTTGGTGGCAATTAATTAAAAAGGGCATTCCCAACTCTTAACTATCGAACCTTTCTGATTTTTTCCCAGCAATTTCATTTTTCATCTCAATTCATATAATAATCCCTATTGAAATTAGCCGTATATAATCAAGCTAAAAAAATGTTTCTGCTTTGTAATATATACTCTTAACTCTAAGTCGCATAACTTTGTTTCTCTCAGTAAGAAGTAAGTTATTAAAATAGATATGACAATAAAGCTACTCAGAATAGTCCGCGTTTCATTCTCGTGAGAAATCGCCAGGCATATGCATAAGAGAATCCAACGCAAACTATTCTGTGTAGCTTAAGTGTCATATATATTTTCATTACTTACTCTTTCTCTCTATCCATATATATATATGCATATATATATATATATTTGTATACATGTATTTATACATGTGCATACATATACGTATATATACATGTGCATACATATACGTATATATACATGTGCATACATATATGCATATATACATGCATATATATGTATATATACATGCATATATATATGCATATATGCATGTTTATATATGTATATACCCATGTATATATGTATATATATATGTATATATACATATGCATGCATTAATATATATATATGTATACATAAATGTATATATATATGTATATATATATATGTATATATATTATGTACGTGTATGTATATATTATATATATGTATATTTATATATTATATATATAATGTATATATTATATATATAATATATAATATTTATATTATGTATATCCTATATAATATATATTATATTATATATATATTATATATAATATATGTGATATATATTATATATATTATATATATATGTATTATATATAATATATATAATATATAATGTATATGTATATAATATATTTATTATATATAATACATATTATATATTATAATATATATAATATATATGTATATATAATATATATAATATATATAACATATATAATATATATTATATATGTGACATATATAATACATATAATATATATAATATATAATATATATATAATATATAATATATATAATATATATATAACATATATATAATATATATATATGATATGTGTATAATATATATATGATATCTATACAATATATATAATATATATAAAGCATGTATACCATATATAATATATATAATACATATATATATATACATATATATAATATATAATATATATAATATATATAACATATGTATGATATATATATATATATATATATATATATCATTTGGACCTGGACATTATATATATATGTACTATATAATATACATAATATATATATATATATATATATATATATATATATATATATATATATATATATATATATATATATATATATATATACTGATCTGGTCCAAATGATAAGACCATTTAAGAAAGTAAGCGTTTGCACATATTATCGAATTTTTAATCAAACAAATTGTTGAAACCATTGGCTAAACGTAAAATATGTTGGGAAAAATCAAATCTGCTGCGTTCGAAACCTTCACCTTGATATAATAATTATTAAAAAAAAACACACATTTTCAGCTGGTCAAAATGATAAGACTGTATTAATAAAATAGGCTAGTTTTTAAAAAAGTTATACGAAAGGTTTTCTATGTCAGTTGATAAAACCCATCTTACTAAATTATAAATGGCAAAGGGGAAATCATTGTCAGAGTTTGAGAGAGGAAGCATCTTTGAGCTTAATACGGGGGGGCTCTCCCATTGATCTATTTCAAACGAATTAAATCGTAGCAAAACGGTCATCACAATTTTTATAAGAAATCCAGATCGATATGGGTATAAAAAGAGTCCATGTAGGCCAAAAAAAATAATAAAATAACCCCATCACTGGTTCGCCGTATCAGAAGAAGTTTAAAACAAAAAGTTAGACAACTCTGGGATACACACTTCTCGACAAGCACGAGAATACTTTTCTTTAAATAATATAGAATTGGTAGATAATCCAGCGTGTTCTCCAGACCTCGGTCCTATTGAAAATATCTGGGGACTGACTATAAAAGAACTGTTCAAGGATGGGATCCAGTATGATACGATAAAGGACCTGTCTTATTCAGTTTTCAGTACATGGGATAAAATTCCTTCGCAACTGATGAAAAACGTAGTCGCCAGCATACCGAATAGAATTTTTGAAGTAATTCGTAATAATGGAAGCTATACTAAATGCTAACACCATTTGCAGTAATTTATAATTACCTTTTGTTAGATAAATTATCAGTTTCTTATCATTTTAACCAGATGATTTTTTTTTAAATAATTATTAGATCATGGATAAGGTTTCGAATGAATCAGATTTCATTTTTCCAATCATATTTTCGCTCTTGTCAATGGTTTCAACCATTTGTTTGATTAAACATTCGATAACAGGCGTAAACGCTTACTTCCTTAAGTGGTATTATGATTTCGGCCAGGAATATACATATATATATATATATATATATATATATATATATATATATATATATATATATATATATTGTATATATCGTATATATATCATATATATATATCATATATATATTATATAAATGTTATATATAATATATGTTATATATGTATATTACATATTATATATACATTATATATAATATATATTTTATATATTATTTATATACTATATATGTGATACATACATATCTATATTATATATATTATATATATTATATATATGTTATGCATATTATATATATTATATATATATATATTATAAAATATATATATATTATATATATTATATATAGTATATATATATATTATATAATATATTTATTATATATTATGTATATTATATATATATATTATATGATATATATTATATATATTATGCATGTATATATTATATAATATATATATATATATATATATATATATATATATATATATAGATTTTTCACTTTGACTTTCGATGTCTCACTGACTTTAGCAAATAGGGTGCATACCTTTATAACTATTTGCTAACATTTTCTCTCCTCTGATGAGATAATAGACATCGAAACCCTATAGGTTAAGGAGATTAATTTTCTAAAACATTCTTTGTCTTGCTAAGAATAATAAAATGTATTTGATATGAAACTGAACCACTTCATTTCATTTCAATGAGAGTTTTTTTGAAATTCATTGAATTACAATTTAATTTATTTGCTTTATCTTGCATATCGAGCAATTCTTGCTTAGATGGGATAACTTATAGAATATTGCTGCCAGTAATATTTTGTAAACCTACAATCTCACGTTTACATAACAACTGATTGTTAACTAAAAACTATTCCGAGGTATGTATATATATATATATATATATATATATATATATATATATATATATATATTAATATATATATATACATATATATATATATATATATATATATATATATATATATATACATATATATATATATATATATATATATATATATATATATATATATAGTTTATTGACTGGATGACTAAATATTTTTTTCTAAGGAATGATTAATAAATATAAAAATTAAATATGTTTGTATATTTTTGAAGGTTAAAAACATCTTAGATTATATATATATGTGTGTATATATATATTTATATATATACATATAAATATATATATATGTATATATATGTGTTATGCCAAAATTCTTCTCTCCAAACAATCATTTACATATACTTGATTATTTTCAAGAATTTAATAATATAGTAGAATGCAGTTGTGAGTTGTTCTTTTACAGAAAATTGAGTTATCCGTAATTATTTTTCATATTGTTTGTACATATATTGTCATCATTTTCAACATAATGATTATAAGTTTTACATGTAAAACTAATTCCAGTTCAGTTTAGTAAAAACCTCAATACCATATAATTAAATATTTATATAATTAAATACTAAGTTTACTATATAGAGCAAATTACTACAGTAGTCATAGAATCTGAAATAAAATAATAATGCAGAGTAGCTATTATGTGTGTGTAAATATCTTCGAGAGATACGTACGCACATCTCCATGAATGTTTTTTTAACTTTATCTGAAGACTTATCTCATATACGAATGGTTCTTACAGGTTTATAGCTTTATTGATTTTTAATATTGCAAATCACAGAATCTGTGCATGTTGCATTACTAGTTTTGGCTTAATATTCAGAATTGTATTATTAAGTTAAAAATGCATAGAAAACGACAGTTTCAATAACTGTTGTTACTATCTGATACGATGAATGAGATGACAATTGACTATTTGATCAGGTAATGTAAGAAATAAGAAAAAAAACTATTTTTCTTATATTTTAAGTGACTAATTGGACCTTTCTGGAAAGAGATAAATTGATCCAAAAATAGCGCCGGGTTTATTTGTTTTATTTAAGTAAGGAATATCATAAACTGCGCCTTCTTGATTTATACTTCGTAATCATTGAGTAATTAGGTGGGAGCACCCTAAGATGTTTAGTATGCCAAAAATATCACGAATGTATACAAGAAATTAAGTATGCGTTTACAATATAGGAACCAATCGAAAGCGTATACTCTAATTATTAAACTCCTTCTCCACAGCCATCTGGATCAGACATAATGCACTTACAAAATTTCGCACTAAAGCTATCCATCATAAAGTTTAAAATAATATTCAGAATTTATTAAAACTTAATTGCATAACTTCTATTGTGTAGCTGCTTTTTATTTGGAAAAAAAGTTAAATTATGTAAACTGGTAATATAATCTTAGATAGTGTGAATTTGCATTAAATATTATATCCTCACCATATTGTGAGAAAAAAGTAAATACTTAAAAAAAGTTATTGTTTAAATGAGTCCTTTATAAAGTTGCACGTTGAAACTAGTACATTGCTAAATAGTTTAAATGCTACCTATTATCCAGTTATTATTGCATAGTGTCACTGTGATTGTAATTTTTTAGTAAGTTTTGTGACCTACAAGTTGCATATCCGTGGTTCACTTTGATGTCCAAATATGTACGACAAGTGCCAACATGTAATACCAGAAGATACTTCCGACTATCCTGGGAATGGTGTGTTATATATGCGATGGGGAACATTGCTGTAAACGTATTCAAGACATAGATTTCGCCAGACTGTTATATATTGCATTAAATAAATATCATCGAGATAGGTTATATGACAATATGAAAACAAAGAAGTAAAAGAAATAATTGAGCAAAACTTAACAAATAAAACATATAACAAAATATGGCCCCGAACTGTATGACTCACGAACGATAACGGTTAAGATTTACAAAATCATTTTCTGCAAAAGAACAACATTCTCGAATCTAAATTCTTCACCCTTGTTTCCCAGTAGTATAGGCATTATGAACAGTTTTCTCAGTGCAAAAGCGTCTGCTTACAGCTTAGAGGCACGCTAATTGAGTTAATCGCATGAACTTTCGTACTAAAAGAAATACTATTTACTGTGAACAAGAACGTAAACAGACCACACAAAACATCCGTCACTAGAGAGCAGATTAGTACATTCATATTCTTATATAATTGAAAGTCTGCCTGATTCCCATGCATAATGTAGATATCTCCTTAAAATATTGTGTAAAATATGTTTTAAACCCGACTTAGTGCAATACTATCGAATAAATAAGACGGCAGGATGCATGCAATAAAAAGGCTACCTAAGGAAAATATGATCAGTTTGTTGTAACTGGGATAGAGCATCGTACCGGATGCCAAACAGTAACCTGATATATACTATAATTTTAGCGAAATATATTTTTTGTTAAATTCTGCCCAGTCTATAAATGCGCTGTTTTTTTCTTTTTTTTTTTTTTTTTTGAAGCAAAATAGCATTTTTGAACCATTGAACTGATCTTTTTTTGCCAATCAGCTCACCGTGTCCAAAAAAAAAATTTAGTCATCGTATTAACTTTAATTTGGGAAAAGTCAGTTATTTTTTATTTTTTTTTATGAGGGTCACCACTTATCAAGGCCTGGAAGCCACTCGGGGATGAAGATTTTTTACACTTGATTCATATTATCTTCGGAAATAGTTGGTGCACAGAAATTGTCAGTTTGGTCGGAGATACTTGGTGCATACAAGTTTCAAGTTTTATAAGGCAGTATTTTGAAAGGAAATAGAGGTTAACCAAATAAGTATACTTAATTAAGTTGGCAATTTATGATACGTGCATGTATACAATGTATGATTAAATAAATACGCACAAAAATAATGCAAAAATAACGCAAAAAGCTAAAACATCTTACTATCTGTGTTAATTTACTTTTCAATTATTCTTATATCACAATTGTAGTGGGAAGTGTTCCTTTTCTTTCTAGCTGTGCTTTTGACACATGCTGAAGCCTGTAATTGTTGCCACCATCACCTCAAATTATGTTTCATTGTCTCCTGCAATGTCACGACAATGTTGTTCAACTTTGATTTTTTAATTCTTGAAACCTGGCTTCAACTGGTTCAATAAATTTATCAATTTTCTTTGGAGCCTTTTAGTGTTAAATGGATTGGAGTGTATTGAAGTACCCTAGGTCAAGCGCATTCAGATCCGGACTGTTTGCAGGCTGGTTAACCAGTTCAGTGTTCAACCCTAACCTCTTTGATTCTTGTTTGAACACCGGGTCTGTTGGATATATGTCTGGCTTAGCGTTGTCTTGTTGAATTATGATTCGTTGTACAATGGAGTCACTTGGTCATTTGTTCCGTGTAGAAACAAGGACATTTTCAACAAGGTATTTATGAATCTGAATTTTCGTGATTGTATCCATGCGTGTAGTTACCATTGTGCCAGCAGGGATGTTTCTACTGTTACGTTAAGCCGCCTCTTGTTTAACAATTGGCCAAATTCCAAACTTCCCGTCAAAGTTATATTTGCTATGTTGATCCCAACTGGGTCGAGCCACGGCAGCAAGAAACATTACTTTTTTAATGAAAGGCTTGTTTTAGTGGTAATTAAAAGGTCATGTTCGTCTTTACCTAAATAAAATGTCCTTGCATTTTGCGTCATGTAAAACCATTTCTCATCAATATGTATGGCATCAAACATTTCTCTAAAAGTTCCTCGATTTAAATCCAACTGCGAACGGCAAAAATAAACGCGACATTTCATGTTTTCTATCGCGAGAAACGGTTTTTAAAGCATTTGAATGTGCCCTAACTTTGCCATCTTTCATCCTACCAGTCAATGTTGTTTTAGGTATTCCACATGCAGCAAACCTCAAAGTGTGTTTTTCTCAAAGGAATTGTATTTATTTGTGCCAGCTGTGAACTAAAGTCCTTTTATCTTCCACACAGGAACTTACGGCTCAAAGAATCCATTGGCACTGAAATATCGGACGAACTGTCTAGTGCTCCTGACCAAATTACGCCTACAGTATTTCTTCCTATACCGAATTTTGTGGCAACATCTTAGATTGCACCTCATTCTAGGATGCGCATTTTAGACCTTTGTAGTAACGCTTGCAGAACTGCTGTTCGTTTTGAATTTGTCAGTTCTCTCTTATCACTTCTGTTTTTAACTTCCACATTTTGAAACGCTTTATTGCAAAAATCAATTCAGATATATTGATGATGTAGTAGAGCTTATACCTATTTATTGTCACCATCTTTAGCGCCACCTTCTCCATACTGGTCTAGAACTGAGAGCATCCCTTTTTCATAAGCGCGGGCTGTAACTTCGCAAATACATGGCTGATGCCAGCGATGAGGCTAGCTTTAAAATTTTGGGGGTCATATTTGTGGCCAAACAATGCAGCCAAGCGGTTTCAAGGCAGGGGAAGAAAGAGGCCAGTAAGAGAATCGTATGTTGTAGTACTTTTGAAGCAAACCTTGGTTTATTTGGGCATATAAGGCCGGCGCCAACACCGGCTGCCACACCCAGGGTCTGGCAGCAGCCACCTGATTGCACCAGGGGATCATAACACACTTCAACACATCCAGGTACGCTTTGGTCTTGACTTTCAACCTTATTTTGATGTGAGGTGGGAGTGCGTTGACCTCACTTGAAACCACACCAAAGACCATAACCGTGACTGGAAACATTGTTTTCATCACGTCGGGCGTGTCCCAATTATTAGTGGCAATCCAACGATACATTTTGAGGGTACTGGCCGTAGCCCTGTTTTAATAACTTAGATCGGCAAAGAGTATGAGCTGTACAGCGACGCACGCCGATCTCGCTTGTTGAACAATGTGTCACTTTCAGACATATTAGAATGCTCCTAACGCTTTCTAGATTTTTGCACAACTAGCTAACGAGTAGATGGTCTGTAACAAAAACAACCTTTAACACTTGTATATTGAATTTCTGATAATCTGCCGCATTTGCTTTTTATGCTGTTTATTCTTTTCGTTTTATTGTCCCCACAATCCTTATTTGCAGTTTACTTGCGTTTTGTTAATCTTTGCTGTGATATTGTTGGTTTTAATTGCGTTATATTGTGCGCTTAAAAAAAGGTATTTAATTTTTCTATTTAGGCTTCATTTTCGTAACAATGTTGGAGTGATTGCGCTTATGTTATATTTCGGTAACGTCTCCTGTGTAGCTGTTCTTCTTTGCATTTTTGTTGTCGTTTTATTACTGGCTTGCCTGTTCTCTGTTTTGTTCATTTTATCAGTGTCTCTTTATGTGATAATTAAGATTTCAATATTCTGCATTATGTATTTTCTAATCCTTTATTTTGTTATTTCCATCGTTTGCCGTCTTTTTATTTCACGTAGAGTTGGTTAATATTATCCATTGAGTGTAGTGTATTAGGCATTCCAATAAGTGTCCTGGTCATTTGGTTGAGATGTCTCAATTCTCATTTGGCTAAAGCTATAAAGGATCCGAGTATCTTACTAGTGAGACTACTTGTGTATTTATATTTAATTGAGTTTATTCTATATAATTGGATTTCTATATGTTTGCATGTTGTTCTTGAATATTTATAATACATTTATCTTTTTTTATGCTGCTTCAATGGTGTCTGATTCAGGCACTCTATAACGTTTGCAAGTGCCATGTTCTCCTCGTATCGTATATCCGATTGATTGGGTCGTACTATGCCTTTCATTTCTACTGTTCATTTTTACTTTCTCCCATAACTACGAGTGTTCACTTTTCTGTATCGAATTCCTTTCGGATATCATTACAGAATAATGTGTTTTTATATGCGCTTCTAGTTTATTTTTATTTATTGTAAAATAGTTCAGGTTGCCCATATATGCAAAAAAAGTCAATTGATTTCTATCTATTAGTTATCGTGCCTTCGATTTTGCACTTTCGTAGTATATTGTTAAAGAGCATCATCGCTATGAAAAAACTATTATTGTATTATTTTTATTATTAGGCGTAGTAATAGTAGTAGTACACTTCTGATTTATACAGTATGTTTATAATTTGAATTGTAATATAACTTTCTATATATGCATATATTTTTCTATTAGTGTTTTCTCCGCAGACACATACTGCAGACAAGATTGATCACACTGCGGAGTTAGTCGTACTTTTAGATCAGATGCAAGATCTGCACGACTCCTCCGCGACGACCAACAACACAACAGTAAAAGTACACCGTCAAAATGTAAGCTTTTAACAGAACGGGTAATTGGTCCTGCCTGAAGGCGCTTAAAGCTGCATGTTTCCATTGGAGGTTATATAACTATCGATGTAATTCTGAACTATTTCAATTTTACAATGGGAAGTATGTCTACAAAATACATTGCACATCATTTTAAAACTATATAAATAAAATAGTAAATGGTTTTATGTGTCAATATACGCAAATGCATTCATAGCTCAAAATGTTTAATCTATTTTTTTTATCTATATGTAGATACTCAAAATTTAGGGAATACGAGCCAGTGTCAATGTTTTTGTTTCGATTCAAAATAATGCTATCCATAAGTCTTTTAAACTTTTGAAAATCAGCATCATATACATCGAATTTCTTTTACATATGGATCACCACTTATAAAGGTCAATACGCCACTCAAGGATAGGGGTTTAAGAGTGTGCAGAAGACAATACGACAATATAGTAATCGTTAGTAATAGGACTTCTGTAATTGTTTAACATATGGAACGGCTCATCCAAAACTTGTTTACGTTAGACTTGAAGACAACCATATCGTAGGCAGCTGATATTCAATAAAGGTGTCTATGTGTTTGTAGTAAAATATTTAAAAGATAAACTCATTAGCTGTTTACTACATGCCACCGAAATTAGAAGTAATCGTACACCATGGACAGTTTATTGCAAGTAAAATATTTGTTCGAAAGCACGATTGACCTGTACAGTATATCTATGCCTTACGTTCATCTAGAAGTTGTTGGTGTATATGCATTAAAAATACACTTCACGAGGAGACAGTAACATACGAGATCAGCAAACTGACATATACCTTTGTCTGGTTATATATATTTATATATATATATATATATATATACACATATATACACATATATATACACATATATATACACATATATATACATATATATATATACATATATATACATATATATACATATATATATATACATATATATACATATATACATATATATATACAGATATATATATACAGATATATATATATATATATACATATATATACATATATACATATATATATATACATATATACACATATATATATATATATATATATATATATATATATATATATATATATATATATATATATATATATATATATACACGGGATACATGCATTCTTAAACAGATCGTTGCAAAGCACGAATAGACTGAAAGCAGACCAAATACAACAAAACTCGTCAGAGAGCTTAAAAGGATCTGGGAATTGAAGAAAGTTAGGAAAACTTCACTATTAGTAGAAACGCTAGTAAACCTACCAAAAACCTTTAGAAAAGCCAATGTGATACATGAAAACCACAAGAATATCTGAAAAGATACAGCGCATAGCAATAATGGAAACTGCAAACATATAAAGGAAAACAGTTCAGTGCGTAGTTTAATGTTAGCAATCCGGCGAAAATAGCATATTCTATCGGTAATTTGCTTCGATTTTTGAGTAATTAGACAACAATGTTAATAAGTAACATATTACGTGAAATTCATGCAAAACATTTCCATTCTTATTCGAAATTCTTATATAATTGTCTTCTATATATATTTTCGCTACATAATTATTTTAAAACAATAGAATCGCTTTTTCGGAGAAGTGATTCAGCTAAACGTGTATATATCTTTGCTAGTGTAATTAGTACTAGTATTGCTATTATTATAATTTATATATTCTATATATGAATACTCTTATTATCTTCGACAGTTATAATACTGCACATCTTTACAGTTAAAATGAAATATATTAAAAGAACACCAACAATTAAAATACTGAATGCTCATAGAATGAAAATATTTCTAAATCTCAATAAACACACGTTTAAGATAAGTTACATAAGTTATATATATATATATATATATATATATATATATATATATATTTATATATATACATACATTTATATCTATATCTATCTCTCTGTCTCTCTGTCTATGTCTCTCTCTCTCTCTCTCTATATATATATATATATATATATATATATATATATATTTATACAACAATATTTTTTAATGACTACATACACTAGTTCTTCGTCATTTATGGAATCATCCGTGCAGGGTGACGCGATTACTACCGGTCGGAGATTCAAACCCGGCCGTAAAGCCATCTCATACTCCATTAACAAGTAACAAAGCACACAGCCGATCTCAACCGATAGAAATATCGTTTAAATATTAACATTTATTTTTTAAATGTCGTAACATCCGGCCATAATGATCTAATGATTATGCCACCATGATCTATGCATGGGAGCTTAAGGGACCGACTTCATATTAAAATTTTAAAGTGCTCAACACTAAGAACCGAGTTGCTTATAGGGGATGCCATAATAATTATAATATTAATTTACGAAACACCTAGAGCCACTACTGTTTTATCCTTTCGCGAATAATCAGTGCATGTTATGCATATATATATATATATATATATATATATATGTATATATATATATATATATATATATATATATATAAAATGTACTCATAGTAGTTACAATTTACCATATTATGAGTTAACATCGCACGCCTTCATTATACATTAAATGTTTATATTTCGAAATAAATGTCAGATTGATACTATAATGCATACATTAGCATAAGCAACTGTCATATAATTTAGCATTAAATATCGGTTTTTAACAATTATTTTGTAAAGCACTGATTATACAATCTGAAAATAGTTTACACGTGTCTGTGTATGCATTCTAATGAACTGCATTAGTCATTTTTCGAAACCACGTGACTTATTTCACAATATGTATATATATATATATATATATATATATATATATATATATATATATATATATATATATATATATATATCAGGTTAGTTACAAGGAATGTATTTAGAAAATTATTCTATAGAAACTTTATTCGGGTGGTTAAGGATATTCACATATATGATTCGACGAAATACTATTTAGTAGCTCATCATTATTGCTGTATTTTTTATCTATCCGACACAACCTGATACGCTAAAGCGCATATAATCAAATACATTTTCTGCTAAAAGGGCTTCCATAAACGTCCACATACAGCCAAGTATTATTCGGTGAAATATTCGATTAAATGCCAAAATAACTATTAACGAATTTCCTTAATGCAATATTTTGATTTACGAGAGTTCATGATTTATCGAATCAGTCGTTCCGGTCTATCTTTGTCACTCGGTTAAATGGAAAATTGCGTCCTCGTTATCCCAAAAATGAATCTGTCCTTCGTGATTGTGTATCAGAAAGCATGTTCATTTTCAAACGTGCAAAGTCAGTTTTTTGCATTTTATTTGAGATACGATATGTCTTCAATAAGTTTTCAGATTTTCTTTTATTAGGAGTACACACATGAAAATATAGCACCTTTCAAAGTAATTACCTACGGTTGCAATGCATTTTTGTGCCGTTCCAATAACTTCATGAACACCCAATGTAAACTCTCTTGTGAAAGCTTATCAATTACAACCTGTTTATTCTACTCAATTATCACATAACGACAATTTCTCATGCTTCCCTTTAAGCTTGACGATTACCAAAAGTAACAAGGAATATAAGGAGGGGGATCAACTGTCTTGATGCTCTTTTCCGTCAAATAGTATCTGGCCAGGACGCAAGTGTGGATTGATGCATTCTAAAAAATCTTCCTTATTTTGTGTGTACAATTCCCCGCTTACATTAAACTGTAAGTGTGTTCTATATAAAAAATTTGCCACACCTTATCTATGAAATTCTGTATATGGCCCCTAAACTCTGGTGGTTTGACTATCTTACTCTTCCGACAATCACAGCCTCCCTGTCTTCCCTGAATATCTGCGCCACTCAGAAACTAATGTTTGACTCGAGCAAGATGATCTTAACGAAGGCTGAATTATTTCATACCTCTTTGTGGCATTTTTATAATGACAACTACACTTTTAAAGAGTATCGTTCATTTAAAGTATCGCTGCGTCCGAATTGCATTTTTTAAATTTACCAGCTGTGGTCATCATGCTTTATTAGGATGCATTCCAATTCCTATTTTTCGTTGTCCATTTAATCCTGAAATCATAAATAGTTTTTGCCCACTCACCTATGTATAGAAATAATATACTGAATATCCCAGAGTTTTTCAATATTAAATGCCAGGACACAAAATATCTCGAAATGTATTATGTCGGGAAACTACCAAGGGACTGGTTTAATGATAGTTTCTCGGTAGTATAACATTAATTACATATTGTTAAATATGAAACAAATATCTGGTAATGAATTAATGCGGTAATTTTTTCTCTGTATGTCACGTTTTGAAGTTTAAATCATGCCTTCTTTGAACTTTTAGAGTTGTAGAATACCAGTATTATTTGTTCAACGATAAATTATTATGCAGACAAACGACATTGGTTTCTATATCTCTTTAACTGATAGAAATTTTACAGAAGTAGTATAAGGCTCAGTAACTTAAGTAATATCTTAGGTTACTATATATTATACATCACAAAAGGTGTTCGTCAAATAGGTGTAAGAGTATCTCATTTTTATACAAAGGAACCGTCAGTAATTTTGTCATAATTCTCCTTCAATGGGTTCG
>NC_136498.1:34510227-34542727 GCF_053919585.1 Euprymna scolopes | reverse complement strand
TTTGCTTGAGTTTTCTGTTTACTACGGTTACTAATTTATATAGAACCTGGAATTTTACACCTAGATAACAGTTAATCAATATAACGGGCACGATCAAACTAATAATTGAGTCAAGTTTTGTAGGTGAATGACAATGATCGACTTCATTATTATGTCGCAGGTTTAACATTAATCACGAACCTATGTAATAATATACAACAGTTTACCCTATGTTCTTAATACATAATTCCCGCAATGAGGTTCATTTTCCATATTCATTTTGATATTTTTAGTTTAAGTAAGAACTATTGAGAGAATTTAAACGTTAGATGTAAGGAAAGCTTATGTTTGGATATAATCTTTCATAACAATATTAGTTAATATATAGAATTAATGGCATGGTAAGATCAAGTTCTTAGAATACCAATTGTTCAATTACGTATCTTCACGAAAGATTTATAAAATTTAAAGCAATACAAACGAGATGGGAATTTCGAAAATTCTTAAGTCGTAAAGTAATACGGGCAGCCACAAAACTGGCTTATGTCTGTGCATTTCAATAAGTAACTTCTGAAAATGTCCTGGAAATATATTTAAGGTATTCACTGATATTATTTTCTAACCTAGAATCAGAGGTCGACCTTTTTTCCACAGCCCTGCCATTGCCATCGACGATGGTCTGATGAGAAATGTACTCACAAATTATAAAGCAATATCTTAAATGATTCCCAAAACAAAAGTATATATAATCAATGTTGTGCCTCCAAAAATAAGATAATGTAGGAACACAGCATTGGATTGATAAATCCACGCATAACAAAACTTTGAGTGAAAAACAGAACTGACCGCGTTTATTGCCCTGGTTATTAAAACAATTGAGTGTACTAGCTTAGTTACATGGATAGTTCCCTTGCGGCAGGTTAATAGGAGGATAATTAGGTTTCAAAATTTTCGATAGGTAGTACATATTTACTCCGCAAGCAATTTCTCATTTTCTGAAAGGTTTTACATCACAGCTACGAAAGTTCCTACTCGCAGTGGTTGTGTTCGATAGTGCAGGTTTTACATAAGCGTTCCAACTCTGCTACACTTGCGCTCTATCTTTGAAAGCAATGTATATCGTGTATCTATTAGAATATAGTTTTACAAAGGCATTTTAATTAATTTGAAGATTGGTTCCCCTCTCATAATAATATGTGGTATATAAGAAAAACATGGGGAGCAAACTAACCTATCTTTATAAATTTAGTAATGAAGACAGAATTTAGATAAGATGTTTGTTCGAAGAGGAAATTTTGATAGTTGCTATTATGTACGCAACATACACGCATTATCTAGGAGCCAAAAAGTATTCTTTTTCTGACAAGAGTTTCTAACATACCTGAGTAGTTTACAGTAGAAAAATAATATTTAGACATTTCTGTAAGGGGGCATCAGTAAATTAAAAAACATCGTACTATCATGTTTTACTACAATATATATTTAAAAAAAAAAAGATCTTATGATATATTTGCATCACAGAAGATGTTACTGACTTTTAAAATATAAATACTATAGTAAAATAAACGTCTTTAGTCTTCTCTGTCGCACTCCGTATTTTATTATGTGAAGGCTTATGAATGAGTATTTGAACGAATCAGGGCATAATCACGGCATTATGACGTTGACACACCGGTTATCGTCACTTAACCGAAGTAAAGCAACGCTGAGCCTTGATTGTATAAAATGGGTGACTATTTGGGAATTCTAGGTGTGCCTGTGCCGTCTGCTTTTCTTGACATTGTTTTCAGTCGTCTTGGATCTCCACTTGTAACTGGTATTTTACAACGACGTGGTTTAATACAACGCAACTCTTGCTACAAAAAATCCTAGTGCAGGCATCCTTACAATCGCAACGATAGCTGGTCAAGACTGAAGAAAACTACGATAAATATTTAAAATTGAAGCAAATAAGCATTCAATCCTAGCAAACAGATGTTCAAATAACTAATATCCACCTCTATCTTCGTCCGAATGTTCATTTTCTTTTAAAGATACATAATTGACTACCCGTGTGTATATTAATATCGTGTGCTTATCAATTACGTATATGGTTTAGGTTAATTTTACATGGTAAAATGAAAATCACAATAAAATAAAAGAAATAATTACATGAAAAAACAATCCATTACGAATATCTTTTATACCCTAAACGTATAATCTTGTAAATATTAGAACCTGATGTTAAGAGTTAATGATAAACGCGTATGAAAGTTAAGATAAACCGTTTTATATTGATAAACAAGATAAAACGTTTGTATTAATCATTAACTCTATTCTCTAGCGCCGCATTATACCTACTGTACTGTTTATTACTGCTAGTGCAAAAATCACACACACACACACACACACACACACACACACATATATATATATATATATATATATATATATATATACATATATATACTTCTATTCATTTTTACTTCAGCATCTAGAGGGTGTCTAATAAACACTGGAGGATTTTAAACTTTTGTTTGATTATATTATTCTGTAATGTTAATGCACTTTAAAACATTGGAACATTTTAAAAACAAGACACATTCAAAAAATATTTTTAAAATAAAATAGTTTCTTTTACGTGTTGCCTATTCTCAGATTCGCATATTTGTGTTCTTTCGAACACATTATTCATGGCAGGTTGGATAAACTCTGGATTGCGGTCAAACTGCTTTATCTTGTTCCTGATCTTTTCCTTAAATTCTTGCAGAGTTTGAGTTTTGTTAAATAAAACCCTTCTTTTAAAATATCTCAACAAGGAAAAGTAGGGGTTTGTTTTGTCTGGGGAACGTGATGGCCATTTGACAGTACCGTAGCGAGGGATAATATGCGAAACGGAATGTAGAGAATATTAAATAAAAAAAATCATTTTTCATGAATAAGAATTGTCGAATTTTGTATGTTTTTTTTATATTTCAGTATATGTAAGGCAAATTAAGTAAGAATTACAGAAGGATGTCCTGGAAAATAAAGAATTCATTTACGTCCAAATCCTTCAGAGACTTTTCGGACAACCTGCACTTTCTAGGGCTTTCATGATTGTTTTTTTCGAACCGACGAATTTTTATATAATCGACCAAAATCAAGTGCCTTTTATGATACAACATGTAATAGTTTTGTACTCGCATATTGATAGTGCAGACCGTGCAGACTGAGTCGAAAAGTTTAACGTTATAATCTCGTTGAGTCGATAATTTAAACGTTTTAATCTCGTTAATCAATATTGTTCTTAGTTTTGTCCACGTAAAAAATGTATTTTAATGTATATGTTTCAAGTATCAATAAAACACAATTTCAAAGTTGTTTATGTAAAGTTTCAAATATCTATAAACAAATGAGAATATGTTAAATTCATAAATAATTTCATAACTGTTACGTTTTTGTAAAGAACAAAATAATTTTTCTGCACTAAAACACCAGTTATGTTACATTTAAAGTTTACATATATCAATAACAAGCTGTATCAATTAAACTGATTCCTTTTGCTTCATCTCTCTCCCTATATCTTAATTTATTATCTACCTATCTATATCTTTCTTTCTCTCTTCTATGTCTCTCTCTATCTCTCTCTCTCTCTCTCTCTCTCTCTATATATATATATATATATATATATATATATATATATGCGTACATTGATAATGCTAAATTTGAAATCTTACGATATTCAATATAAACACATAGGTGTTTCAATTATGCTTGCCGAAATATACTATATCGCAAACATTAAGTATAACGTAAAAGATTAAATATAAGACATTTTTTAAGAATTACAAGTAGATGAGTCTATTAAATAAATAAAAAAATGGAGGTGATTTTTTTTTCTGTTAGTATCTTCTCAATAACTATTAAAGAAGTCGATATTATACTTAATTGTTTTCAATTCAAGAAAAAATATTGTTATAACTTTTTTTTATGCCGATAAACAAGCACAGCTAAGAAAACCATATTCCGTCCATGTGAGCAATGCTTTTACATAAGACGTTCTCTTGCGAATCACGTGCTATTAAAACGTAAATTCGATCCCCACATTAGTCCGATTTGGTATCATGCTTTTAACTACAAAACTTAATATTTAAATCTTATTGTAATTTTTGGGGAAAAACAATTTATACAAGAATACTATACACCTGCTTCACCCACGTGAACTTTCGGAAGAAAATACAATGACAGTTTTTTTCAGCATGTCCGTTTTCGTTAGCATAAAACATTCATCAGTATTCCAGTCCACGTGTGGTAGATTAAACGCCTTGAGGATACGGTGTGGCCACACGTCGCATTTTAATTAAATTGTGTCTCCTGAAGCGGTATTTAATTTTTTTCAGGCATCTTTATATATTTCTGGACAGATATGCTTTGTCGATATTGTTATTATTTATTGCAAGTAGTAAATATCAGAAAGGAATAAAGGAGCAGACAAAATGTTCGTTTTATTACCAAGTTAAGATAATGGTTAAGCAGCGTCAACTTTTAAATAATCTTCGTATAAAAATACGTTTTCATAAAAAATAGACACAAACGTAAACTCATTACTTAACTTAAAAATTGACAGTAAAAAAGGCATTTATTTAAAAATGTAGCAAAAGAGTTAAATTATATTTTAAGTTTATCAAATCTAAATACGCAGCTTATAAATACCTTGACACCTATCAAACTACCAAACTATCAAAGTACGCGGTTCTATGGTATTCTGTTCAGTAATTTATTGTGTCTGTATCATACAAATATATGATAAATTCCTTACTTTTAAATACATGACGTGTCACAATGTTAATGGTGATATTTTAATAGCATGAATCCTTTCCTCTGTGCTCATGATACTATTTTAAAGACTTGGAATACGATTTTAGTATGAGATGGAATATTTTGTTTATCTAGTTTTACAGAACACATTGAAATATATATATATATATATATATATATATATATATATATATATATATATATATATATAGAGAGAGAGAGAGAGAGAGAGAGAGAGAGAGAAAACTTGAATGCCTACTAGACACTATCCTCGAGTGTCTAAGGTCTCTCTGTAAAGGGGTTTGTCAGAACAATCTGGCACGATCATACTTTTCCATAGAAGTAAACCCTGACCAAATATTCAAAATAACATATTATTCGCAGCCCAGCTTTTTTCGCCGATATTTTCAAAAGTCATCCCTACTTTTCCATTGACTAGCCTTAATTAAAACATTCGTCACTTCCGGTTTTCCTATCAGCGCAACAGCAATTACCTCACTTACTGTTTTCACATGTTTTCCTTCTTAGATATGCGGGTTCGAGCCTGTCTGCCTACTATCACTACACCTCCAAATAGCTGGGCGAGGCCAGGCACCAAGGCTAGTCTCATATGATGGTCTTAGAGAGGCGATTCGAATAAAAATTATGAGTGGTGCATGAGTAAAATTGAAAGATATACCCGAGAGAACATTGCTATAGAAATTTCATAATATTTTTGAATTTTTAATTGTTTGATGACACTTTTTCGTGATTACATTTTAAATTAAACACACCAATAAAGTGTTCCTATTTAATAGAGACTAGATTGTGTATGAAAGGTTGCATCTCAGTGTATATACAGTATGGATACAATATAATATATATGCAGAATGCACATCAAGGAAAGATAATAATTTGAACTCTATATAATAATTTTCTAAAATTTTCAATATCTTATTTGTTTTAAGTTTTAAGTAGTAGTTATTGTACAAGTTCCATATGGTATATTAGCTAAATTATATGTAAGTTTGAAATGTTCAAAAATATTCACTTAATGTATTTTTTTAATTTATTTTTGGTCTTAGATATTTTTTTTAAGTCTGAACATACAATGTTAATATTTCCAAACTAATTTTTATTTTAGTGTGTATTTTTATCCGAAAAGCTGTTTGTTATCTTTTAATTTATATTTGTCTATAGAGCAAGCCTTTTAATACCTTGTTTTTTTTTTTTCATTTTAATATTATTTACAAATTATTTTCCTGAAAACGAGATAAAGATTTGATTATGATGGATCAATGTATTTTAGATTCATATATATATATATATATATATATATATATATATATATATATATATATATATATATATATATATATATATATATATATATATTATGTAATTTTCGGACCAAACATTTCTGATGACAAAAAAATACAACACTCTAAACCAGGTGAAAAACTATAGTATTTTATTAGCCTGAAATACGTTTCTTATTTCCAATTTTTTCTTTTATTAAAGAGTAGCTCTTTCTAATGTATACTAATGTTGTAAAAGAAAATGATTTGTTCACAACAAACGTTATTTAATATGGCGATTTCATAATATTGCGATTTTAGGGAAATAGTCTTATTTGATAGTGTTTAAACTTTGGTTCATTCCAGAGAAGGTATAATTGCGAATTTGAGAAAGATATAAGTTAGAATATATGCCACTCATTTTTATTTTACGTGACAACTTTTTCCAGAGAGAAATAAAATTGTTGACATGTTCCGTTCAACATACGCTAGTGATGTCAGACTAAAGTATCTGAATGTTCGTAAAAATTGTTAATCTGTTTTGAGAAGTTGTGATCACTGATATTCCCACGTGGGTCTGTTTTTATGGATTCCTTTTTTTTAATTTTTACTGCATTTTCTTGTAATTCTTCGTATATAATATGCTTAAAGATCACAGCCCGATAACCTTTAAAACTCCAACGCAATATCTACTGTCATAAAAGTGAATATTAATTTAGATTCTGTTGTGCGAAAGTTCTCCAATATTTTACAGCGTTTCGGTTGATGTAACATCCGACCTTCAGGTGTATCTTGTCGAACTTGGGGGTGTTCTATTCAACTAGAGAATTTTGGGCATAATTTCAACGTAACTTTTTAATTAATTTATGCGTGTATAATGCTCTTGTTCTATCAGCCATGACTCGCTAGAGGTCTCAAGTAATGAACTATTTTATTTCTCGAATACCCACGCTTAGATATGAACCTTCACTATTCAGGTGAATATAATTACATATTCCAAGTACTCTAACAACTGCCACGGTTCCTTGACAACTATATTTAGTCATGGCTGACAGAATCAGAGCACGCTACCCCGTGAAGTAAATAGAGGATTCCGTTTGAAATTCAGTCTGAATTTCCGAGTTTGACAGAAACATTCCGAAGTTCCACAAAATAGACCCGAAGCAGATAGGGTGTTACATTGACCGAAACTTTGTAAAAAAAAATCACACTAAAGATCAGAATTTTTTTTAATGAATCTAAATAATACAAATCGCTGCTATTGATAGTTTTTAAAGGAAGTGCAGTTTGCTTTATTACTGTTTTCCTTGAGGTAAACCTCGCAATTCTAATGTAGAAAGCTATCCTACAACAATAACAAACACCACCGAGAAAAATGGTATTGAGAATGACAGGGCTTTCGTTGTGGCAATAGTTAGTTTTTGTATGAACCTTGCATACTTTTTGGACGTGATTCGCGTATTGTTATCGGCTTTTACAAATATAATAATTAATCACCTTCCTCCCGATACTTTATGGATAAACCCTTTTTAGTTTGTTGAGAGCGAATGTAAATAGTGTTGATTACTCTAATGTTGGCATTAGACCGAACTTTAGTAGGCTGTGATTGACTGGATATATGATAGTGTACTTTGTTTTTAACATAATGTAGGTGCATTGATTCTGCAATATAAATTCCAAATGACTTAGTTTCGTAGGAACGACTTTGAATGTAAATAAAAAAAAAACAAGTTACGTTATTTTGTATTTAGTGTTTATGTAATGTTTCCAATCTTTAAATGTTTTTTTTAAAGTTTTTAAAGGAAAAATAAATTCCTAATGATGGAAAGGGGCAACATATATTTATTTAGTCCGACAGCGTTAAATAAGTAGGGTCTTTGAAATTGTATGTGTTTGACAAAATAATTTATTTTTTGTTCAAATCATGCTATACTAATTTTGAATAGCATGGGTTATTCCTAAAAGTTTTTACAAGAAGAAAAAAAAAACAACCATGCATCCTGCTTTTTACTGTTTCTGTAAATTACCAGTAAATTGGCTGTGGCATGCAGATTTTGACACTCCAAATACATCAGTTATTATTGACGTCTTCGATGAAAACAAAAAATACTCCAGTATGTTTATTATTCTAATACTCTAGAGTTATTCATTTGCTCATGAATTTAACATTTCTTGAAAAGCACAATTTGTAAGATTTTTTTCTGCTTCAGAAAACATATTATCCTTTTTTAATTCGGGTTTTCTATATTAGGAGATAAGAGTATCATAACCCAGGAAGTGAGATGAACACTGATCACTATTAAGATAATTCAGGTTGAACTATTTTGTTTTTTCTTATCGATAAAATAAGCAATGTTGTGGCACGCGTTAATTGTATGTCATCAGATACCGAAATAATTAAACTTATGTTGTTTTACAAACGCCAGTAGCAGCAAATAGTACAGTAAGTCGCAAGATTAAGTTCGCATTGGAGTGATATACTGTTCCGCATAAATAGCACATTGAATGGAAAGATCCTTTAAATTCCTCAAAACCAATTATTTTGCTTCTTACACCGAGGTCCGAGTAAATACAATGCAATGACAAAATCTCAAAGATAAAAACAAGTTAATGCTCACTATTCTAGTTTCTTATAGAAAAATGTTGATCTAAAAGCCCTTTGAAGATTACATGGAATTTTAATCAAATACTAATGAAAGCGTGTAGTTCGCATATTTTCCTTTGCTGATGTGATTGTTAGCATAAGCAGGTGTTGTTTTAATCACAAAATAATTGCAGCATAATTTTTGGCTTATTATTAAAAATATCAGTAAAATAATCCTTTTTCATACACAAATTTAAACTCTATTGACTAGTTACTTATTTCATTTCATATTCTCAAAGATGTGCAGTGTTTAAAAACACACAACAAAACCATGCCGTTTCATTTAAAGTAAGCATGGTGTGATGTTTTTTTTTAAATGTGAGATGTTTATATTTTATTAAGTTTTTTGTGTTGTATTGTTGAGTAATACAGTTTTAATACGGAAAATGAATTAAGTAAAACAGGAACACATTTATATTTACCTAGCTTGTTATAAACATTTAACTTCCTGTAATAAATTTGTGAATAAGAGACGTATATTATATGTAAACATATTCATGCGTTTTTGTTAGATTTAAGATTATAAAATTATTTATCATTTTACTCGAATTACACGTCTTTGTTGTGTTTGTGCTTTTTGATTTTCAGAAGTGTCATAATTTATTTGTTAACAAAAGAAATGCCTGTCCAAATTATTCAATATCTTCATATACTATGTAATATATATAAAAGTAAGTAAATTAACGCACATGCAAGATTAAAGAAAGTAATTTATATAAGTATGGAAACGGCACTTGTGAAATGTCGCAAATTCTATGACCGAACAACAATGCATATATATATATATATTTGTGTGTGTAATAAATGCCGATTTTGTAGAAAGTGGCATATATTATCCTATTTTTACGAAAACGATTGTAGAAGAATTAATGTGGTTAAATAACAGATTAGCGTCCCCTCAATGTCAATAAAGGGAAATATTTTTAACAAACTGAAAGTAAGGTAGCAAACAAGGGTAATAATTACGATAAAATCCAATCTACTGTCGGCAATTCTCATGATGTTTACAACAATATTTAAGGAACTTAACAACAGGTAAAAGTGGCAGAAAGATGCTCTCGGAGTGAGTACCTCGAAGACTTTTATCAACAAGAGTTAAATCGTTGTCCTGATGAGTAGGAATAAATAGAAAAATAACAGAAAATGGGGACGGTGTTCATGGTGAAATGAGTTTTTAAGGATTACTAATATAGTAGTAGCTTTGTTTCGATTCTCAGCCGATGGAGCTTTAAAACGGAGTGTAGCAAATAGTAAAGTAGACTTAACATATTTAAATTCAATAAGGCATATTGGTTACCTATCTAACAATGTATTGCTCTGTTTTGCCTCACATTACAGTGCTAAGCACTGGACTATTTTGTAACACCTCGTAGAAAAATCTCTGTAATATATATATATATATATATATATATATATATATATATATATAATTGAATATATATATATATATATATATATATATATATATATATATGCATTATATATATAAGCGAAATAAGACACTGATAGAATTCAGATGAAAAATCATGATAGATATTACTTTAAGTAATTCTTTCAAGGTGATAATAGACATAACTATGCATTATATATATATATATATATATATATATATATATATACATATATTGTTATATATATAGTTATATATATAGTTATATATAAATATATATAATTGTATATATATATATATATATGCATTCTATATATATATATATATATATATATGTATATGCATTCACACATACATACATATATAGATCCAAGATTTTTTTGTAGAGAGAATATGGAATTATTGCTAAAGAGTCTGGTGAAGGAAGTTGAATAACGCTATCACGAAACTTCAACATTTAAAAACAATTTTGAATTCTCTATAACTATGAAACATAGTAAGACAACCTTTCACTTTTTGGGTATTTCACTTAAACCTTCATTCTGAAACTTACATCCTTATCCACAAGCCACTCCTAACATTTTCTTTGTTTAAAAGTCTCGAATTACTCTTATTTAATTATTACATCCGTAATACCATCAATATTATTTTACCGGCCTTCCTCGAACAGTGAAATTTACACCGATTATCACTATAAATAGCGCTAGTAATCCCAACACCGGTGAGAGAGATGCGACTTCACCTCAACTACTAGCCAAGTGCCCAGCAGATACACACACTTTCCTATCTCTGTACATTATTGTTAATACACTTGTTCCTTAACCGACTCTGGACTTGATTGTTCTTATTTTCACATTTGTTCCACGATACAAAAGATTGGTGGCAAGGAATCGAAACGACCATCACTGCAGAGAATCACCAAGAGTGATTGAAATAAAGATTATTAACATCTTTACGGCAGAACGCCTTCGTTTTTTCAATAGATATTTAGATGCGCAGTATAAACAGCGAATTCATTACGAAAATAGTAATTTGGTCTCGGGGGAAAAAAATTGTTACGAAAATCTACAGCGAAAAACGCGAATGGTGTCAATTATTTAATAATTAGACGCACACACCCAGTGTTTAGAAATCGAAAAAGGTTTGTTTTTCTTCGCCAGAAACCATTTTTCCTATGGTAAGTATTTTCTCCTGCAAGGTTAAATGTCTAAAACTAACCAGCAAATACCGTGTAACCTTTTTGTTATTTCGATAATATCTGTCATTTGGAAAAAAACACGCTTTCCTTTGTCAAGAGAAAAACCGACAGACCGTGAAACATAATTATTCGCCTATGTCATTTGTGCTTAGCGAAAACGTAAAGAATCAAGTCATTATTTGCAAAAAGCAAAGAGGACACAAATTAAAACATTAATAAATAAATAAATAAAAGTTTCATATACGAATTCATCGGATAATTAAAGCGAACGTTTATTTTTGCTACGAAAAAACGCGTGTAAATAAAAAATATATTAAACAAATTTTATTTCCCTCGATTGTTTATAGAAAGACTATAAATATAGCCTTTAGCAAATTTAGTTACAAAAAGACTGCTAAACTGTTGTTTTTCAAACAAAAGAATTTGGAGAGAAAACTTAGTTGATTTTATTTTTTACTAAGAAATATTTCTTTAATACAAGCATAAATTATAAATTGAATTCGTATGATGGATGCGAAATTCAAAGAGTCACTGTTGGAATTGTAGAGCCAAATCTCGCGTTGCAAAAGTAGTAAATTCAACAAGTAGAAAGAGAAGAGGGATTTAAACAAGCATTTGAAGAAAAATGGTTCAACAACAGAAACGCTTCGAGGAAATATTAACGAAAACACAGGAGGAACAAAGAAAAATTCCGGGGGCGACACATTTAATAAAGCGGAAGATAATCATAACGCATCTTCTCAAAAAGGTGTGTGGACCGCTATTGCAAATTTCAATTATAATCCAGAAGACGATGTCATTTTCGTCCAGTACTATTGACGATATGAAGTTATTTTTTCATATCGGATTGTAGTAACTAGTCATGTACGAAAAAAGTTAGGTTTTTTCTAAGGAAATTGGGAACAGCCGAGCATACACACTTCGTGAATTTTATTCTCGCAAGGAAGACAAGTGAGATGTGCTTCCAGCAAACAGTTACGCTATTTACAGAACTGTTTCCTGCAAAAAAGTATCTTTCCATAGGCGATATAAATGTATGAATGTTAATAAAAGAGAGGAAGACGACTACACTACTAATGCAAATATAGTGAATAAGCATTTCGACGATTTTAAACTGGAGAAATTATCATCAGATAATTTTAATGTTTACTATTTGTTCAAGGGTTGGTCTTAAATAAAGACGCTAAAATCGGGCGTCGTTTTTTTTTTTTTTTAAATACACTGGAAAACGAACCGAATTAAAACTACAAAACATAGCGGAAGATTGTGAACGGTTTATTGCGTTGAAACCAGACACTCGTGAAGTAGAGGAAAGCGGCGGGTCGCATATTAAAAAGATCCATCAAAGAAAAATTCGATTTCAAAACATAACCAGAGAAAGAAGCAGGGAAATGATCCACCAGGACCATGTTGGAGATATGGAAATAAATATTGCTACAATGAGTGTGCCTAAAAATTCAAACAATGTGACAACTCTCAATAGAAAGGGCATAAAGCATCGCATTGTAGAAAAATCTGATAGAAAGACATCCATACAACTTACGAAAATTGAACCGGAGGAATAAAATATCCGGATATATTTACAGGTCAACATGTTTAAAAATAAAGTAAGGCTACAGTTGCTAGTGGGTCTGACATTTCCATTATTAATGTGCAGACATGGAAGAGGCTTGGGAGACCCAGTATGATTAAATCACAAAAAATCGGCGACCAGCGCCAGTGGCGAAAAAATAACTTTGTATAGAGAATTATTGACGAATACTTTTTTTTTTAGAACAGGACCGAGAACCAAGATGTTTTTCATGCGAAATTAAAACAATCTCTTTGAAAATGATCAGTTCGAAAAGTTTAGACTATGGGATCTGTGTTTAAGCTCATTTTGCCAAAAAGATTGAGGACCGAATGTGGAGGCAGAAACACTTAAGAGGGAGTAAAAACCGAATTTCCCAGAAGTATTCTCAGACGGTTTGCTAAGTGGTACAAAAGCGGTAGCAAAATTTGACCTTCACCTTCACCGAGGTGAACGATTTATATGACCTTCACCGAGGTGCGCGACTTGACACACAAAAATAAACCGCATCTTAATCACCTGCTAACGCACGCGTCACTGTAACGTCCAATGAAAACAACAACCACAACCTTCTCACTCGACCTGCCTTTATACCACTATCTGAATCCCTTCTCTTGTGCATGCACCTGTAGATTCCTTACAACCTCGAGACTTCCGCTTATAAAAACCCAAGTTTTGTTGTCGCGCATGCCTATACAAGGCACACACACGAGGGCGTTTGTTGTGTTGGTAATTACTACACTCCCCCCTGATCTGATGATCACATAGAGTGCACTCCGGGGGTGGCCTCTTAGTTCGTTGGCTTCTGCGAAGGGTGGTATTTACACTCTCGGATTCAGGTTCTGGTTCTGGTTCTGGTTCTGGTTCTGGTTCTGGTCCTGGGTGTGGTTCTGGTTCTGGTTCTGGTTCTGGTTATGATCCTGCCTGATCAGCGGAACTACAACTACAACTCTCTTGCTCGGTGACCTCACTAATTAGCAGCTCTTCATCTGATAATTCATCGCTCTCTGTAATTGTGGGATGTAATTTACTAGCTGGGCGAAGATCGCGCACATGGCGTGGGGTTCCATCAACAAGGACCGACTGCTGGCTGACCACTCCAGATATTCGTCCTCGCTTGAACTTGGTGGTGCACCGGTTTCCAGGGGGTCTAACCAAAACTGGATACCCTACCTTGTATTTGTTATGACTCTCCTCGTCAATTGGTTGGATAGTGTCAATGCCCTTTATCCTAACACGGTATTTGTGTATGGCACTGGCCGGTGCTGTTGTTAGTGTCTTCCCATCATTTGGTGTGATGTTATACCAATATATGGCCTCCGTAATGGTGCATTGCTTCCTGGCAGCAATTCTCTTGATGCTGCGATGGCTCCTCTCAGCAATGCCATTCCCTGATGGCACATGAGCACATCGCAGTCGTAGTCGGGCACCCCACTCATTCAACAACTGCCGAACTTGCTGGCTACAAAAGGCAGCATCGTTGTCCGTCAATATCTCTTCCGGCGCACCTCGCTCAGAAAAGATAGATGACATTTGGCGGACAACATTCGCTGAGTCCTGCCTGGTCATTTTCCGCCACACCGCAAAACGAGTGGGCCCACAGTCGATAAGGGTTAGAAAGGGCTTACCACTGTAATCGGTAATATCCATCGCTAATCGTTGCCACACATGCTCAATTTCCAATCGCCCATTCTGCCATTGCTCAGGTGCAGGATCGATAGACTGGCATGCCTCACAGTGCTTGATGATCTACCCGACATCCACCCTTGTCACTCCCGGGTCCACACGCCTCGCAAAATACAAAATTCTTTTGATACCTGGATGTCCACTCTGCACATGAATACTTTGTATTTGGCATGAGCTAATCGCGCCAACTGCGCAAGATCGAGCAGTGAACTCCACGCGTGTCTTCACAGCTACATACCATTTGTGAGGCACACGGGTTAGTTGGTCTGCACGATTACAGTGTGATGCCACGAGCGTTACACTCACCGACAGGTAATATTCTGATACCAAACTCTTCAGGATGTTTAGCCTCCGCCGGATTAACATCTCACTGGCTGCCTTAGTACGGACTCTTGTTCGTCCCGAGAGAGTGTCGGACAGCCAGTGGTAGACACAGAGAGAATCCGTGTACAAGTGTAACTTCTTCGACTGCCATTGCAGTGCCAGATTTAAAGCCTTCACAACAGCATCCAGTTCCGCCAAGTCGATGTGTTGAGCATCATGTACGGGTCGCCGCCAGTATGCGTCTTCAATTACATTTCCACGTTGCTCCAATACCACTCCCAATGCCAAAGAACTAGCGTCAACCCACACATTCACAGTGTCCCCATCTACACACCATTCTCCACTGGCAGGATCCTCCTTGTTAACTCTCTCTAGGGTTTCTGTCGTCATCAGAGTTAGAAGTGCATCATAAGATACATCATCCCAACCTGTAGTTACTAAACTTGCCCTGCGTTTGATGACGCACCACAGCTGTTCGGAGCAAGCCAAACGCTGGTAAGTGACCAATAAGTTTCCCACACAAGGAAAAAGTAGTCCGCCACGTAATAACATCAGGGATGGTTGGAATCTCACTGCCACGCCTCCATCGTAAGGAACCGTCTTTCCCGCAAACGCCCAATCCTAATACCCGTGCTCCATCCCTCAGACGTTCGGGATCCTTGCACTCCAACCCGGATTGAGCTAACTTTTCTCTGACGTGCGACGCAGATTGTACGTCTTCATTGACATACACATCATCAATATAGGCCGATGTTACGTCCTCAGTCGTCTTTTTCTGGGACAACACTGCATTTACGATGGTCTTCATGATTCGCGGTGCCACATTCAGCCCAAAGCCAAGCCGAGTAAGGCAGTATCTCTGACCCCGGAACCACACTGTTTGGAACGGCCACAATGTCTCATCTACTCGCACCTGCAAATAAGCCTTCCGCAAGTCTACTATAGACACATTGGAGCCCTTCTGGCGCCATTCTCTCAGCTTGCTGGCGCACACGTCAGCATCGGCAGTGTACGTCTCAATGTATCTATTGAGTTCACGATAGTCTATCACCGGTCGAACTTTGGATTTGTTATGCTGGACTACCGCCATTAAGGGAATCAGACCCTTGGGTGGTCCCAGCTTGTTGGGGTAGGGGATCAGCCATCCATCCTGGATCCATGCCTCAAGTTCCTTCTCGTATTCATTACGGCCCTCGTCGGGTATCGAGTACACTGCAATTCTATTCTTGAGTTCGGTTAGCGCCCTTCCTTCGGTCCACTTCCACGATACAGTCTATGCTTTTTGGTGAGGGTCGTAGTCCACCTTAAAATCAGGCCGATCAATGTGAACTGCAGCACACACTGGAGTTTCCAAAAATCGCACAGCCCCTTCTCTTCCGATAAACACTCCCCCAGTGCCTTAATAGCATCATATCCCAACAGTACATCGAATCCCAGCAAATCCCCTCGCATCACCAGCACATTAATGTTTGCGGCCACACCAGAGTCTGTGTGGACTTTGACAGTTCCGGCTCCACAGCAAGCTTGCGTATTGTCACTTATTGTGGTTACTTTGATGTTCTGCTTTGTCCAGTTTCGACACAACTTGGCACTCATGATGGTGTGTGAGCACCCGGATTCGAGAAGAGCTTAACAAAGCACTTGGTACACGTACACATTTATTGTCGGTTGCGCCTCAATTAAATCTTGTCCGGGGAACAGTGCGGCGCTGACGTCCTGCCCCCTGATGCATTTTCCGCACAATTTTGGGATAACTGTCCATAGCTACCACATTGGAAACAGCGCGGGCGCCCCCGCCCCTAGTTAGTACAATTTCTTGCGATATGGCCTTGCTGGCCACAGCAGAAACATCTCCCATTGGTCGTGGATCTCAAACTGGGACTCTTTTCAGCATTAGTCTTGGCTGTCTGCGCCATCATTACAACCAGGTCCCTCAGGTCCTCCTCATCTCTGATATTAGCTCGAGCGCGTTCTAACAAATGCTCCAGGGGCGTTACAGAAATGCTGGTTGAAGCCCTCAACAGTTGCTTAACATTGGTGGGAAGGCCGGCCACAGACGCATACGCCAGTGTTTGCTCTGACACTCCATTGCCAAATAGAACTGCAAGTTTCTTCAGCTCCGCGACAAAGACGTCCACGGTTTCTCCTGGCATGAGCTTCTTAGTGGCAAATGTTTCGTAGGCCTTACAGGGATCCATGGCAAATGCCTTGCATAAAGCATTTTTTATACAGGTAATATCAGCCTTCTCCACAGCACTCAGTTGCTGATATACACTTAGGGCACCTCCAGCCAATCTCAGGGGAATAACGGTATGCACCCCCTTTACTTTCACAGAGGTTGCAGATCAGCTCAACCCTTTCGACTCAGTCCACAACAAATGTGGATCCGTCGGATTCGGGTATCAGTTTTAAATCAAACTTTGCCCCAGCCATAGTTGTCCAGGAAAAGAGACAAAATGAAATCGCCGAAAAAGCTTATGACCTTCACCTTCACCGAGGTGAACGATTTATATGACCGTCACCGAGGTGCGCGACTTGACACACAAAAATAAACCGCCTCTTAATCACCTGCTAACGCACGCATCACTGTAACGTCCAATGACAACAACAACCACAACCTTCTCACTCGACCTGCCTTTATACCACTATATACAAGGCACAAACACGAGGGAGTTTGTTGTGTTGCTAAGTACTACAACGATTGAGAATCCGAATGTGGATGCAGAAACACTTAAGAGGGATAAAAAACCGAATTTCCCAGAAGTATTCTCAGACGGTTTACTAAGTGGTACAAAAACGGTAGCAAAATTTGACGTAAAAGTAAATGAACAGCCAGTGTTCAGAAAGAAAAGAAATGGTCGATACGCCGCTATTGAACAGATATACGGTGAATTAAAAAGACTCGAAAACACGGGTGTCATGCGAAAAAATTATCACAGTGAGTGGGCTGCACCAACGGTTTACATCAAAAAGAATAGTAAGGAGATTCGGGTGTGCGCCGACTTCACGAGAGGCTAAAACAGTGTATTACAAGATCGCCATTATCCTCTTCCGAGCCCTGAAGGGATATTTGCGAAACTGAGTGGAGGGAAATATTTTTCTAAAATCGACCTCACTGACGCGTACTTACAAGTTCCAGTCGATGAGGAAAGTTCAAAGCTGCTATGTATTAATGCCCATAAGGGCTGTACAAATTTAAGAGACTCTCAAAAGCGGAAAAAATCGCCCCTGCGATTTGTCAGCAGATTATGGACATTATGTTTATTGGGTTGAATTTCGCAGTAGGGTACCTGGACGATGTGTTAATGAAAATCGCTAGCAAAGAACAACAGAAAGCTTATGTAAACCAAGTATTAAAAAGGATCCAAGATTATGGATTTAAAGTAAAACAGGAAAAATGTACATTTTAATAGAGAAATTACAATATTTGGGACAAATCATCGATAAACATGGAAGAAGGCCGGATCCAGATAGATCAAGTGCAATAAAGAATATGCGCGTTTCAGAAAATGTAGCGTCTTTACAAATTTTACTTAGGTTTATCTAATTACTACAATGTATTTGTGCCAAATATACATAAACTAAGATCGCCCTTAAATGAACTGTTAAGGAAAAACTAAAAATGGGACTTGACGCAAGTGTGCAAAGAAGCATTTCGAGAAATTAAAGAGACTTTAACGTCTTACTTGTTTCTGCGACATTATAATACCAAGCGGGAAATTATAGTTGCAAGCGATGCTAGCTCCTAGGGCATACGAGCATGCATTTTACACAAAATGGATGAGGGAAAAGTGAAACCCATAGCAAATTCATCAATCGATCACTTGTGGCAGCCAAAAAGAATAACTCACAAATTGAACAAGACCGCTAAGCATTATCTTCGCGTTAAAAATAAAATCATCGTTTCCTGCACGATAGACCACTTGTGTAACAAACAGACCATAACCCATTATTAACGATTTTCAGATCGAAAAAGGGGCTACAACAAAAAACGGTGAATAGACTATAAAAATGGGGTACCATACTTCTGAATTACACTTTTCAAATTCCGTATGTACCATCTAAAATGAGTTGGTCATGCAGATGAGTCATCGCGGTTAATACCTAAGAACACAAAATCATTGGATGATACGGAAATAGCAGCAATTAAAGCGGAAGTTGAAGTAAAAAATACGTTTTGTGGCACAATAGGACAACTTTCCGTAACGCTTGATTAGATTAATAGTAAGGCAGGGGTGGCCGATTTTATTATATACACGACGGAATGATCAACAATAACGAACTAGATGAAGAAAGTTATTCAATTTGCGATAACGTCCTGTTGTATAGCGACAGGGTCGTAATTCCTGACACATTACAGTAAAGAATGCTAAAGCAATACCATGTAGGACACCCAGGTATTTCATGGATGAAAAACCTTATCTGCTCTTTCGTTTACTGGCCACATATAAGGAAAACTCATGAAGTGTAGAAGATGCGTATTAGCTATGAAATCTCCTCCGACTTAATTCGGACCGTGGGCAAAACCGGACCGACCTTGGTCTAGGATTCATTTAGACTTTGCAGGACCGCTAGATGGGTTCTACTTTCTCATTGTCGTAGACTAAATGATCGGAAGTATTAAAATGTAAGAATGCCACCTCCGCGGTAACTATCAACTTCCTGTATGAACTATCCGCTAGGTTTAGAGTAGTAGACTGCATTGTTACTGCAAATGTAACGCATTTTACGTCTAACGAATTTACACATTTTTCGAGGATCATCTAATCGAGCATATAAACATTCCGCCATACCACCCTAGACGTAATGGCAAGCAGAGCAATTCGTTGACACATTCAAGAAAAATCTGATGAAAGGTAGTGGGTCCCCGACGGATAAGTCAATCCACCAGTTTTTACAAGTCTAGAGTCACTTCGAATGCAAACATCGAAATGTCGAATACACCTGCAGACGTTATGTTCGGATGCAAGGTTCGATCGATTTTTCACAAGTTGTTACCAAACCAGGATAGACAAACCTCAAAGAGCCAATAACAAAAAAACGTATAAAGTTGGCAAAAGAGTATTCTACCAGATTCACAAAAATAATATAACTTTCTGGGAGTCCGGCATTGTGTAGAAACAAATAGGCAACGTTATCTACATGATTAAGGGACTAGACTTCGTGCACAAACGCCACACTAACCAAATTCGAGAAGATACTTGAACAGTGAGTTGACCAGATCACCGGAGGAGGACATCATTGACACAGTGTTTGATACTTTTCAGATGGCCATAACAGAGACAGCTCCGGAGAGAAAACAGAAAACGGACAGCAATAGAATTGATTAGGATGAACCCATAAAAAAACGGTATTAATTCCAGACGGGATATTTTTAAAGGGGATGCTATACCGGCCTTCCTTGAACAGAGGAATTTACACATATTAGCCCTATGAATAGCGTTAGTAATTCCCTCACCGGTAAGTGAGATGCGACTGCACTTCAACTGCTAGTCGATTGCCCAGCAGATATACACGCTTTCCTATCTTCGTACATTATTGTTAATACACTTGTTCCTTAACCGAACCTCGACTTGATTGTTCTTATTTTCACTCTTGTTCCACGACACAACAAATATCTACTAGAATCTGTAGACCTCAAGTCGACAAAACTTTCGATCAAAACTCCATGTTTTACAAAAAAATCCCTAAATAATTTAGGGTATGCAGAGAAGATAAAAGACGACTGTGATAACTAGGAAAGTCGACATGTACGCTCATCGATTAGGTATAACAGGACCTGAACTAAAAGAGATCAACTAATAATAATAATAGCAATATTACATCCTGACTTTCATCCACAACTGCACCAACCAATCATCTAAACTAGATATATCTAGCCCTTGAATAAAAATAGAAGAAAAAATAATATCTTATTTAACCTTCCTTCAAGCTCTAATGCAAAAATCAATATCCCCAAAGAGTTTTCCAATATGGGTTTTACATTCCCAAATAGATATAGCACATGCATTAATAATAACTCGATCAAGATATCGTACGCTACAATGCCTAATTTAGTCCAGACAATTATATTATCTAATAACAAGAAAATAAAAATGCTCAGTCAACCCCAATTTATTTAGGCAATAAAACCAAATCTTATTGCCAGAAAGAGAGAATGCCTGCCCTCTTGGCAATAACCGTATAATATAAGGATGCCATGAACGAATGTACTATACCCGAGATTTCATCAAAATCCCTTCAATAAAACACGACTAATTACCAATCACCTAGGAATAAATAGCAATAAATCTCATCATTCTCTACCAATACACTTGACAAACAACAACACTAAAAATATAAATATTGATAAATAGTTATAAGACAACTCGCATGATAATAATGTTAACAAGCCGATCCGCAACAATATTATTTATAAGTCATCCATTTATTACCCTTACAATTACACTACTATAGAATCTGCAACACAAGCAACGATGACAATATTGCACCAAAATCATGCATATACATTGGATCAACTTGCACTTTAATACAGCTGATAATGTTTAACTACACACCATCAGTTAATAATATACACCCTAATAGTTATCAGGAACTTTTTAACTACTCATATTAAAAAAAAAACAACATAGATCTTATAATATTGTTTTCTCAATGAACATAGATCTTAGAATATTCTTTTCTCAATGCACTCGGATATTATCAGTAAATTCAAATTACATGACCTTAACTCCAAATTTTGTAACCTCCGTTTATCTTAGTTATTTCTCCCTAATTCTAGAACGTAATCAATGCAAATAGTGAAATAATTTTCTAATGCAAACAAAGGCAAAACACTAGTGTAGACTCCAAGGAAACATAAAGTTCCTTATAAATAACTTTTTACCAGATCTTTGAGGGTGTTTGCTCAGCAACTAAGAAAGCTAACTTGCTTGCCAGTCGGTTTGCCTCCAACTTCACACTGGACACTGCTACCTCCCTCCTGACTTTCTTTTGCAGACACCCGCCACACTAGATGGTCTAGAAACCACCCCTGCTTAGGTGCATGCTATCATAAGAAAGCTTGACACTGCAAAAGCATGGGGACCTGATCTCATCCCGGATGTGCTATTAAAAAAGTGCGCCACCGAAGTGGCTCCAGTTCCGTCCAAACATTACAACAAATGCCTTAATGAATCTTGCTTTCCCGCCTGCTGGAAAACTGCATGTGTAGGGCCAGTTTTAAAGAATACTTTCGAAAGAACTGACCTAGTAAATTATCGCCCACTTAGCGTCCTTTGAGACCATAATAAAGCAAGCTCTAGTCCATTACCTTAGAGAATATAATCTACTGACTGACCAACAATATGAATTTAGGCAAGCCGTTCAACAGCAGACCTCCTAACTGTAATCTCAGAACGTATATACCAGTCACTGGACAAAGCGGGGGAGGGTAGAGCGGTATCTCTAGATATACCAGGTTATGTCATGAGGGTCTTCTCAAGAAAATCAGATCATACGGCATCACTGGAAGAATACATAACATAATTAGATCCTTCTTGGATAAGAGAAAAATCAAGGTTGTCCTTGACGGTCTCTAAACAATATGATATAAATGTGGGAGTGCCTCAAGGGTATATCCTTGGACCTCTGCTATTCTAAATATTCATAAATGACCTCCCTGACAAAAGATATATTTTGTCACATCATGGAAAACGACCACCTTTTTGATTTTAACAAAGCAACTTCCCTTAAACACATACATAACAGATCCACACGACGTTTAATTGAGTCAGCTATAATATCCAATTCCAGCAATATAATTAAGCAAGGAAAAGGTTTTTCCACGTTGCTCCCTTTCTGTCGAAAATAATTATTAAAGACACAACTTAGACACCGGTTAAACGCGACAAAAAAAAAATCCGTAATTTCACTTAATTTTATTTTTAATTGACTTATTTACTTTATTTTATCATTATCTATTTTTAGACTCCATTTTATCACCTCCTATTCTTATTTTTAGATACCATCTTTAAAGTTACTGCGCTATTTTTTCCCAATTCAATTACTTCTAATTTAAAAAAAAAAGATTCTTTCGTAATCTCGTGTCATTTAATTTATTAAATCTATCACCGCTATATTTCCAAACACAATTTTTAATCTCTACGACATTTTATCTTTTAGACGTAATCCACTACACTAGTTTAATCTAATTAGTTCTTCTCTCATAAAATGTATATACATGTATTTATGACATCTAATTTACATAAGGAAAACACGCTGCTCTCCCCCATCATTATATATAGCCCCAATCCTCCGACTCTCTCGTCAATGACCATCCCTCTTGAAGAAGCCCGCATAAATCGGGCGAAACGTTGAGTATCCAGGTCCTTCAACCTCCATTTTATTTCATACATATATATATATATATATAAAGAGAGAGAAATAAAAAGGAACAAACCGGAGTATGTGTACGTTCGTCTTTATTTCGAGACTTCCTCTGGATCAATGGAGTTAAGAAACAAAAACTACTAGGACAAAATATTTGAAAATGTTTCACGTGCAAAGTGTGACGCTGTTCTATTTCAGAAAAACGTAAAAAGAAGTTGGAAATTCAAAATAAGGTGGGCGGGATTGCGCTGGTTAAGAGGGGGGACATTTTAGTGACGTCATATAGTCGTTAATGTAATTTTAACATATATGAACGTAATATATGGAGAAGAAATATAATTGTTGAAATTCAAATATAGGTTTTTAACCGAAATGAAATGGGTTTTATGTAATATATTGATTAATATATATGTATTAAGTATTATAGAAGATGGTTGAATGGCGTGAGAGGGTTAACCTGTGTCTACAGTTAAATTATATTCTTTTAATGTGTTCTTTTAATAAAAGTTTTCTTATTAATGGCGCTATGTTATAGCAACTTGCACGCTGTTAAATTGTGCTTGAATTTGCGATAAGCGCAAATTCAAGTAGTCTCCGACGCGGTTTATTTGAAATAAATTTAACTACTTTTGCTTGTTTAAAGTATATATATATATATATATATATATATATATATATATATATATATATATATATATATATATATATATATATTCTCTAAATAGTAATAAATGATATCGTTAGAATTCAAAAGATTAGACAGTTAAAGGTGCGTTTCTTCATTTTTATTTACTGTTTAATTTTAAATTTTTTGTTTATATGTTTATATGTAGTGTATGTGCGTATACACATGTGCATAGATATAAAAAAAATTTACAGCTAAATATACATATAATCAGAGATTTGTCGTCGTTTTCTGGGACGTGAGTTTTTGTGTACAGAGGAAAAAAACAAAAAGAGGAGGGATTCCAGCACTCTTGAACGCGGTTCTGTTCATTTGGATTTTTCGTCTGATTCTATGTATATTTACTTGTAAATAATGTTTGAAATTCGTCATCATTGTCTGCGATCGGGACGTCAGTTTTTGTGTAATAACATTGTATTAAAAAAAAATATCCAGCCGTTTGAGACGCGGTTCTATTCATTTGGATTTTTCGTCTTATTCTATGTATATTTAGTTTGTTTTGGATTTTTTTTTGTCAAACTTATTGAATTGTATCCTTCACCTTCATCCTGATCATTGAAGATATCTGACTTTTGGAACGTTCCCTCACGTGTATTTTGCATGTATGTGCCTGTGTACGTGTCTGTATTCATATATAAGTACATGCGTATACTGTGTGCCTCTATGTGTGTATGTTTGCATGTGTATGCATCTGCATATGTATGTTTGCGCACATTCTGTGTGTATGCATATATGTGTGCATGCATGTGTTTATTTCCATGTGTATGTGGTGTTGAGAGGCCTCCCCGTAAGCCGTGATGAAGGCAACCCCTCTGGGAGAAGCACATCTCTGATTTAAAAAAAATATAAAGCGGGAGATCAGTACCCGCATAAAGCCGGTCTGCAGTTTAACTTGTTGCTGGCTATCTTGCTCTTGCTTGTTGCTGGATCTACACATTTTGAACCGAGAGAGATATTTAGCTGTCGCACAAAGCTAAATCTGTGGAACATCATCTTTGTATACATACTCCCACTGGCATTTGTCTATGAAATAGTCCTATAGTAATGGAAAAGTTGTGACGCGTGTAGGCTTGAAATGCTAGAAGCATACATTAATTGCTCTGCCATCATTATATGTATCCTTGTTTGTATGTACGTATATGTGTACTTGTGTATGTTTATATATACATATATATGTGTATTTGTATGTGTATGTGTATGTGTTTGTGTGTGTATGTATGCATATGTATGTGCATGTATATCTGTATGTTTGTGTATAAATGCATAGATATATATGTACATGTATATGTATTTAATTCATGTGTGTGTATATTTTCATATATGTGTACGTATTTGTATGTGTATATGTATGCATATGTGTGTGTTTGTCTTTGTATATGGGTGTGTATATATGCGTATGTATTTGAGTATGTATGCATGGGTGTATTTATATGTATTATGTATCGTGTATCTGTGTATATGTGTGTGCATTTTTATGGATATATATGGGTGTGTCCATGCGTGTACGTATATATATATATATATATATATATATATATATATATATATATATACATATATATATATATATATATATATATATGTATATATTGCAATGGCTGTCTTCAGTGGCATGTCTGCTTGAGTGTGTGAATTCGCCGTTACCACTAAAAAAAAATAATTAAAAAAAAAAATAAATAAAAAGTCATGTTAGGGGTCAGGGATTAGAGTGGCTGAGGGAGTGGCACTCGTCTGACTAGACGTTGCAAGCATAATATATTTAAACCTGACGTGGCACCTTCTCATTGGCTATACTTCCTTCTCTTCCTTCTCCCCCTCCTCAAACCTTCCTTTACCATTCCCCTTTTCCCCCGTGTATGCTCATACTTTAACTACACCGACGAAGCATGAGCGATTGCTCGAAAATATGTACTTGTAAAAAAAGTTAATTTTTTTTTTTTTAAACATTTTTTTTGTATTCCTGCACATCACCAATTGAAAACGAATAAAGAAGGTTATAAGCTTTTATACTTTTCGTATTCTTTTTTTTATACATTTCCATTCATATATATATATATATATATATATATATATATATATATATATATATATATATATATATATATATATATATATATATATATCATTATATTGATGGCCTCCTTGCCGGGATCAATGGGACTCTTCCTCTCCAGAGGTTCCTGTCTTCCATCAGTTGCCTCAGATCTTCAGGTTCACAGTTGGCGTCGTGTGCTATTTGTTGAATATACGTGGACCGAGATCGTCCTCTGCTTGCACGTCCGTGTCGTGGATTCAGTAGCAATACATCATTCACCAATCCCTGCTTGCTTCTCAGACAATGACCGGCAAATCGCAGTCGACTTTCTTTGATGGTATTAGATATGGCAGGTAGGTTGCCATAAAATTGCTGTTTCGTGGGATGATTTTGCCAAGGTATATTTAATACTGTTCGTAGCATACGAGTGTATGTGCCGTATAGTTTTCTTTCAAATCTTTGGGTGAGTGTCAAGCTTGTAGCACCGTAAACAAGGACATACTCTACCACTGCCCAAAAGAACTGCCTTTTCAGTTTGTCAGCCAGTCCCGAAGTCCATATTGAATGTAGCCCATCCAATGCAGCCCATGCTTTTGAGATGCGAATTCCGATATCCCTCTGTGTGGAAACTATGTTGCTGCCCAGAAACGTAAACTCAGCGACTTTTTTCAGTGTTGATCCAACCAAAGCCTAGATCTCTCCTTTCACATGGAAAGTCATAACCTTTGTCTTATCCGCATTTATGAGGAGACCAATGTAATTTGCAGACTTTTCTAGCTTACGTAACAGAGTTTGCACCTCAGTAGTGTTGTTCGCGAACAAAGCAATATCGTCTACGTAATCTGCATCAGTTATGTGTGCTAATTGATGATGTATGTTTCTGAATTCATTTAGGGCGAAGCCTAGCATGCTGTGTATATCAACACACGTGCGAAGTAGAAAGTCAAGGTCGACAATGAAAAGAAAAGGGGCAAGAGTTTCTCCTTGTAGAACCCCAGTGCCTATGTCGAAAAATTCAGTGTCCCCATCTGAAGGCCTAACCAATGCTCGAGTGTGCTCATATAGCAGCATGATAACATTAATGACTTCATTTGGAATGCCATAGGCTTTTAATATGCTGGTCATTTTCCTCTATGTACGTAGTCAAATGTGTTGGAGAAATCTACAGAGATCATGACCGCCTCAATGGTTTTTTGCTTTGACTCCTTCAATCAGTCTCAATCAGTCTCCTAACAGCAAGTATTTTACTAGTCGTAGAGCGACTCTTTCTAAATCCATTTTAGTTTTTACTGACCATTTCTTCAATCTTTGGTTGGATACGGTTGAGAAGCATGGCATTGTAAATGCTGCAATTGGAGTGAGTGTTATTCCTCGGTAGGTGCTTGGTATGCTTAGGTCACCCTTCTTGGGGAAGGGAAGTATGCATCCTTCTCTCCATATATTAATAATTTTTTGATTATATACAGAATTGCATGAATTAAGTAGTATGAAATTGAAACCACCTGTCTTCCATACTTCAGGAGGTATGTAATCTAAGCCTGCAGCTTTACGATTCTTGGTCTTCTTTAGTACATTTAGAAATTCCTCCAGTGTAAAATCACCCTTCTCAATAGAACAATCGGCTGAATTGGTTGGTCTGTCACTTCTGGTTTGTTTCCGAATAACTTTTCAAAATGTGCTTTCCATTTCGAACATGCATTTTCCGGAGTGTTTGCCTTTAACTAAGATTTGGCAGGTTGTGTGCGCCCAGATATCTCATTTACTACTCACCAAGCCAGATAGGGTTGTTTGTTATATGCTGCATTCTGGAGTCGATATATTTGTTCTTTAACATACTTCTGTTGGTCTGATAGGTACATCATACTAAGCCACATGGGTAAGCAAGGGTCGCTACTTGGTGTGACGGCACTGACATATCATCAAAATATCCACCTTAAATGTGCGGACACTTCAACCCACATCTCAAATATCAGAACTTGTTGCTTCATCCAAAGACCACGATAACATCTTGCGTGTATTGAAGAGCACCGTCTCTTCCACAACTACATGCACATAAAGTACCATGAAATTGGTAACAGCTGGACACTAGTGTCAGCGTCAGCATGGAAAGATTCGACAAATAGTACCATTGGGGGAGTTGGACTTCTGTTTGCCCTCGAGCATTGAAATCATTGAACAGTGCTGAGAAGATAACACAAAGAATAATTCTCGCTACCTTCAGTGGTAATCCTGCTACTAGTGTTATTTGTTGCTACAGCCCTACCAAAGTTAGTGACAAGCAAGTGAACCTGAATTTCTCCGATGAGCTCCCAGCAACATTGCGCTCAATACCCAAACATAATTTATTGGTTATCGGGGGTGACGTGAATGCACATATAGGGCGGGAAGACAACAAGCATAAGTTCTCTTTTTATGATGGAACAAACCAAAATGGAGAGTATCTATTAACTGTTCTCCCTGAAAACAACCTACACTGCATGCATATCCGTTTTCAGAAAAGACCCGGTAAGCTCTGGACCAATCAATCTCCAAATGGAAACAAGGCACTACTGGGATATCTTTTTATGAATCAATAGATGTCATAACTGTGAAGCTTATAGCAGTTTCTTTGGTGTGTCTACCGGTCATAGAATTGTAACATCCAAGTTGAAGTTAAGCCTACGTGCGAACAAAACTAAAAAAATCATCTAGACAGCCCTGCAACTGGTCAACGTTGTCACACGACAAAAAGATCAAACAGATATTCATCTTCGAACTGCGAAACAGAGTTGATGCTTTACAAGCACAAGTGCAATAACCGACTGCTAATCTTACCCGTGAAAACTTCGTTAGATCTCACCAAGAAGCAGCGAAGAAGTGTGTACCTCTGAAGCCCTTATGTAAAGCGAAAAGTACTGTGGGAAAATGGCACAATATTATTAAAACGAGAAACCTTACAAAACACAATCAAAAAGCAACATAAATACCCCACTCGACAGAATACAAAATTAAGGAAGCAGGCGTTTCAAGAGCTGAGTATGATGTATATATATATATATATATATATATATATATATATATATATATATATATATATATATATATATATATATAACATTTTTATTTTCGTGTTTATATGAGTTTTACCTATTATTATTACTAAAACTATTGCATTTCATTAAGGTAATTACTATTCAATAAAATTACAATATTTACTACTTCTCATTACTGCTGATAGAAACGTTATAACTAGTTCATCCCTTGACAATAATAGTATTTTTCTTATTGGCTTATTAGTCTTTTATTCTATTTTTTTTTTAATTTTATCAGTGACGATGATACTCCAACATTTCTATTTTATTTATAGAATAAATAGCAATATAAATATTCATATTTCTTTTTATTAATCATTTTACTTAATTGTTTTAACTAAAATATTTGTCATTAGTTGTGTTATTACTATTATTACCATTGTTAGAATTAATTATTATTATTATTATTATTATTATTATTTTTATTATTATTGTTATTATTATTATTATTATTATTATTATTATTATTATTGGCTCAAATGGAGCTTTCACACACGATCAACAAACGATCTGATTGGAGACCTGTGGTGTTCTCTGGAAGCTGGGTGACAACAATTCTCCCCAGACGTCCAGCTCTCCCCTCCTCCTTCGATAGCATTTGCAAATAACTTTGCATCATCGCAACACCCACTTACCATTGATTTGTCGCTTGCAGTGTCCATGGGTTTATACTGGAATTTGAGTGTCACTGAGCCTCCCCAAGATCCCAGTTCTCTTAATACTTGTCCACCGGAGCTCTGACCAGTGCTCTCTCCTTGGTCTTTCGATCCTCTTTGACTCTTCTCGGCTCTTTGGTATCACATTTCTATTGGGGGAAAGGTGGTGACACAATGGAAGGTATGCATGATGGGGGTGTAGAACAGGTAGATTTGCAGCTTCGGTGTTCTTCATTCCCTGTAACGCTTATTCGTTATATTGCCAGGTGTTATTCCCGGCATTAAAGGGATTTCCTTAATATTTCAGCCATTTTAATTATCGTTGGGCGTTGGGTTTTTGCAGCTATTCCTCTGATTCCAATCTCTGCCATTTTTTCCTGTTTTTTTTTTTGGAATTGTTCATAATGCTCCTACTATTATCGGTACTATTTTGATTTTCTTCATCATCTGAATCCCTTTTACCACTCTGACTAGTTCTGTGTATTTGCTTCGTTTCTACTTTTCTTTAATACGCACCCTGCGGTCAGCTGGGACAGCAAAGTCTACGATTTGACAGGATTTTTCTTGCTTATTAATTATTACGACATCTGGTCTTCTTGCTTGCATGGGGTTGTCCGTCCGCATGTCCATGTCCCATAGGATTTTGTGATACTCATTTTTGAATAATGTTGTGGGTTTATGCTTGTACAATTTATCGGTACACCCAAACTGCAGCCGTTTGCACAATTCCCAGTGCACCGCCCTCCCCACTCGATCATGCCTGTTTTTTTGTATTCCTTTTGGGGTAGTTTTCTGCATTCACTTACTATATCGTTTATCGTTTCGTATCTTTGTCCACAGAGTCTGCATTTGCTTTTTTCTTGTGTGTTATCGATCCTTGCTTTAATATGCTTTGTTCTTATCGAGTTGTCTTGTGCTAAAGTTATTAGAGATTCAGTTTCTCGGTTTATATGTCCTTTTCGCATCGATGTCCAGACGTTTTCGTTATTCTCATATTTTATCATTCTTATAAATCTTCCGTGGAGTTGTTTCTCTTCCCATTTCTCTTTCTCGTTTTGCATCTGTCCGTCTGTTTTCTGTTTTGTTGGTTTTATTCTTGTATCTCGGTGCCATAATTAACCTTTCAGTGTTTTGCATTATGTGTTTTTTTTTCTAGTTCTTTGTCGTGTTCTTCACACAATCTTTTATACAGATCAGTCCTCTCCCGCCGTTTTTCGTTTTCACGTAGAGTCTGTCAATACCGTCCTTTGGGTGTAGTGCATTATGCATGGTGATGAGTTTCCTGGTTTTCTGGTCGACCTGTCTCAGTTCTTTTTTTGCCCATCCTATAAACGGACCAGAGTATCTCACTAGTTAAATGCTCGTGTATTTATACCTTTTATTAGGTTTCTACTATATAATTTAGTTTTCAGGAGTTTTTTGTTCTCCTCAGGTATCCCCTTCCAATTGTCTCTTTCATTTCTGTTACACTGATGGTGTCCGCTTCCAGAATTCCCAAGTATATATAGGCGTCGTGTTCTCCTAGTGATCTCATATCTGTTTGGTTGGGTAGTTTCATGCCTTCTGTGATTTCCATTTTCCCCTTTTTTATAACTAGTAGTGCGCAATTTTCCATTCCAAATTCCATTTGGATATCTTGGCTGAAGATCCTGCTAGTGTTTATTAGTGTCTCTAGCTCCTTTCCGGTCCTTGCAACAAATATCAGATCGTCCATGTGCATCAGGTGGATCATTTTTTTTCCTCTGTATTGGATAACTTGTATCCGGCTTGTCACTTTCTCAGAATACTATTCAAGGGCATCATGGCTATGATGAACAGTTATGGTGATAATGAGTCTCCTTGGAGATGCCTCTTTGTATGTTAATTTCTGTTGTGTGTTGTCAATCAGCTGTCAGTTCCAGTCTCCATGTTTTCATTGCATTTTCTATGACATTGGTGATCCTGCTTGGTATTTCATACATTTTTAGGCATTCTATTATCCATGCTTTGGGGGATCCTGTCGTACGCTATTTTGTAGTCGATCCATGCCATGGCTTAATATTTCCTCCTCCTTTTTACCTCATTTAGGATCTTGATCTATATATAACTCATCATGTATTCCTCTTTTCCTTGTAGGCATCCTTTCTGCTCATCGGGGATGAGTCCACGGTTATTCAGTGGATGGTAGATTTGTTCCCTCATTTCTGCTGTCAGTATAGTCCAAATGGTGGGTAGGCACGTGAATGGCCTATAATTGCTGGGGACAGATCCTTTCTTCGAGTCCTTCTGTAGCAGTGTTGTTATACTTTTTGTCATCCAGTCTCGCACGTTTGCTTTCTGTATGCAACTTCTCAGGTTTTGGCCTAGGCTTTCGTGTTAGATTGTGAATTTTTGGAACAAGTATTCATGTATACCGTCGTGTCTGGTTCTCTCCAGTTTGCTATTTTCTCTATAGTTTTCGTTAGGGTTTCCTTGCTGATTTCATCCACTGTTCCTTCGTCGATTTGGTGTAACTCTTCTTTTATGTCTTTCAGCCATTCGCCATGTCTATTGTGATCTTGTCTCTTTTCCCATATGTTACTCCAGTAGAATTTTGTCTCTGTCGGATTTGATTGTTCTATTTTTGTTTTTCCTCCGTTCAAATTTTGGTAGAATTCCCGTCTATTAGTTTCAAATGTACTGTTTTATTTGCATTGTTCAGATTTATATTTATACTGTCTTAATCTCGCTTTTTTTGCTTTTCTTTTGGGTCCAGTTCTTCCTGTTTCTTGTTTAGCCTCCCCCTGCCAGTTACATTTTTTTTATATTTCTGTGTTTGGTTTTCTTGTCTTATTTACCATCCAAGTTTTGTCGGTCT